>NC_079192.1:39908677-40234927 GCF_029499605.1 Hyla sarda
CAGCCAGAACCACTGTTGGGTGAAGAGGGGGTTTGTTACAATGTGTCACCCCAGTAGTAAGGGGATTACATGAGGAGGAGGTTTATTACAGCGTGTCACCCCAGTAGTAAGGAGATTACATGAGGAGGGGGTTTGTTACAGTGTGTCACCCCAGTAGTAAGGAGATTACATGAGGAGGAAGTTTGTTGCAGTGTGTCACCCCAGTAGTAAGGAGATTACATGGGGAGGAGGTTTGTTACAGTGTGTCACCCCAGTAGTAAGGAGATTACATGAAGAAGGGGTTTGTTACAGTGTGTCACCTCAGTAGTAAGAGATTACATGAGAAGGTTTGTTACAGTGTGTCACCCCAGTAGTAAGGTGATTACATGAGGAGGAGTTTTGTTACAGTGTGTCACCCCAGTAGTAAGGAGATTACATGAGGAGGAGGTTTGTTACAGTGTGTCACCCCAGTAGTAAGGAGATTACATGAAGAGGAGGTTTTTACAGTGTGTCACCCCAGTAGTAAGGAGATTACATGAGGAGGAGGTTTGTTACATTGTGTCACCCCAGTAGTAAGGAGATTACATGAGGAGGAGGTTTGTTACAGTGTGTCACCTCAGTAGCAAGGAGATTACATGAGAAGGAGGTTTGTTACAATGTGTCACCCCAGTAGTAAGGTGATTACATGAGGAGGAGTTTTGTTACAGTGTGTCACCCTAGTAGTAAGGAGATTACATGAGGAAGGGGTTTGTTACAGTGTGTCACCCCAGTAGTAAGGAGATTACATGAGGAGGAGGTTTGTTACAGTGTGTCACCCCAGTAGTACTGTGATTACATGAGGAGGAGGTTTGTTACAGTGTGTCACCCCAGTAATAAGGTGATTACATGAGAAGGAGTTTTGTTACAGTGTGTCACCCCAGTAGTAAGGAGATTACATGGGGAGGAGGTTTGTTACAGTGTGTCACCCCATTAGTAAGGTTATTTAATGCGGAGGAGGTTTGTTACAGTGTGTCACCCCAGTAGTAAGGAGATTACATGCGGAGGAGGTTTGTTACAGTGTGTCACCCCAGTAGTAAGGAGATTACATGCGGAGGAGGTTTGTTACAGTGTGTCACCCCAGTAGTAAGGAGATTACATGAGGAGGAGGTTTGTTACAGTGTGTCACCCCAGTAGTAAGGAGATTACATGAGGAAGGGGTTTGTTACAGTGTGTCACCCCAGTAGTAAGGAGATTACATGAGGAGGGGGTTTGTTACAGTGTGTTGCCCCAGTAGTAAGGAGATTACATGAGGAAGGGGTTTGTTACAGTGTGTCACCCCAGTAGTAAGGAGATTACATGAGGAAGGGGTTTGTTACAGTGTGTTGCCCCAGTAGTAGGGGGATTACATGAGGAGGAGGTTTTTACATTGTGTGAATTCGAGTAGAATACAGACATAGCGCACATCTACAATCTTGCACAATGATCTGATTGCTTCTCAGCATAATATCAAAAACTAACAGGTTGTTAGTATACATTTTTGATCAAAAAGTACAAGCCCACTCGCCACGTCAAGGCCACCTATTAAGAGTGGGTCCCTAACATCCCTAGCATAAAATGGCGTAGCACTGGGCGGCGACCACCACCGCCGCGACACCAGTGCCCACACGGGGGGCGGGGGGGGGGGGGGGGGGTGGTGCAGCGACCCACTGGCAGAGCGGCCCCAATGCCACTCAAACCAGTCTATGGGCTGCACCCGCCCGCAGACACAGCGCCACGGCAGCAACGGACGCCGCCCCGCACCACACCAGTGTGAACAAGGTGTTACAGCTCACTTACCATGCTCTCCCAGTCAGACTGGGAGGCTGCTAGGAAAGAAATGGCCCTTGTGTGGCTAATTACCACCTATATATATCTATCAAAATGTATATACTAACAACCTGTTAGTTTTTGATATTATGCTGAGAAGCAATTAGATCATTGTACAAGATTGTAGATGTGCACCATGTCTGTTTTCTACCTGAATTCACATTGTGGTTTTTACATTGTGTTGCCCCAGTAGTAAGGCGGGGCGTGTCAATGGGCATGGTCAATCTGCGGCGTACACATGTGAGAAAAATAATATAGGGGTGATTTATCAAAAGTTGCTGAGTTGCCCATAGCAACTAGAGATTAGCGAATTTACAGTAAATTCGATTCGTCACGAACTTCTCGGCTCGTCAGTTGATGACTTATCCTGCATAAATTAGTTCAGCTTTCAGGTGCTCCCGTGGGCTGGAAAAGGTGGATACAATCCTAGGAGACTCTTTCCTAGGACTGTATCCACCTTTTCCAGCCCACCGGAGCACCTGAAAGCTGAACTAATTTATGCAGGAAAAGCCATCAACTGTCGAGCCGAGAAGTTCGTGACGAATTTAATTTACTGTAAGTTCGCTCATCTCTAATAGCAACCAAACAGATCGCTGCTTTTACTTTTGAAAAGGCTTCTGAAAAGTGAAAGAAGCGACCTGATTGGTTGCTATGGGCAACTCAGCAAGTTTTTCTCTGGACAGGTTTTGATAAATCTCTCCCATAGTGTCATGAAAGTAAAGTAAAAATGGAGTTAAACAAAATGACCTTTCTTCTAGAAACAGTGCCACACTTGTCTATAGATTGTGACTGGTATTGCACTTCATGGAAGTGATTGGGGTCAAGCTGCAACACCGCAAATAGCATGTGGTTGGGTGTGAAGAGGTTTTGGAAGGATCTATTTTGGTTTCCATGTTTTTATATCACCCGTTTGCCCCAAAAATAACCAGGCCTCCAATCCTTACTTTGCCGACTTGGTTCCCCCTTTCCCCTTTCTAAGGCTTAAAGGGGTACTGTCGGCCATGTTGAATTTCAACTCCCAATCCTTTTTTCCTCCCTGGAGATAAACCACTGCCAATGATGTCTACTGCAGCTAAATCTTATTCAGAACATATACCGTATATACTCGAGTATAAGCCGAGTAAAACGTCCCCCTCGGCTTATACTCGAGTGATGGGGGGGGAAAAAATCGCAGGCATACCCGTGGGGGTGGCGAGGGGATGGGCCAGGCCGTCCCTCGTCGCCCATCTATGCTGCAGGGACCGTCCGACTTCCAGTGGGGAGGGTGAGCCGGTCCGGACCGTCCATCTTGACCAGGAGGCCCTCTTCTCCGCTCTGGGCCAGCCCTGGACTTGTGACCCTGCATTGACGCCGCCATGCAGGGACGTCCGTGACGTCAGGGGCGTCCCTACCCGGCGGCATCAATGCAGCATCACTAGTCCAGGGCCAGCCCGCAGCGGAGAAGACGGCCTCTCGGTCAAGATGGATGGCCCGAACCGGCTCACCCTCCCCACTAGAAGTTGGACGGTCCCTGCAGCGACGTGGGACGGCTGCTAGGGAAGGACCGACAGAGCTGCAACTGGGGAGGTGAGTAGACAACAAGAGAGGGGGGTCTGGATGATGACAGGGGGGTATGAGGGGGATCTGGATAATGATATGGGGGGCAAGGGGGATCTGTATGATGGGGGGATGAGGGGGGTCTGGATGATGACAGTGGGAGTCGGGATGATGCCCGGGGGGGAGATGATGTATTTCCCACCCTAGGCTTATACTCAAGTCTTTTCCTGGGTTTTTGGGGTGAAATTAGGGGCCTTGGCTTATATTCGGAATGGCTAATACTCAATTATATACGGTAAATGCTCAGCCAAGTTGAAGGTGCATGTGTATAGGGAGGTCAAGAAGAATGGCTGTTGTCCAAACAAGTGTTTATAGCCTGTGACCTTTCTGCTCACCTCCACTCCAGGTGGAGAACACCCAACACACTACCAATGGCTCTGACGCCTTCTGCTGCTCCTTCAGGCCCCCAAGGCATTATTTGACATTTGTGTCTCACAGCCCCAAAATTCTTTTTCCCATTCAAGTACATTCTCATTCACTAGGCTCCATGGATGTTTAATTAACTGTGTGGTCCCTTGGACAGGTGGTGAAGGGAAGACCAGTTCTTTTTGAGACCCATATTGTACTTAATACACCTGGTGCTTAGCGTTGGTTATTGACATCTAAGGCTGCATGAAGGTAGGTAGATGGTGAATGGGTGGGGTCATTTTAAATAATGTCCCTGTTCATGATTTATCCTATTAAATTGGTACTCTGCTGCAAATGCTTTGAGCCGTTGGCGGGGGGCTCGTAAAGTCACGGCCACGGCCCTTGTGATGTCCCACCACACCCCCTCAATGCAAGTCTACAGCCACGCCCCCTCCCATAGACTAGCATTGAGAGGGCGTGGTGTGACGTCAAAAGGGGCATGGCCATGATGTCACAACCCCCGCCGCCCGCACCCAGCGGTGTAAACGAACCCCAGGTGCTGCACAGAGGTCGCGGGGGCCCCAGCTGCGGGACCCCCGTGATCAAACATCTTATAAGATGTCTAGGAGCGGAGTACCCCTTTAAGGATTTTCAAAATGAAATACCTGATCAACCTATTCTCTGATCTCTGAGGGCTTATGATTGATAGAAGGGAACCTCTTTGCCCCATACCAGATCACTCATCACCCTATACTCAGATCTCTGAGGGCTTCTAATTGGTAGGAGGGCACCTCTCTGCCCCATACATGGTAGCCTGATCAACCTATACTCAGATCCCTGAGGGCTTCTGATTGGTAGAAATGCACCTCTCTGCCCAATACATGGTAACCTGATCAACCTATACTCAGATCCCTGAGGGCTTCTCATTGGTAGAAGGTCACCTCTCTGCCCCATTCCAGATCACTCATCCCCCTATACTCAGATCTCTGAGGGCTTCTGATTGGTAGGAGGTCACCTCTCTGCCCCATACCAGATCACTCATCCCCCTATACTCAGATCTCTGTGGGCTTCTGATTGGTAGGAGGGCACCTCTCTGCCCCATTCCAGATCACTCATCCCCCTATACTCAGATCTCTGAGGGCTTCTGATTGGTAGGAGGTCACCCCTCTGCCCCATACCAGATCACTCATCCCCCTATACTCAGATCTCTGAGGGCTTCTGATTGGTAGGAGGTCACCTCTCTGCCCCATACCAGATCACTCATCCCCCTATACTCAGATCTCTGTGGGCTTCTGATTGGTAGGAGGGCACCTCTCTGCCCCATTCCAGATCACTCATCCCCCTATACTCAGATCTCTGAGGGCTTCTGATTGGTAGGAGGTCACCCCTCTGCCCCATACCAGATCACTCATCCCCCTATACTCAGATCTCTGAGGGCTTCTGATTGGTAGGAGGTCACCTCTCTGCCCCATACCAGATCACTCATCACCCTATACTCAGATCTCTGAGGGCTTCTGATTGGTAGGAGGGCACTTATCTGCCCCATACCAGATCACTCATCTTCCTATACTCAGATCTCTGAGGGCTTCTGATTGGTAGGAGGTCACCTCTCTGCCCCATACATGGTAGCCTGGTCACCAGATACTTAGACCTCCGGAGACTTCTCTGCCCCGTATGGCGTCTGATGAGCAATTCCTTGGATTATCCAGTGCCTTGGGTTGTGTTTTTAGCCAATATGACATAAATGACTTCTTCTTGTTGCTCTTAGATGTCAAGCACAAGAGTGATCTTAAGTAGAATTGTTGTTCAGCTCATATGTTTGCTGGTGCCCGTCATGTCCAATGAAAGATTAGCATTAGGACTGACATATTAGATGACTCAAGTTAGAAGCACTAAGAGGAAGGTTTTCTTGGGCATTGTTCCCATCTTACTTTGGACCTGCCAAATCCTACAACTCCATCCTTGCAACACACAACACTTTGTATTTTTGGAGCTACAGTATTAACAAATTATTACATTTTGCTGACTCGTATATTGCGCAAGTACTTTGAAGGTCAAGCTGACCTTCCCTACGAAGGTCCTCATGTAGGTACTACAGTTTCCTACATCTTCTCTGCTAAGCAAAAATTAAAGGAACACCCTAAACAAAAACCACACCATGTTATGCCCAATGCAGGCCCTGGAGAGGCGGAGCATGACCTCTTTGCTATTCTTAGAATCCATATGTCATGTTCCGCTACCTCAGACTATCACACTGTTGTTTCAAGTAACTTTTAAGGGTGAGTTGTGTTATAAAATGGGGAGCAGCGATATTTTTGGCCATTATATAACTTGTATATTGCATTTTCACTAGATTTTCTGCAGGCTCCATCTCTAATTTACAGTTGTACCCAAGCTGGGTGGAGCCTAATATCTATGATGTTTCCCATATACTGCACACATAGAAGAAAGGATCCAGCTCCCCTACATTACTCTAGCAAACCATCAAAAGCAGCAGCAGCATTGAGGTCATTATAGAGCAGTACTGAGTGGTCTAAGCTGTAAATCCAGTCCTGGGTCAGCTCTTATACGCACTATAAGCTCTTGAAGTCTCTCTGCAGTCTACCTACTTCCCTTCCCCTTACCCCTCCTCTTTCCATAGACTTTTGCAGGCAGCATGATCCCTTAGTGATCTGATTGTCTTGTCTCAGGATGGATTTAAGTTTTTATTTCATAGTAAATGAAGAATGGTGGGGCAGTAAAAGGAGCATTTTCTTTCTGATAACACAACATTTCTTATATTTACTTCCACTATGGGTTTAGGCAAAGTTTGCTAAAAAGACAGTGACCATTTCAGTGGTCAGTTCCTTATATTTTATCTTACTGAAGCATTATATACTCTATCTGTATTAAAACAGATCATTTCAGATGATTTCATACCTCCTGTTCCAAATATGCCCAAATGTGGTGATTTTTTGGGGTTTTGTTTTATGCATTCTTTGGCAGATCTTACAATCAGTGCTTCTTTATAGTTCCCTAAAAACTCTCTAAACAGCCTCAAAGTGTCATTTAGTTGTCTGCATTGAAGCCCTAAACTCCCCCCCTGCCCATCCCTCTTGGCCATACAGCGACACAGACAGGGCAGTTCCCTGGCACCACCTTCATTTCTCTGTTCTGATGTGTAGTGACTCTCTTTAATGTGGGGCTGTACAGTATAGGGCAGTGTTTGACAACCATTGGGCCTCCAGTTGTTGCAAAACCTTCCCAGACAGCCAAAGGTATAGGGAATGGGTAATGCCAACAGAAGGTTCCATAGCTAGCACCCTTTTAACAAAAATCTGGTCCTGGAAGCCACCATAGAAGTCCACTGGGGTCAGGTAGTAGCTGTAAAGCATTAGTATTATTAGGAGATATAACAGAAGATATAACAGAACTCCCTTGACAGCACACACTGCACATAGACAGGTAAGGCACAATAGAGACTTGAGTGGGAGACACCTTCTCAGGCCTAAGGCATTGACTGTGCAGGAAGTTGGGGCAGTATGGCGGTCTTGTCTATACACGTTGGAACAAGGGACTCTGTTCAGGAGAGAACGTGGTACTTTGAAGGCCCTCGCTCTCTTACAGGGGTAATTACATTAACAAGCAGATGTATTTCTTGGCGTTTGCTCTATATTTTGGAATGTCTTAACACATTACTGATTTTCCTTAAAGGGAAATTTCATCAGAAAACTGAAAAGAAAATTACTCTCAGGTGTTTGCTGTCTTCTCCCACCCTAGAAATAAGTACTTTGCTGAAACTCTATGAAAATAGGTAGGTTCTGGGCTAAAAGTCTGCCATTAGTATTGTAACCGGTGAGTACATGGTATGCAGTGTATGTAGAAAATAAGATTGGGTCAAGATTTGTTGACTTGTCCAGTATTAGTATTAGTATAGTATTAGGAGCTTACCTTGTCTTCATAGGGCCCTAACTTGTTTGCGTATGTATCAGTGTGTGAACATGTATGTGCGTATGTATGTATCTCTGTATATATGTATTAGTGTGTGAATATGTATGTGTGTATATATGTATCTCTGTATATATATGTATCAGTGTATGAATATGTATATGCGTATGTATCAGTGTATGACTATGTATGTATCTATGTATATATGTATCAGTGTGTGAACATGTATGTGCGTATGTATGTATCTCTGTATATATGTATTAGTGTATGAATATATATGTGCATATGTATGTATCTCTGTATATATGTATCAGTGTGTGAATATGTATGTGCATATGTATGTATCTCTGTATATATGTATCAGTGTGTGAATATGTATGTGTGTGTATGTATCTCTGTATATATGTATCAGTGTATGAATATGTATGTGCGTATGTATGTATCTCTGTATATATGTATCTATCAGTGTGTGAACATGTATGTGCGTATGTATGTATCTCTGTATATATGTATTAGTGTGTGAATATGTATGTGTGTATATATGTATCTCTGTATATATATGTATCAGTGTATGAATATGTATGTGTGTATGTATCAGTGTATGACTATTTATGTATCTCTGTGTATATGTATCAGTGTGTGAACATGTATGTGCGTATGTATGTATCTTTGAATATATGTATTAGTGTGTGAATATGTATGTGCATATGTATGTATCTCTGTATACTGTATATGTATCAGTGTATGAATATGTATGTGCGTATGTATGTATCAGTGTATGAATATGTATGTGTGTATGTATGTATCTCTGTATACATATGTATCAGTGTATGAATATGTATGTGTATATTATATATGTATCAGTGTATGACTATGTATGTATCTCTGTATATATGTATCAGTGTATAAATATGTATGTGCGTATGTATGTATCAGTGTATGACTGTTTGTATCTCTGTATATATGTATTAGTGTGGGAATATGTATGTGTGTATATATGTATCTCTGTATATATATATGTATCAGTGTATGAATATGTATGTGCGTATGTATGTATCAGTGTATGAATATGTATGTGCGTATGTATGTATCAGTGTATGAATATGTATGTGCGTATGTATCAGTGTATGACTGTATGTATCTCTGTATATATGTATCAGTGTATGAATATGTATGTGTGTATGTATGTATCTCTGTATAAATGTATCAGTGTATGAATATGTATGTGTGTATGTATGTATCTCTGTATATATGTATCAGTGTATGAATATGTATGTGTGTATGTATGTATCTCTGTATATATGTATCAGTGTATGACTATGTATGAGGATATGTATGTATCTCTGTATAAATGTATCAGTGTGCGAATATGTTTGTCTCACTGTACATGTATGTGTGTATGTATTATCGCTATAAAAAAAATAGTAATAATACAATTGTGAGAATAAGTATGTGTGTATGTGTTTATCTATCTCTGTCTGACTGTATCATTGCGTGTATGTATTTATCTATTTGTGGATGTATGTATCACTGTGTAAATGTATGTGTTTATATACAGTGGGGGAGATTTATCAAAACCTGTGCAGAGGAAAAGTTGCCCAGTTGCCCATAGCAACCAATCAGATCGCTTCTTTCATTTCTAACAAGGCCTCTAAAAAATGAAAGAAGCGATCTGATTGGTTGCTATGGGCAACTGGACCAATTTTCCTTTGCACAGGTTTTGATAAATCTCCCCCAATATGTATATAAACATGTACAATATGTATCTATGTGTGAATCAGTGTGTGACTATGCATATGTGTGTATGCATGTATTGCACTATGGGGGAGATTTATTAAAACTTGTGGAGGAAGAGTGGTGCAGTTGCTCATAGCAACCAATCAGATTGCTTCTTTCATTTTTTTTTTTAAACATTTGAAACATGAAAGCAGCGATCTGATTTGTTGCTATGGGCAACTGCACCGCACTTCCTCTACACAGGTTTTGACAAATCTCCCCCTATATGTGTATGATATATGTATCATTATACAAACATGCATATGGGTATGTATGAATGTACTGTATACATATCTAGTCTGCAAGTATACATTATTGCGTATGCATCAGTGTGTGGCTTTACATGTGCGTATCTCTGTTTATAATTGTATATGCATTATATGTATGAATAAGCTTGTGTGTATGTCTGCATTCATTTATCTAAAACTGCATTATTGGTATGTGAACATGTGCTTGTGTATTTGTGTATGTATGAATCAGTGTATGTAGGTATAAGTTTGTACTGTGTATATGTGTATGTATGAATCAGTGTATGTAGGTATAAGTTTGTACTGTGTATATGTGTATGCATGAATCAGTGTATGTAGGTATACGTTTGTACTGTGTATATGTGTATGTATGAATCAGTGTATGTAGGTATAAGTTTGTACTGTGTATATGTGTATGTATGAATCAGTGTATGTAGGTATAAGTTTGTACTGTGTATATGTGTATGTATGAATCAGTGTATGTAGGTATACGTTTGTACTGTGTATATGTGTATGTATGAATCAGTGTATGTAGGTATAAGTTTGTACTGTGTATATGTGTATGTATGAATCAGTGTATGTAGGTATAAGTTTGTACTGTGTATATGTGTATGTATGAATCAGTGTATGTAGGTATAAGTTTGTACTGTGTATATGTGTATGCATGAATCAGTGTATGTAGGTATAAGTTTGTACTGTGTAGATGTGTATGTATGAATCAGTGTATGTAGGTATAAGTTTGTACTGTGTATTTGTGTATGTGTGAATCAGTGTATGTAGGTATAAGTTTGTACTATGTATATGTGTATGTATGAATCAGTGTATGTAGGTATAAGTTTGTACTGTGTATATGTGTATGTATGAATCAGTGTATGTAGGTATAAGTTTGTACTGTGTATTTGTGTATGTGTGAATCAGTGTATGTAGGTATAAGTTTGTACTATGTATATGTGTATGTATGAATCAGTGTATGTAGGTATAAGTTTGTACTGTGTATATGTGTATGTATGAATCAGTGTATGTAGGTAAAAGTTTGTACTGTGTATATGTGTATATATGAATCAGTGTATGTAGGTATAAGTTTGTACTGTGTATATGTGTATGTATGAATCAGTGTATGTAGGTATAAGTTTGTACTGTGTATATGTGTATGTATGAATCAGTGTATGTAGGTATAAGTTTGTACTGTGTATATGTGTATGTATGAATCAGTGTATGTAGGTATAAGTTTGTACTGTGTATATGTGTATGTATGAATCAGTGTATGTAGGTATAAGTTTGTACTATATATATGTGTATGTATGAATCAGTGTATGTAGGTATAAGTTTGTACTGTGTATATGTGTATGTATGAATCAGTGTATGTAGGTATAAGTTTGTACTGTGTATTAGTGTTGCTCGCGAATATTCGCAATTCGAATTTTATTCGCGAATATCGCATATTCGCGAATTCGCGAATATTCGCGAATATAGCGCTATATATTCGTAATGACGAATATTCGTATTTTATTTTTTTTTTTTTTTTTTTTTCACAGTACACATCACAGTGATCATCCCTCTCTGCTTCCAGCTTATGTGGTGTAAGAAGGCTCTAATACTACTGTGTGAGACTGGCGTGCGAATGTTCGCATATGCGAAAATGTGCATATGATAATTTTCGCATATGCGAATTTTAGCTCATGTTAATTTTTGTATATGCAAATTTTTGCATATGTTAATTTTCGTACATGCGAATATTCACATATGCGAAAATAAAACGAGAACATTACGAATATGCGAATATTCGCGAATATGACGAATATTCGTCCATATATTCGCGAATATTCGCGAATTCGAATATGGCCTATGCCGCTCAACACTACTGTGTATATGTGTATGTATGAATCAGTGTATGTAGGTATAAGTTTGTACTGTGTATATGTGTATGTATGAACCAGTGTATGTAGGTATAAGTTTGTACTGTGTATATGTGTATGTATGAATCAGTGTATGTAGGTATAAGTTTGTACTGTGTATATGTGTATGTATGAATCAGTGTATGTAGGTATAAGTTTGTATTGTGTCTATGTGTATATATGAATCAGTGTATGTAGGTAAAAGTTTGTACTGTGTATTTGTGTATGTATGAATCAGTGTATGTAGGTATAAGTTTGTACTGTGTATATGTGTATATATGAATCAGTGTATGTAGGTATAAGTTTGTACTGTGTATATGTGTATGTATGAATCAGTGTATGTAGGTATAAGTTTGTATTGTGTATATGTGTATGTATGAATCAGTGTATGTAGGTATAAGTTTGTACTGTGTATATGTGTATGTATGAATCAGTGTATGTAGGTATAAGTTTGTATTGTGTATATGTGTATGTATGAATCAGTGTATGTAGGTATAAGTTTGTATTGTGTATATGTGTATGTATGAATCAGTGTATGTAGGTATAAGTTTGTAATGTGTATATGTGTATGTATGAGTGTGTGCGTGTATGTATATTTCTCCATATATTGTTTATATATGTGTCTTACCTTGTATCTATTGCATAATTACAGCATGTACGTGTTCCATTGCCATATAAACCCTTGAGGCCAACTAAATAATAATTTTACCATAGATAAATTTAAAATATATCGCACACCATATATGGCTTCAATACCGAGCTGTATATGGTGTAGAGGCCGGAGGTGACAGCACCTTCATATCTGTAGCATCAGGGACGTGCACAGACATTTTGGGGGGCAGGGCCTGAAGTGAAAAAAGGGCACTTATCATAATTAATTATTTAAATGCCCACATAATGATGCCCCACTGCCTAGTGTCAAAGGGGCAGGGGCTCAAGCCCCCTTTCTTGTCAATGTGTGCACGTCCCTGTGTAGCACATTATATTAGTATCATTCTCCTGAATACCTTCTTACCTCCTTATTCCTCTTATACAGTGCGGCAAAAAAGTATTTAGTCAGCCGCCAATTGTGCAAGTTCTCCTATTTAAAAAGATAAGAGAGGCCTGTAATTTTAATCATAGGTATACCTCAACTATGAGAGACAGAATGAGAAAAAAAATCCATAAAATCACGTTGTCTGATTTTTAAAGAATTTATTTGCAAATTATGGTGGAAAATAAGTATTTGGTCACCTACAAACAAGCAAGATTTCTGGCTCTCGCAGACCTGTAACTTCTTTAAGAGTCTCCTCTGTCCTCCACTCGTTAACTGTATTAATGGCTCCTGTTTGAACTTGTTATCAGTATAAAAGACACCTGTCCACAACCTCAAACAGTCACACTCCAAACTCCACTATGGCCAAGACCAAAGAGCTGTCGAAGGACACCAGAAACAAAATTGTAGACCTGCATCAGGCTGGGAAGACTGAATCTGTGGGAGCAATTATTAGAGAATGAAAGACATACAAGACCACTGATAATCTCCCTCAATCTGGGGATCCACGCAAGATCTCACCCTGTGGTGTCAAAATGATCACAAGAACAGTGAGCAAAAATCCCAGAACCACATGGGGGGACCTAGTGAATGACCTGCAGGGAGCTGGGACCAAAGTAACAAAGGCTACGATCAGTAACACACTACGCCGCAAGGGGCTCAAATCATGCAGTGCCAGACGTGTTCCGCTGCTTAAGCCAGTACATGTCCGGCCCTTCTGAAGTTTGCTAGAGAGCATTTGGATGATCCAGAAGAGGATTGGGAGAATGTCATATGGTCAGATTAAATCAAAGTAGAACTTTTTGGTAAAAACTCAACCCGTGGTGTTTGGAGGAGAAAGAATGCTGAGTTGCATCCAAAGAACACCATACCTACTGTGAAGCATGGGGGTGGAAACATCATGCTTTGGGGCTGTTTTTCTGCTAAGGGACCAGGATAACTAATACGTGTAAAGGAAAGCATGAATGGAGCCATGTATCGTGAGATTTTAAATGAAAACCTCCTTCCATCTTCAAGGACATTGAAGATGAAATGTGGCTGGGTCTTTCAGCATGACAGTGATCCCAAACACACCACCCGGGTAACGAAGGAGTGGCTTCGTAAGAAGGATTTCAAGGTCCTGGAGTGGCCTAGCCAGTCTCCAGATCTCAACCCCATAGAAAACCTTTGGAGGGAGTTGAAAGTCTGTGTTGCCCAGCAACAGCCCCAAAACATCACTGAGGAGCTCTGCATGGGGAATGGACCAAAATACCAGCAACAGTGTGAAAACCTTGTGAAGACTTACAGAAAACGTTTGACCTCTGTCATTGCCAACAAAGGGTTTATAACAAAGTATTGAGATGAACTTTTGTTACTGACCAAATACTTATTTTCCACCATAATTTGCAAATAAATTCTTTAAAAATCAGACAATGTGATTTTATGGATTTTTTTCTCATTATGTCTCTCATAGTTGAGGTATAACTATGATGAAAATTACAGGCCTCTCTCATGTTTTAAAGTGGGAGAACGTGCACAATTGGTGGCTGACTAAATACTTTTTTCCCCACTGTAAATACAATACAATAGTTTCTGAATAGGGAACACCCCCATCTTCACCGGCCAGATGGAGCCTTAACCCCTGACCACCAGAGATTTTAGAGATTTTTAGGAAGCGGGCCAGTACATACTTCTGCCAGTATCAACAGTTCATGAGAGGAATCAGATACAGGAAGATACAGACTGCAGATTTATTCCGTATAATAGGAAGTAATAAGTCATTATAGTGAGAGCAATTACGGAGTGATAGACAGAATCATAAGCAGGGGATCGTGTCATAGGAAACCCGTTGGGATAAGAGGCTACCATGAGACTATAACAAGATTGTGTATCATCCCCACCCCCCGACTTATAAGATAATCTCTTTAACTACATTATAGAGTATCCATCAGTCCAGAAATACTAATGGAACTTGAGGAAAGTCCTAGAAAACATCTCCAGATGAAATCGAAATCATCTACTTATGGAATGGAAGGTACATCCGGAATTGTTAAAGGGGTACTCCGCTGGTGTCAGAAAGTTAAACCGATTTGTAAATGACTTCTATTTAAAATTTTTAATCCTTCCAGTACTTGTCAGCAGCTTTATGCTCCACAGGAAGTTCTTTTCTTTTTTAATTTCCTTTCTGTCTGACCACAGTGCTCTCTCCTGACACCTCTGTCTACTCTGTCCAGAGTAGGAGCAGTTTCTGACCAGTTTCTGACACGGACAGAGGTGTCAGCAGAGAGCACTGTGGTCAGACTGAAAGGAAATTCAAAAAGAAAAGAACTTACTGTGGAGCATATAGCAGCTGATAAGTACTGGAAGGATTAAGATTTTTAAATAGAAGTAATTTACAAATCTGTTTAACTTTCTGGCACCAGATGATTTAAAAAAAAGTTCTCCAGTGGAGTACCCCTTTAAGGGGTTCTCCCGTGCTCCAACGTTCTGAACAATTTGTTCAGAACTCTCAGAGCCCGTGATCGTGACGTCGCGGCCATGCCATGATGTCAACGACACGCCCCCTCCCATAGACATGAATGGAGGGGACATGGTATAACCTCACGAGGGGGCGTGGCTGTGACGCGACTACTGCAGGAACCCTGCATTTGTTTAAAACGCAAGGCACTACAGTAGACCGCGGGGGGCCTCCCCAGCGGGACCCCCATGATCAGACATCTTATCCTCTATACTTTAAGGGTATGGGACTGTTTCTCCGTTTTTTTTCTATGGACAAGACAATGAAGAACAAGACAATGAAAGTATTAAAAGGAACCTGTCATCACTACAATGCTGCCCGTACAACAAGTCTTCGGGCGATCCCCGGTAGTTTCTCCCCGCCCCACCAGCTTTGATTAATAGATCATCCCTACACCCTAACAGTGGTGGATCTATCTATCAAGGCTGGTGGAAACCATTGGTGACCACCCCAACCACTTGTGGATGGGGCAGCATCAAAGTGGCGAAACAATAGTGGTGGCCTCCGGACTCCAAGTAGAGCAGGCAAGACTCTTGGATGCCCTTTGTCTTGATTATATACTTTAGTCTCATTGTTCCTGCAGAGATCTACTCGCCTGGGCTCCACCACATGCCATGTCATGATATTGTCTCCAGTGGCACCCAAGGGGGAAGAGCAATGCCTGAAGCAGGAATGAGGGGATGTGAGTATCTGATTAATCGGTTCTGGGATCTGTATTCTTATAGGGTATTTAGAGTGTTTCTCTCCATCCTGTTGGCCTTGAATAGATCTCTCCCTATACCCTATCGGGGAGAAACCCATCAATGAATGCTGGTGGGGAGGGAAGAAACTACCAGGGACCACCACAGTGACGTTTGGAGGTGAAAGGTTCCCTTTAAGACGTTTGACTTGAGAAAGTCTTGAGATGAAAAATGATCAAGCATGTATGAAAAGCCCAATGGCCAAACTGGGGCTGTATCTTATTTTGTACGTTACGATAAGATGGTTCTTCCTTAACTGCCCTTGATCCACTACTTTAGCAGATTCTGATCACCCATTCCAGGCCAATGGCTCATCTGCCAAGAGAACGAAGCTTTGGGTATGTAGACAAATTAGATGATCAAAAGAAAGTAGATTTAGTCGATCCTTTCCCGATCTTTTGTTGTCACCGAATATAAACCACTATTGTGACCATTACTGATCCATGATCCTGATCGTCTCCAGGCCGTCGTCATGTCCACTAAGTCTTTCCTTTTTGTCTCTGTTGTGTCCTCCATGACATCACTGAACCAATCCTCAGGGGTGTGGAAATTTTATAACAAACTACTTGTCCACGGGACTAAAATGGAGCAAAATCTACCTGTCCCTCATGACGATCCACTTGTCCCGGCCAATTTTCGCTTTTACGCTCTCATTTTTTCCTCCTCGCCCTATAATAGCCATAAATACCTACTATAATGATACCTTTTAATTTTTCAATTACATATTCTCTGAACAAAAAATATATATATATTAAGGGAAGTGAAATTGAAATAGTAAAAGATAATTTAGCAGATTTGGTGTTTTTATTTTCTGCGCCATTTACCTTGTGGTTGAGGTAACATGTTAGTTTTATACTTTAGGCACCTGGTTACAGCGATACCAGATTTGTATCGTTTACATCATGTTTTACTCATTCAGATTTTTTCTAATTTTTTTAATTGCCATTTATTAACCCCTGTAGCTTTATCTTTTTTCCACATACCAGGCTCATTTTTTGCGCCATAATCTGTTTTTTGTATAGGTCCCATTTTGGTATTGATCTGACTTTTTATTCGCTTTTTAAAGGGGTATTCCAGGCAAAAACTTTTTTTTTATATATCAACTGGCTCCGGAAAGTTAAACAGATTTGTAAATTACTTCTATTAAAAAATCTTAATCCTTCCAATAGTTATTAGCTTCTGAAGTTTTCTGTCTAACTGCTCAATGATGATGTCACGTCCCGGGAGCTGTGCATGATGAGAGAATATCCCTTGCATGATGGGAAAATATCCCCATAGGAGCTGGACAGCTCCCGGGACGTGATTCATCAGAAAGCAGTTAGACAGAAAACAGCGACTCAACTTCAGAAGCTAATAACTATTGGAAGGATTAAGATTTTTTTTTAAAAAAAGTAATTTACAAATCTGTTTAACTTTCCGGAGCCAGTTGATATATAAAAAAAAGTTTTTGCCTGGAATACCCCTTTAACTTTTTTTTCTGGGATATTATAAAAATTGCAATTCTGTGGTTTGGTATTTTTTTTACATTTACCGTACGGGATACATAATGTAATATTTTAATAGGTCGTACAATTACGCACGCAGTGATACCAAATATGTTTATTTTTATTATGTTTACATGTTTTTATATAGGAAAAGGGGGTGATTTGAACTTTTAACATGGAAGGGGTTAATGCAGCGGTCTTCAAACTGTGGCCCTCCAGATGTTGCAAAACTACAACTCCCGGCATGCCCGGACAGCCAACAGCTGTCCTGGCATGCTGGGAATTGTAGTTTTGTAACATCTGGAGGGCCCCAGTTTGAAGACCACTGGGTTAATGTGTCTTTCAAACTTTTATGAAAACTTTTTTTTTTTTTTTTTTTACACTTTATTAGACTTATGAGGAATCCTTGAACTCTATTAATCTGTGAGCTCTGTGATCCATTGATAGAGCCTAGTCCAGCCAGGATCTATCAATGACAGAGCGAGACAGCAGGGAACAGAGGTAAGCCATCCGGCTACCTCCATAGTGGATCGCCCCCCTGCGATCGCGCTGCGGGGGGGGGGGGGCGATCCACCCCATCAGGGAGCATTCACATGTCCCGTTGGCTGTCCGGGCATGCTGGGAGTTGTAGTTTTGCAACAGCTGGAGGGCCTACTGTAGGTATAGTATATTATACAGACCCCTGTCCATCCCAGAACCCTGACTCACCTTTCCAGTTGCTGCAGGGACCGTCCGGGGAGGGTGGTCCGGGCCATCCATCCTTCCTGTAGTGTCCTGCGGCATTCCGGGTGGAGGGTGAACCGGTGTGGGCTGTTCTTCTTCTCCGGGGGTCCTCTTCTCCACTCCGGGCAGGCTCCGGCCTAGTAACGCTGCATAGACGCCGCTGCACAGTGACGTCCGTGCGCAGCGACGCACCTGACGTCACGGCGTAGCGGCGTCTATGCAGCGTACTAGGCCAGAGCCTGCCCGGAGTGGAGAAGAGGACCCCCGGAGAAGAAGGACAGCCCGGACCGGTTCACCCTCCACCCGGAATGCCGCCGGACACTACAGGAAGGATGGATGGCCCGGACCACCCCCATTACGGGTAAGTTTAATTTTTTTTAATGACTCGGAGGGTGGGGGGAGGGGCCCGACCGGTATAACGGTATGGGCAAAAATCCATACCGTGGGAGAAAAAAAAAACGGTATCCGGTTCATGCCGGTATACCGCCCAGCACTACTGTGTCATGGAGGTTTGTAGGGAGTTAACCATGTTTCCCAAGATGAGGAATATTCTTCCCTTTTGCCTCTCTGACCCGCTAAAACAAGTTCATGAGTGTAGTGGGTTAATAAAGTATTTATTAGTTCTCTAACGTGAGGAGACCCTTTGGACTTCCATTTGGATGCTAATATGTTTCTATACTTTAGGCATATGTGGGTTACCGGAGTTTGAATTATTTTTGGAACATCTTCTATCCCCAGCAATAGAAGTAATAATTCGTCTTTAATGTGAAAGCCTTGGGGGGGCTAATCTTGATATCATATTTTTAACTTCTGTAATAAATTGGAAAATAATGGATTACCCAACTACCACGTTTATTATAAATCCATAATTATAAGACAATCTTTGGAATGGTTGGTTCCCATAGAACTACAAAAACCTTGGGTAAAACTTGAATCGGAAATGGCGGACTGGAAAGACATACTGCTTAACATCCCACGAATTCACTTGCTTAATAAATCGAGATCTCCATCGACCATCCAAATAGCCGGGAAATTTGTAACTTGAAAACCACATCAATAGACGAAACTGAAGGAACCATTAGCTCCCCAATACACTTACAAACTCTTCTACCTTTCCTCCCCAAATTGGCCATAACTCATTGGAAAGATTTAGGTATAAACTAGATTTCTGATTTGTTCAGAAACAACGACCTGCTACCATTTCCAGAATTGCAATCACTATACAGCCTCAAAGATTCAGATAAAAAATCATATGAAATATTATATAAACATTTATTAAAACACCCAGTCTCACATTGTTCCATGCCCAAAGTTCTACATGCTTGGCTCCAGGAACCCGTAAAAGAAAAAGAGAAAGGACTAAAAAAAACTTTTATACTTATTATAACGATGACAAGTGGTTGCGGAAGAATTCAGGCATGAGAAGTTGGGAAACGGACCTAGGGAAAACATTCTATGAAACTAAATGGTTGAGCTCTTTTACAACAGCTAAAAAGGCAACAATGTGTGCCAATTTGTGGGAACACCATTGCAAAATGGTTAATAGGTGGTATTTCACGCCAAAAAAATGATCATTAATATTTCCCCATTTATCCCCTATGTGTTGGAGAGATTGTGGTGGCCAGGGATCCCTAAAACACATCTTCCTCATATGGTTTGGGAGTGGAGGACTGGGATTGTTTTAGAGCGTCATATGCACCCATATATCCCCAATGCCTTAGGTTGGGGCTATACCCTATAAAAATTGCTCGGGCATATCGCATGCCACCTAATACTTGACTTCCTTGCATTTTCCTGCAGTTATTTTTTTTTTAACTTTGGTAAGAATGAGAATAACTTGGCAACAAGATTGATGGAAACATTTACAGAAATCATGACATGACATTGAGACGCACAATGACCCCAAGAGAAGACAAACATTCTGGAAATGTTCTATTCATACAGTCTCCAGGAGAGACAGACAGGATCCCGTCTACAGCCGTTCTTCTGTATACACCCCCGGTGATTGACTAGCAGTGAAATGAGGGATATCTGGTGTTATCGGAGATGACATGGAGGAAAATATTTATCTTGGCTCAAGATTCTGAAATAAACACTGGAAGACATTGAGTCATATCTACATCCACACTACAGAATATGAATACAGGAAAGCTCTGGGGTGAAGCCAACCTAGACATCATATCAGAAAGCTGCAGAGGTCCGGGTACAATCTTATTTATTGGAATGGTTCCCCTT
Organism: Hyla sarda; assembly: GCF_029499605.1. Lineage (NCBI taxonomy): Eukaryota > Metazoa > Chordata > Amphibia > Anura > Hylidae > Hyla > Hyla sarda. The sequence goes on from NC_079192.1 coordinate 39,929,004, forward strand.
ATCGATACTTATATTAATCCTACAGGGATAATGGAAATCCAGGTATCTAGTCATGACCCTGCTGATACCATCGGGGAGAAAGGGACGTCAGTATTCCAAGGACTGGTTTCTGATGATGCCATTGTATAAGTGTGGCGCTATATACTTGTAGGACTGTGGTGCTGTGCACTTGTAGGATTGCAGAGCTGTGCACCTGTAGGACTGTGGAGCTGTGCACTTGTAGGATTGCAGAGCTGTGCACCTGTAGGACTGTGGAGCTGTGCACTTGTTCCTGATACCATCAGGGATAGAGGACACTTGTATTCCAAGGACAGGTTTCTGATGATGCCATTGTATAAGTGTGGTGCTATATACTTGTAGGATTATAAAGCTGTATACTTTAGGAATGTAGAGCTGTATATTATAGGATTTTGGAGCTGTATACTGTAGAAATGTGTAGATGTGCATCTTATGGGCTGTGTAGGCCGTGTAGGACGTGGAGCTGTGCACATGTAGGAATTTGGAGCTGTGTACTTGTAGGATGTGGAGCTGTGCACTTGTAGGATTGAGGAGCTGTGCACTTGTAGGAATTTGGAGCTCTGTACTTGTGGGATGTGGAGCTGTGCACTCATAGGATTAATGAGCTGTGCAATTGTAGGATTGATGAGCTGTGCACTTGTAGGACTGAGCAGCTGTGTACTTGTAGGACTGTGGAGCTGTGCACTTGCAGGACTGTGGAGCTGTGCACCTGTAGGACCGTGGAGCTGTGCACTTGTAGGATTGCAGAGCTGTGCACTTGTAGGATTGCAGAGCTGTGCACTTGCAGGACTGTGGAGCTGTGCACTTGTAGGATTGTGGAGCTGTGCACTTGTAGGATTGCAGAGCTGTGCACTTGCAGGACTGTGGAGCTGTGCACTTGTAGGATTGTGGAGCTGTGCACTTGTAGAATTGCAGAGCTGTGCACTTGTAGGATTGCAGAGCTGTGCACTTGTAGGATTGCAGAGCTGTGCACTTGCAGGACTGTGGAGCTGTGCACTTGCAGGACTGTGGAGCTGTGCACTTGTAGGATTGTGGAGCTGTGCACTTGTAGGATTGCAGAGCTGTGCACTTGCAGGACTGTGGAGCTGTGCACTTGTAGGATTGTGGAACTGTGCACTTGTAGGATTGTGGAGCTGTGCACTTGTAGGATTGCAGAGCTGTGCACTTGTAGGATTGCAGAGCTGTGCACTTGCAGGACTGTGGAGCTGTGCACTTGTAGGATTGAGGAGCTGTGCACTTGTAGGAATTTGGAGCTCTGTACTTGTGGGATGTGGAGCTGTGCACTCATAGGATTAATGAGCTGTGCAATTGTAGGATTGATGAGCTGTGCACTTGTAGGACTGAGCAGCTGTGTACTTGTAGGACTGTGGAGCTGTGCACTTGCAGGACTGTGGAGCTGTGCATTTGTAGGATTGCGGAGCTGTGCACTTGTAGGATTGCAGAGCTGTGCACTTGTAGTATTGCAGAGCTGTGCACTTGCAGGACTGTGGAGCTGTGCACTTGTAGGATTGTGGAGCTGTGCACTTGTAGGATTGCAGAGCTGTGCACTTGCAGGACTGTGGAGCTGTGCACTTGTAGGATTGAGGAGCTGTGCACTTGTAGGACTGTGGAGCTGTGCACTTGTAGGATTGTGGAGCTGTGCACTTGTAGGATTGCAGAGCTGTGCACTTGCAGGACTGTGGAGCTGTGCACTTGTAGGATGTGGAGCTGTGCACTTGTAGAATTGCAGAGCTGTGCACTTGTAGGATTGTGGAGCTGTTCACTTGTAGGATTGCAGAGCTGTGCACTTGTGGGACTGTGGAGCTGTGCAATTGCAGGACTGTGGAGCTGTGCACTTGTAGGATTGTGGAGCTGTGCACTTGTAGGATTGTGGACCTGTTCACTTGTAGGATTGCAGAGCTGTGCACTTGTAGGATTGAGGAGCTGTGCACTTGTGGGACTGTGGAGCTGTGCACTTGTAGGATTGAGGAGCTGTGCACTTGTGGGACTGTGGAGCTGTGCACTTGAAAGACTGTGGAGCTGTGCACGTGTAGGATGGAGGAGCTGTGCACTTGTAGTGTCAAGTTGATCAAAATTATTCTGACTGACGATCAATATATACATTAATACTTATGTATTTATACATCATTTTTAGTGTTGAAAAAAGATATGTTACCTACTTTTTAAACTATGCACCATGTTCCTGAGCTTGCAATCTACTCGTGACTAAATAACCTTGGAACAACACTAGAAGACCCAAGATGAGACGTCCGGAGTCAAAACATTTGAGGAAGATGCAGATTGTATAAGAAGGGCAAAGAGCGAGAGGGCTGCATAAATGAACTTTGGCCAAGAAAGAAATTAATGGACACTAGATATGCTAATATATGCAGACACAATAATCGAACATCCAATCAAAATGTAACATGCTAATTGTGATGTCATAACTAACCATCCTTTTTCCAAATGTAAAAACCAAATTTACCTCCTGTAATAAAACAGAACTCCCTGGAGTCAACATCGAGGAGGGAACTCATACCAACCTGGCCTGGTGTGAATTTTCTTACGTCGACACTTGGAAAAATAGTACAGTGGTAGTCACTCACATATTAAGGCCGCACATTAACCCATCCTTAACAGTAGGACTGTGGAGCTGTGTTCTTGTAGGATTGCAGAGCTTTGCCCTTGTAGGATTGAGGAGTTGTGCACTTGTAGGACCGTGGACCTGTGCACTTGTAGGACTGTGGAGCTGTGCACTTGTAGGACTGTGGAGCTGTGCACTTGTAGGACTGTGGAGCTGTGCACTTGTAGGACTGTGGAGCTGTGCACTTGTAGGATTGAGGAGTTGTGCACTTGTAAGATGGAGGAGCTGTGCACTTGTAGGATGGAGGAGCTGTGCACTTGTGGGATTGTGGAGCTGTGCACTTGTAGGACCGTGAAGCTGTTCACTTGTAGGACCGTGGAGCTGTTCACTTGTAGGATGGAGGAGCTGTGCACTTGTAGGATGTGGAGCTATGCACTCATAGGATTGTTGAGCTGTTAACTTGTAGGATTGATGAGCTGTGCACTTGTAGGACTGTGGAGCTGTTAACTTGTAGGATTGAGCAGCTGTGCACTTGTAGGACTGTGGAGCTGTGCACTCGTAGAACTGTGGAGCTGTGCACTTGTAGGACCATGGAGCTGTGCACTTGTAGGACTGTGGAGCTGTGGATTTGTAAGGTTGCAGAGCTGTGCACTTGTAGGATTGAGGAGCTGAGCACTTGTAGGACTGTGGAGCTGTGCACTTGTAGGACCATGGAGCTGTTCACTTGTAGGATGGAGGAGCTGTGCACATGTAGGATGGAGGAGCTGTGCACTTGTAGGATGTGGAGCTGTGCACTTGTAGGATTGCAGAGCTGTGCCCTTGTAGGATTGAGGAGTTGTGCAATTGTAGGATTGATGAGCTGTGCACTGGTAGGATTGCAGAGCTGTGCACTTGTAGGACTGTGAAGCTGTGCACTTGTAGGATTGCAGAGCTGTGCACTTGTAAGACTGTGGAGCTGTGCACGTGGAGGATTGAGGAGCTGTGCATTTGTAGGACTGTGGAGCTGTGCACTTGTAGGATTGAGGAGTTGTGCATTTGTAGGACCATGGAGCTGTGCACTTGTAGGACTGTGGAGCTGTGCACTTGTAGGACTGTGGAGCTGTGCACTTGTAGGATGGAGGAGCTGTGCACTTGTAGGACTGTGGAGCTGTTCACTTGTAGGATGGAGGAGCTGTGCACTTGTAGGACTGTGGAGCTGTGCACCTGTAGGACTGTGGAGCTGTGCACTTGTAGGATTGCATAGCTGTGCACTTGTAGGACTGTGGAGCTGTGCACTTGTAGGACTGTGGAGCTGTGCAGTTGCAGAATTGCAGAGCTGTGCACCTGTAGGACTGTGGAGCTGTGCACCTGTAGGACTGTGGAGTTGTGCACATGTAGGATTGAGGAGCTGTGCACTTGTAGGACTGTGGAGCTGTGCACTTGTAGGACTGTGGAGTTGTGCACATGTAGGATTGATGAGCTGTGCACTTGTAGGATTGCAGAGCTGTGCACTTGTAGGACTGTGGAGCTGTGCACTTGTAGGACTGTGGAGCTGTGCACTTGCAGGATTGCATAGCTGTGCACTTGTAGGACTGTGGAGCTGTGCACTTGTAGGACTGTTTAGCTGTGCACTTGTAGGACTGTGGAGCTGTGCACTTGTAGGACTGTGGAGCTGTGCACTTGCAGGATTGCAGAGCTGTGCACCTGTAGGACTGTGGTGCTGTGCACTTGTAGGATTGCAGAGCTGTGCACCTGTAGGACTGTGGTGCTGTGCACTTGTAGGATTGCAGAGCTGTGCACCTGTAGGACTGTGGAGCTGTGCACTTGTAGGATTGCAGAGCTGTGCACCTGTAGGACTGTGGAGCTGTGCACTTGTTCCAAGTCATGACCCTGCTGATACCATCAGGGATAGAGGACACTTGTATTCCAAGGACAGGTTTCTGATGATACCATTGTATAAGTGTGGTGCTATATACTTGTAGGATTATAAAGCTGTATACTTTAGGAATGTAGAGCTGTATATTATAGGATTTTGGAGCTGTATACTGTAGTAGATGTGCATCTTATGGGCTGTGTAGGCCGTGTAGGACGTGGAGCTGTGCACATGTAGGAATTTGGAGCTGTGTACTTGTAGGATGTGGAGCTGTGCACTTGTAGGATTGAGGAGCTGTGCACTTGTAGGAATTTGGAGCTCTGTACTTGTGGGATGTGGAGCTGTGCACTCATAGGATTAATGAGCTGCGCAATTGTAGGATTGATGAGCTGTGCACTTGTAGGACTGAGCAGCTGTGTACTTGTAGGACTGTGGAGCTGTGCACTTGCAGGACTGTGGAGCTGTGCACTTGTAGGATTGCGGAGCTGTGCACTTGTAGGATTGCAGAGCTGTGCACTTGTAGGATTGCAGAGCTGTGCACTTGTAGGATTGCAGAGCTGTGCACTTGTAGGATTGCAGAGCTGTGCACTTGTAGGATTGCAGAGCTGTGCACTTGCAGGACTGTGGAGCTGTGCACTTGTAGGATTGTGGAGCTGTGCACTTGTAGGATAGCAGAGCTGTGCACTTGCAGGACTGTGGAGCTGTGCACTTGTAGGATTGTGGAGCTGTGCACTTGTAGAATTGCAGAGCTGTGCACTTGTAGGATTGTGGAGCTGTTCACTTGTAGGATTGCAGAGCTGTGCACTTGTGGGACTGTGGAGCTGTGCACTTGCAGGACTGTGGAGCTGTGCACTTGTGGGACTGTGGAGCTGTGCAATTGCGGGACTGTGGAGCTGTGCACTTGTAGGATTGTGGAGCTGTGCACTTGTAGGATTGTGGAGCTGTTCACTTGTAGGATTGCAGAGCTGTGCACTTGTAGGATTGAGGAGCTGTGCACTTGTGGGACTGTGGAGCTGTGCACTTGAAAGACTGTGGAGCTGTGCACGTGTAGGATGGAGGAGCTGTGCACTTGTAGTGTCAAGTTGATCAAAATTATTCTGACTGATGATCAATATATACATTAATACTTATGTATTTATACATCATTTTTAGTGTTGAAAAAAGATATCTGTTACCTACTTTTTAAACTATGCACCATGTTCCTGAGCTTGCAATCTACTCGTGACTAAATAACCTTGGAACAACACTAGAAGACCCAAGATGAGACGTCTGGAGTCAAAACATTTGAGGAAGATGCAGATTGTATAAGAAGGGCAAAGAGCGAGAGGGCTGCATAAATGAACTTTGGCCAAGAAAGAAATTAATGGACACTAGATATGCTAATATATGCGGATACAATAATCGAACATCCAATCAAAATGTAACATGCTAATTGTGATGTCATAACTAACCATCCTTTTTCCAAATGTAAAAACCAAATTTACCTCCTGTAATAAAACAGAACTCCCTGGAGTCAACATCGAGGAGGGAACTCATACCAACCTGGCCTGGTGTGAATTTTCTTACGTCGACACTCGGAAAAATAGTACAGTGGTAGTCACTCACATATTAAGGCCGCACATTAACCCATCCTTAACAGTAGGACTGTGGAGATGTGTTCTTGTAGGATTGCAGAGCTGTGCCCTTGTAGGATTGAGGAGTTGTGCACTTGTAGGACCGTGGACCTGTGCACTTGTAGGACTGTGGAGCTGTGCACTTGTAGGACTGTGGAGCTGTGCACTTGTAGGACTGTGGAGCTGTGCACTTGTAGGACTGTGGAGCTGTGCACTTGTAGGATTGAGGAGTTGTGCACTTGTAAGATGGAGGAGCTGTGCACTTGTAGGATGGAGGAGCTGTGCACTTGTGGGATTGTGGAGCTGTGCACTTGTAGGACCGTGAAGCTGTTCACTTGTAGGACCGTGGAGCTGTTCACTTGTAGGATGGAGGAGCTGTGCACTTGTAGGATGTGGAGCTATGCACTCATAGGATTGTTGAGCTGTTAACTTGTAGGATTGATGAGCTGTGCACTTGTAGGACTGTGGAGCTGTTAACTTGTAGGATTGAGCAGCTGTGCACTTGTAGGACTGTGGAGCTGTGCACTCGTAGAACTGTGGAGCTGTGCACTTGTAGGACCATGGAGCTGTGCACTTGTAGGACTGTGGAACTGTGCACTTGTAGGGTTGCAGAGCTGTGCACTTGTAGGATTGAGGAGCTGAGCACTTGTAGGACTGTGGAGCTGTGCACTTGTAGGACCATGGAGCTGTTCACTTGTAGGATGGAGGAGCTGTGCACATGTAGGATGGAGGAGCTGTGCACTTGTAGGATGTGGAGCTGTGCACTTGTAGGATTGCAGAGCTGTGCCCTTGTAGGATTGAGGAGTTGTGCACTTGTAGGACTGTGAAGCTGTGCACTTGTAGGATTGCAGAGCTGTGCACTTGTAAGACTGTGGAGCTGTGCACGTGGAGGATTGAGGAGCTGTGCATTTGTAGGACTGTGGAGCTGTGCACTTGTAGGATTGAGGAGTTGTGCATTTGTAGGACCATGGAGCTGTGCACTTGTAGGACTGTGGAGCTGTGCACTTGTAGGACTGTGGAGCTGTGCACTTGTAGGATGGAGGAGCTGTGCACTTGTAGGACTGTGGAGCTGTTCACTTGTAGGATGGAGGAGCTGTGCACTTGTAGGATGTGGAGCTGTGCACATGTAGGACTGTGGAGCTGTGCACTTGTAGGACTGTGGAGCTGTGCACTTGTAGGACCGTGGAGCTGTTCACTTGTAGGATGGAGGAGCTGTGCACTTGTAGGATGTGGAGCTGTGCACATGTAGGACTGTGGAGCTGTGTACTTGTAGGATGTGGAGCTGTGCACTTGTAGGATTGATGAGCTGTGCACTTGTAGGATTGCAGAGCTGTGCACTTGTAGGATTTAGGAGCTGTGCACTTGTAGGACTGTGGAGCTGTGCACTTGTAGGACTGTGGAGCTGTGCACTTGTAGGACTGTGGAGCTGTGCACTTGTAGGACTGTGGAGCTGTGCACTTGTAGGACTGTGGAGCTGTGCACTTGTAGGATGGAGGAGCTGTGCACTTGTAGGACGGAGGAGCTGTGCACATGTAGGACCGTGGAGCTGTTCACTTGTAGGACTGTGGAGCTGTGCACTTGTAGGACTGTGGAGTTGTGCACTTGTAGGATTGAGGAGCTTTGCACTTGTAGGATTAGAGAGTTGTGCCTTGTAGGATTGAGGAGCTGTGCACTTGTAGGATTAGAGAGTTGTGCCTTGTAGGACTGTGGAGCTGTGCACTTGTAGGATGTGGAGCTGTGCACTTGTAGGACTGTGGATCTGTGCACATGTAGGACCGTGTTGCTGTGCCCTTGTATGATTGAGGAGCTGTGCACTTGTAGGACTGTGGAGCTGTGCACTTGTAGGACCGTGGAGCTGTGCGCTTGTAGGACTGTGGAGCTGTGCACATGTAGGATTGAGGAGCTGTGCACTTTTAGGACTGTGGAGCTGTGCACTTGTAGGATCGAGGAGCTTTGCACTTGTAGGACTGTAGAGCTGTGCACTTGTAGGATCAAGGGGCTGTGCACTTGTAGGACCATGGAGCTGTTCACTTGTAGAATGGAGGAGCTGTGCACTTATAGGATTGATGAGCTGTGCAATTGTAGGATTTATGAGCTGTTAACTTTTAGGATTGATGAGCTGTGCACTTGTAGGACCGTGGAGTTGTTAACTTGTAGGATTGAGGAGCTGTGCACTTGTAGGATTGAGGAGTTATGCATTTGTAGGATTGAGCAGCTGTGCACTTGTAGGACTGTGGAGCTGTGCACTTGTAGGACTGTACACTTGTAAGACTGTAAAGCTGTATAGTTGTAGGATAGTGGAGATGTATAGTTGTAGGATAGCGGAGATGTAGAGTTGTAGGATAGTGGAGATGTATAGTTGTAGAATAGTGGAGATGTATAGTTGTAGGATAGTGGAGATGTATAGTTGTAGGATAGTGGAGATGTATAGTTGTAGGATAGTGGAGATGTATAGTTGTAGGATAGTGGAGATGTATAGTTGTAGGATAGTGGAGATGTATAGTTGTAGGATAGTGGAGATGTAGAGTTGTAGGATAGCGGAGATGTAGAGTTGTAGGATAGCGGAGATGTATAGTTGTAGGATAGCGGAGATGTATAGTTGTAGGATAGCGGAGATGTATAGTTGTAGGATAGCGGAGATGTATAGTTGTAGGATAGTGGAGATGTATAGTTGTAGGATAGCGGAGATGTAGAGTTGCAGGATAGCGGAAATGTATAGTTGTAGGATAGCGGAGATGTAGAGTTGTTGTAGGATAGTGGAAATGTATAGTTGTAGGATAGCGGAGATGTAGAGTTGTAGGATAGCGGAGATGTATAGTTGCAGGATAGCAGAGATGTATAGTTGCAGGATAGCGGAGATGTAGAGTTGCAGGATAGCGGAGATGTAGAGTTGCAGGATAGCGGAGATGTAGAGTTGCAGGATAGCGGAAATGTATAGTTGTAGGATAGCGGAGATGTAGAGTTGTAGGATAGCGGAGATGTAGAGTTGTAGGATAGCGGAGATGTAGAGTTGCAGGATAGCGGAGATGTAGAGTTGTAGGATAGCGGAGATGTATAGTTGTAGGATAGCGGAGATGTATAGTTGTAGGATAGTGGAGATGTAGAGTTGCAGGATAGCGGAGATGTAGAGTTGCAGGATAGCGGAGATGTAGAGTTGCAGGATAGCGGAGATGTAGAGTTGCAGGATAGCGGAGATGTAGAGTTGTAGGATAGCGGAGATGTATAGTTGTAGGATAGCGGAGATGTAGAGTTGTAGGATAGCGGAGATGTAGAGTTGTAGGATAGCGGAGATGTAGAGTTGTAGGATAGCGGAGATGTAGAGTTGTAGGATAGCGGAGATGTAGAGTTGTAGGATAGCGGAGATGTAGAGTTGTAGGATAGCGGAGATGTAGAGTTGTAGGATAGCGGAGATGTAGAGTTGTAGGATAGCGGAGATGTAGAGTTGTAGGATAGCGGAGATGTAGAGTTGTAGGATAGCGGAGATGTATATAGTGGACCTGTGCATGTGTAGAACCTTGTGGCTTTACACTTCACCCCACCCGTGTTTTAGGGTCAGCAGGCGGCTGTAGGGTGAAGTCTTGTAGTCCTGTCCCCTGACCCACATCTCTTGTGTCGCCCTCTCTCTCCCCTTTAGTCCCGTCCAGGCAGATGTCCATAGTAATTCTCATCCCACGCCTTTCCCCAGTGACACCCCCTCCCCCCCCCCACTCCAATGAATATTGTCTGTACCACAACAAAACATACAGTGCATGGGAAACCAGTGACATCGTTCTGCGTTACTGGATGTCACAGGGGACGGGATCGTAATAACACTAATATTGTGTCCTAGCAAAACTGCTGACCGCCGAATGTTCCCGCTCTGATAAGTGGCCACAAGTGAGAGGCTCTCCGACCCCGCTCCTCTCCGATCCCGCTCCTCTCCGATCCCGCTCCAGTGCTTATATATAGAAATGGCACAAGGCGCCGGCTATAAGACATTCCCATACTGTAACCGGATGAGATATAGTCATCGCCCCTAAGGGTTCTCTAAAGACACTCGAAAACACTACTGTATATTAAAGGGGAACTGCCCCCGAACTGATGATACATAATACTTGACTTGGCAATCTACATATTCACACAGGGAGATTTTACTGTGTTATTTTGTGCAAAATTCTGCAGAAATTCCAGAAATCAAATAAAAACCATGTGGTCTCCTTAACCCCTTAAGGACTCAGGGTTTTTCCGTTTTTGCACTTTCGTTTTTTCCTCCTTACCTTTTAAAAATCATAACCCTTTCAATTTTCCACCTAAAAATCCATATTATGGCTTATTTTTTTGCGTCACCAATTCTACTTTGCAGTGACATCAGTCCCCATAGGGACCTATAACAATGCACACACTGATCTCTTATACTGATCATTGTTATCCCATAGGGACCTATAGCACTGCACACACTGATCTCCTATGCTGATCACTGGCGTGTATTAACACGCCTGTGATCAGCATTATCGGCACTTGACTGCTCCTGCCTGGAACTCAGGCACGGAGCAGTCATTCGTCGATTGGACACCGAGGAGGCAGGTAAGGGCCCTCCCTGTGTCCTGCAAGCTGTTCGGGACGCCGTGATTTCACCGCGGCGGTCCCGAACAGCCCGACTGACTAGCTGGGATACTTTCACTTTCGCTTTAGAAGCGGCGGTCAGCTTTGACCGCCGCTTCTTAAGGGTTAATACCGCACATCGCCGCGATCGGCGATGTGTGGTATTAGCCGCGGGTCCCGGCCGTTGATGAGCACCGGGACCGACGCGATGTGATGCGGGGTCGCAGCGCAACCCCGCTTCATATCGCGGGAGCCGGCGCAGGATGTAAATATACGTCCTGCGTCGTTAAGGGGTATTTCAGACAACATTTTTTATATATATATATCAACTGGCTCCGGAAAGTTAAACAGATTTGTAAATTACTTCTATTAAAAAATCTTAATCCTTTCAATAGTTATTAGCTTCTGAAGTTTTCTGTCTAACTGCTCATTGATGATGTCACGTCCCGGGAGCTGTGCATGATGGGAGAATATCCCCATAGGAACTGCACAGCTCCCGGGACGTGAGTCATCAGAAAGCAGTTAGACAGAAAATAACAACTCAACTTCAGAAGCTAATAACTATTGGAAGGATTTAGATTTTTTAATCAAAGTACCGTATTTATCGGGGTATACCACGCACTGGCCTATAACACGCACCCTCATTTTACCAAGGATATTTGAGTAAAAAAAGTTTTTTACCCAAATATCCATGGTAAAATGAGGGTGCGTGTGTGCGCGTGTATACCCCGATACACCCCCAGGAAAGGCAGGGGGAGAGAGGCCGTCGCTGCCCGCTTCTCTCCCCCTGGTTATCGGCGCCGCTGCCCGTTCTGTCCCCCTGACTATCGGTGCCGGCGCCGATAGCCAGGGGGAGAGAAGCGGCGCCGACAGCCAGGGGGAGAGAAGGGGCAGCGGCACCCATTGCCGGCGCCACTGCCCCGTTGCCTCCCCCCATCCCCGATGGCATAATTACCTGGGTCGGGTCCGCGCTGCTGCTGGCCTCCGGCGCGCGTCCCCTGCGTGGTTGCTATGCACGGCGCGGCGCATGACGTCAGTGCAGCGCATAGCAACGACGCCGGGGACGCACGCCGGAGGCCTGCAGCAGCGCGGACCCGACCCAGGTAATTATGCCACCGGGGATGGGGGGAGGCAACGGGGCAGCGGCGCCGGCAATGGGTGCCGCTGCCCCTTCTCTCCCCCTGTCTGTCGGCGCCGCTTCTCTCCCCCTGGCTATCCGCGCCGGCAATGGGGCGCCGGTACCGATAGTCAGGGGGACAGAACGGGCAGCGGCGCCGATAGCCAGGGAGAGAGAAGGGCCGGCAGCAGGGCTCTAGACCCCAGGAAAGGCAGGGGAGAGAAGCGGGCAGCGACAGCCTCTCTCCCCCTGCCTTTCCTGGGGGTGTATCGGGGTATACACGCGCACATAGACTTTAGGCTAAAAAATTTTGCCTAAAAAGTGCGTGTTATACGCCGATAAATACGGTAATTTACAAATCTGTTTAACTTTCCGGAGCCGGTTGATATATAAAAAAAATGTTTGGCCTGGAATACCTCTTTAAGATGACCTCTTTTTTTAAATAGGCACCATTATTGGAACAAGGTTTGCATAGATCAATAATAAAAGCCAATATAAGAATTTTTGTAATTTATGTCATCAAATAAAAATGTTCTTTTCTCTTGTTACCAAACTTTATTCCCTTCCCCCTCCCGCTGCTCAGTTTTTCTTCTCTGAAAATCAACTCAGCTTTGTCCTGTGTCTGCAAGACAAATAATACTAATACAAATCTATGGAGGAGGAAGCTCCGCCCACCAGCTCTGGAAGAACTGAAAATTAGAATTGAAGCCTGCAGAGCCAGAAGATGAGGAGCTGACTGCTGATCTGTATTGCTTCTCTAATCTCAGTCTCACATTGGCAATACAGTGGTCCCTCAAGTTACAATATTAATCGGTTCCGGGATGACCATTGTATGTTGAAACCATTGTATGTTGAGACCAGAACTCTATGGAAACCTGGGAATTGGTTCTGAAGCCACCAAAATGTCATCCAAAAATAGGAAAAAGTGAGGATTAAAGAAAAATAAGCAGATAACTAATATAGATAAAACAAATCCTTACATATAAAAGTAAGAAAGTTCTGCTGTGAGCTGTAATCACTGTCTATGTTAGTGATTCCCAACCAGGGTGCCTCCAGCTGTTGCAAAACTACAACTCCCAGCATGCCCGGACAGCCAACGGCTGTCCGGGCATGCTGGGAGTTGTAGTTTTGCAACAGCTGGAGGCACCCTTGTTGGGAAACAATGGTTTATGTAGAGGACAGGAGCCACCCTTACTTGGTGTCCAAAGGAGCAGAAGAAGTAGTACAGAACTTGTAGTTCCTCCCTGTACTGTAGGAGGCACTACCAGACACCAGTCAGTGCATGCACTTCAGTAATACAGGTGATTTACCAGTAAAATGTCCATTCTGATTGGTCAGTTCCTCCAGTTGTGACATGTCTCACAGATCTGGACTGTCCGTAGCATTGTATGTTGAGTTTGGTTTCAAGTTACAATGGTCCAGAAATGACCATTGTATGTTGAAACTATTGTATGTTGAGGCCATTGTAAGTTGAGGGATCACTGTACAAATGTGTCCTCCAGTGGCCACTACAGGGCAAATGTAGAATTACATGCCGGACTATACAGTAAATGGGTGATCATGTAATGCATCAACACGCTGGGTCTGCCAGAACGGGCCACCCTCGGGTAATCCACACATGTGAACGTACCCTAATGGAGCCTGGGTAAATGCTTGTTCTTCTGGCAATTGCTTCGTCCTCACCTCATAGGGAACGTGCAACCAATGAATCGGCGTCAAAAAAACTGATGCTCGTTGGTCGCACCTCCCCTCACCTAATAGGGAAGGCACAACCAATGAATAATGTCCGCAAAGGGTTACACAATCGATCCAGCGATCATCTGTGCAGCCCTCCCTGCACGATAGTCAAGCCTTGAAGAAGACTCACCAACCAACTCCGAATCTACAAGATCAGTAGTTATTTAAAGCAGTAAATACATAAAGAAAAAATAGACCAGCTCACCGCCCTGTAGAAGTAGCCACTGGAAGGGTAGTTGGTGGAGGAGCACGGATGCAGGTCAAACCGTGTAGCCAGTTGCAATAGAATCCAAGAAGGAAAAGGAAATCCATCTCCCCCGAAAAATATAGAATAACGGTATAAAAACACAAAAAATGTATTTCATCCTTTGAAAATCAATGAGATGGTGAGAATTAAAAGCAGAGATGAAACGCAGACGCGTTTCGAACCATATGGTTCTTAGTCATGACTAAGAACCATATGGTTCGAAACGCGTCGGTGTTTCATCTATGCTTTTAATTCTCACCATCTCATTGATTTTTAAAGGATGAAATACATTTTTTTGTGTTTTTATACCGTTTTTCTATATTTTTCGGGGGAGCTGGATTTCCTTTTCCTTCTTGGATTCCATTTAAAGCAGTGTTTCCCAAGCGTAGTCCCCAAGTCCCCCCAAAGGTCATGTTTTTAGTTTTTTTTATATAGTTATGGTCATTGCATTAGGCATCAACACCATTATATCACCTGTGAAAGACTAGGGGAATCCTAAAAACATGACCTGTTGGGGGTGCTTGAGGACTGCGCTTGGGAAACACTGATTTAGAGCGTGCATCAGCCCATTAAATGGACTGATGTACCCTCTAAATTAGTGTTTTCCCAAGCTTGGTCCTTTAAAGGGGTACTCCAGTGGAAAAAAAATTTTTTCAAATCAACTGGTGCCAGAAAGTTAAACAGATTTGTAAATTACTTCTATTAAAAAATCTTATTCCTTCCAGTATTTATCAGCTGCTGTATGCTCCAGAGGAAGTTGTGTAGTTCTTTCCAGTCTGACCACAGTGCTCTCTGCTGACACCTCTGTCCATGTCAGGAACTGTACAGAGCAGGAAAGTTTTGCTATGGGGATTTGCTCCTACTCTGGACAGTTCCTGACATGGACAGAGGTGTCAGCAGAGAGCACTGTGTTCAGACAGAAAACAACTTCCTGTGGAGCATACAGCAGCTGATAAGTACTGGGAGGATTAAGATTTTTTAAATAGAAGTAATTTACTTCTTATAATTATTTCTATAAATGCCCACATAATGATGCCAGACTGCCCCAGGACACTTATAGGAGGAACGTCAACCTGTGCACGTCCCTGCTAAGGAGACCCTCATGGCAAGGGACTGCTTGTTTTGAGGACCTACCTCAAATACTTCCTCGTCGAGTAGTCGTGTCCCAAACAGGGTGACACCATCCGTGCTGATGATGGGATCGTCCCCTCGGTCCAGGTAATGGGTCTGCTTCTTCTCGCAGTCAACGACCATGGTCACGTTTTTTCCTTCTACGCTGATTCCAATTCGATGCCACCTGTAGAGAGCGACGGGGGAGGATTATGAGGGTCGCGTTTGTACCGAATATTGGGTTTTAAAATAAATCAGGGCAATATTCACAATCTCTGTTTGGTGTTTCCCAACGAGGGTCCCTCCAGCTGTTGCAAAACTACAACTCCCAGCATGCCCGGACAGCCTTTGGCTGTCCGGGCATGCTGGGAGTTGTAGTTTTGCAACAGCTGGAGGGACACTGGTTGGAAAATTCTTGTCTAGACAAATAGCGAAAAACACAAAAATCAGCGAAAGCGTGTAAACGAAGAAATGACTTTGAAGTGAGGCCTTTTAACAATAATAATATCCTACTATCATCTTGAAGAGCGCGACATTTATCTGTCAGACTGTTGGCATGCCGTTACCTGCCACCTACCATTCTCATTCCGGAGAATGTCTTTAGTGTTATTTCAGATACTTTACATTCTGAGACTAGTGTTGAGCGCGAATATTGGCAATTCGTATATTTATCGCAAATTTCGCATATTCACAAATATAGCGCTATATATTCATAATTTTTTTTAACGAATATATATATATATATATATATATATATATATATATCATCACTCCCTGCTTCCAGCTTGTGGTCTAAATAAGGCTCCTATACTATTTACTGTATTAGACTGGAGAGCGAACATTCACAAATATCGTCACTAAAATCAGATAGGTAGACATATTCGCGACTATGAAATGACAATATTCAAAATGAAAAAATGTCGTAGACCCATTATCACTTCTGTAAAGACCAAAAACTAGGAGATAGATGGATAGATAGATAGATAGATAGATAATACAGATAGGTACAAAGCAATAGATAGGTAGATAGTTGTCCACATGCGCATACGCGTATGCTAATACACTCACGCGCATTTATGCAAAGCCTAAATAACCGCAAATATGTCAAATATGCGAATTTTGCGAATATAGGACGAATATTCGTCCGCATATTTGCGAAATATCGCAAATTCGAATATGGCATATGCCGCTCATCACTATGTGAGACATTATCATTTTCTACTCACGAATATAACTACTATAATACTGCTCCTATGTACAAAAATATAACTACTATAATACTGCTCCTATATACAGGACTATAACTACTATAATACTGCTCATATGTACAAAAATATAACTACTAAAATACTGCTCCTATATACAAGACTATAACTACAATAATGCTGCTCCTATATACAAGAATATAACTACTATAATACTGCTCC
The DNA here is from genome assembly GCF_029499605.1 of Hyla sarda. Taxonomy (NCBI): domain Eukaryota; kingdom Metazoa; phylum Chordata; class Amphibia; order Anura; family Hylidae; genus Hyla; species Hyla sarda. The sequence continues at coordinate 39,945,269 of NC_079192.1, forward strand.
CTATATACAAGAATATAACTACTATAATACTGCTCCTATATACAAGAATATAACTACTATAATACTGCTCCTGTATACAAGAATATAACTACTATAATACTGCTCCTAAATACAAGAATATAACTACTATAATACTGCTCCTATATACAAGAATATAACTACTATAATACTGCTCCTAAATACAAGAATATAACTACTATAATACTGCTCCTGTATACAAGAATATAACTACTATAATACTGCCTCCTATATACAAGAATATAATTACTATAATACTGCTCCTATATACAAGAATATAACTAATATAATACTGTCTCCTATATACAAGAATATAACTACTATAATACTGCTCCTATATACAAGAATATAACTACTATAATACTGCTCCTATATACAAGAATATAACCACTATAATACTGCTCATATATACAAGACTATAACTACTATAATACTGTCCCCTGTATACAAGAATATAACTACTATAATACTGTCTCCTATATACAAGAATATAACTACTATAATAATGCTCCTATATACAAGAATATAACTACTATAATACTGCTCCTATATACAAGAATATAACCACTATAATACTGCTCCTATATACAAGACTATAACTACTATAATACTGTCCCCTGTATACAAGAATATAACTACTATAATACTGCTCCTATATACAAGAATATAACTACTATAATACTGTCTCCTATATACAAGAATATAACTACTATAATACTGCATCCTATATACAAGAATATAACTACTATAATACTGCTTCCCATGTACAAAAATATAACTACTATAATACTGCACCCTATGTACAAGAATATAACTACTATAATACTGCCCCTATGTACAAGAATATAACTACTATAATACTGCTCCTATATACAAGAATATAACTACTATAATACTGCTCCTATATACAAGAATATAACTACTATAATACTGCTCCTATGTACAAAAATATAACTACTATAATACTGCTCCTATGTACAAGAATATAACTACTATAATACTGCCTCCTATATACAAGAATATAACTACTATAATACTGCTCCTATATACAAGAATATATCTACTATAATACTGTCTCCTATATACAAGAATATAACTACTATAATACTGCCTCCTATATACAAGAATATAACTACTATAATACTGTCTCCTATATACAAGAATATAACTACTATAATACTGCTCCTAAATACAAGAATATAACTACTATAATACTGCTCCTATATACAAGAATATAACTACTATAATACTGTCTCCTATATACAAGAATATAACTACTATAATACTGCTCCTATATACAAGAATATAACTACTATAATACTGCTCCTATATACAAGAATATAACTACTATAATACTGTCTCCTATATACAAGAATATAACTACTATAATACTGCTCCAATGTACAAGAATATAACTACTATAATACTGCTCCTATATACAAGAATATAACTACTATAATACAGGTCCCTATTTACAAGAATATAACTACTATAATACTGGTCCCTATTTACAAGACTATAACTACTATAATACTGTCCCTATATATACAAGAATATTACTACTATAATACGGTTCCTATATACAAGAATATAACTACTATAATACTGCTCCTATATACAAGAATATAACTACTATAATACTGCTCCTATATACAAGAATATAACTACTATAATACGGCCTTCTTTGTACAAGAATATATAAAAATAAATCACATGGCTTATAGTAGTGTGTTTGTTGCCACACCACTGTTACTGAACCTAGAAGGTCGAGAGGCCCAGTGACAACCCCACAATCTCTATTAAATCAACAATCAATCCTTGGAATGGAGAACCTTGTCACTAGTCCCTTTTACTTAACAGTCCTGCCCAGAAAGGGTGCAGGAGTTTGGGCATCTTTCAGGGTGCCAAAATAGGGGGGTGGCAGCATTTGGACATTAGTCTCGTTCATAGTCCTTCACAGAAGAGGTGCTGGAGCTCGGGCACCTAGGTCAAGGGTGCCGAACCATGTTGTGGCAAACCTTTCCCTTACTTTGATAACTGTAGCTTGGAAAGGGCCGACACTAACCTGCATTATCTACTATACACGGCTTTCCACAGAAGTGGGTGCAAATACTTACACCTTGTTAAAGGGTGCCAAATCATTAGCTTTCTCAGTAGAATCGGCAGATGATTCTTGATAAAGGGGCATTTTCACAGTTGCTACTTTCTGTGCATCACTTCATAGTGGTCCATAGAAGGGGAGCAGTAGTGCCCAATAGTAGGGTTGTGACCAGTGCTAGTCACACCTAGATGGTGAGGCCTTGACCACCAAAGGTAATACCAAAGGAGTCCAAAAGGAAGGTGTTGTGTTTCATCAACAATCCCACCTGTGTTGATACACAGTCCCGAAAGAAGGGAGGAGGATCTAGGGGGTTGACTATACGAATGTGAAGGGGACTTTTATGAACACCCAATGCACACACCTGAAGGACAACAAACACCAACACATCTATATCTGAAGGTGGCAATACACTTTAGATAAATGTTGGCCAAACATGCAGATTTAGATGGGGCAGACCAACTGTCTAATATGGGGGTTTCCCAACTTTTCCTCAATGGCAGATGTTGGGTCAAGCCATTGGATTTCAACATGCCAAACCCTTTTGTTCTCAAAGGAGATAACTCCCCTTTCCAAAGATGGAACACATTAATCATTGGCCAAGCCAAGCAATCAACTAAAAGTTATCTAGAGCGTATGCTTAGCTTTACACAGGGCCGTCTCCTCCTATAGACAAAATAAGCAGCCGCCTAGAGCGCCCTCTTGATGTGGGCGCTGTTTTGCCCACAAGAAAGTTATTTCACCACTTACTTTCACCGCCGCTCACATTCCCCCCCCTCCCCCGCTCCCCAATGCCCTCTTCCAAGGCAGACAGGCTCATCACTCAGGTCAGGTCCTGCATCCTGACATTGTGTGCCTCCAAATAGTCCCCTAAACCCCCATCCCTCATTGACCACCCCTCCACCCCTGGAACACTGTGAATAGGGCATAGGGGCAATGTGACTGGGGCATGGGAGCAATGTGAGGGGTGCATGAGGGCAATGTCAAAAGGGCATTGGGGCACTGTGAATGGGGCATTGTATGTGGAAATAAGGATCTCTGTATAGTAACTTTATTCAGTAACAGTAGAGTGTAAAAAAGAGGTGCTCCTAAGGGGCAGGGCGAAGGGGGCCGCAAAACGGAGCTTTGCCTAGGGTGCAAAAAATCCTTGCACAGTACTGGCTTTACAGTTGGGTCCAAATGCCAAATCTGCACCATGTCCCCCGTCTAGCATGTACCATTGGTAATACTGGTGTATTATGTGTCAAAGATGCAATTTGGCCCTTCTCAGGAACCAAGGTTTGGGTGCAACCTCTGCACCACCCTATAGCTTTACCACTCGAGGCTGGGTTCCTCTCTACGTTCTTCAGCCCTATACATAGCTTATGTCAGTGGTCTTCAAACAACTCCACATAGTGCAAAACTACGACTCCCAGCATGCCCGGACAGCCGTTGGCTGTCCGGGCATGCTAGGAGTCGTAGTTTTGCAAGAGGTCCACAGTTTGAAGGCCACTGGCTTATGAGCTTTGAGTGTGTGTATTTCGAGGATCATGAAACCTCCTAAGGGTGCGTTCCCACAGGGCATATACGCAGCGTATTTGACGCTGCGCATTCCTTGCTCACTATACACACAGGGCTTTCCGGCGGCAGCCCTATGTGTGTAGTGAGTTTTAGAGGCGGGGCCGCGTGGTGGTGTGTCTGTGACGCGCGGCTCCACCTCCAAAACGCACTGCACACATAGGGCTGCCGCCAAAAAGCCCTGTGTGTATAGTGAGCGAGGAATACGCAGCGTATTTCCCGTTACTGCTCTAAATTTTCAATACGCTGCGTATACACCCTGTGGGAACGCACCCTTAGGGTACATTCCCACCTGGCGTATTTGCTGCGTATTTGCTGCTGCGTATTTTATTTTCCCATTGAAGTCAATGGGTAGGAAAATACGCAGCAGCAAATACGCAGAAAAATACGCCAGGTGGGAACGCACCCTAAAAGCGGAACAACCATCTTCCACTTATCAAGTCTCATCCATAATCCACCCCGGTGACAGACTTGTACATTTGCCAGGGTGTCGATCACCTGACATCCTACACGGAACATCATACTAATTGTGATGGTGTAATCCGATAAGTACCAGTAACTAAAAGTCACAACAAACCACAAAAAAAAAAAAAAAAAGATTCATTTCATCTGATTCACAAGTGACTTTTAGTCTCCCAATTGTCGACTTATTCCTGGACCTTCACCAAGTCGTTGAAATTTACTTTCTTCAGTCAGATTACTGTGCGAGTCGTAATTGAATTTGTAACCCCGATATGCAATGTATTTACAGATTTGCCGGTTGCTACTGGAATCTGTCGACAGCTTGTCGACAGATATATCCCTGACAGCTTATTTAAAGGCATAACTTGACATTTCTGGGCCTCAATGGCGAATCTGTAACTGGGCCCCCACCTCTTATGGAACATTTAAAGTCATGGGGGAAGATTTATCAAAACCTGCCCAGAGGAAAAGTAGCTGAGTTGCCCATAGCAACCAATCAGATCACTTCTTTCACTTTTGAAAAGGCCTCTAAAAAATGAAAGCAGCGATCTGATTGGTTACTATGGGCAACTCAGCAACTTTTCCTCTGGACAGGTTTTGATAAATCTCCCCCATGGTGTCTACATGTGGGACATGGGGGCCTTTGGGGTCCCTTCAGGTATAACGGCCTGAGAACGGGTGCTTGCTTCAGCATGTACTTTGTCAGCTATAGATCTAACTGTGGTACAAGGACCATATTAGGCTGCATTCACACCACGTTTTCGCAATATAGTCCCCGGTAACATTTTCAATGTGAAAACCGTATGGAAGCGTATTGAAAACCGTATGCATTGACCCTCCATTGAAAACCGTATGCCAAAAGATGCCTCCGGTTGCAACCGTTTTGCATCTTGTACGGTTTTGTCCGTTTTTTTTTCCCGTACCCAAAATCGTAGCCTACCACAGTTTTTGGTCTGCGTGAAAAACCGTATTAAACCGTATGTGTTTTTTTTGGGAACCGTACAAAACCGTGTGTGCGTACGGTTCCATCAGGTTTGCGCCATCCGGTTTTTGACTTTGCACAGTTTTTTTTTCTTGGAATTTCAATCAAAGAAGTGAAACTTTATTCATAATGGAGTGAAAAGTTAAAAACGGATGCAACCGGACATCATTTTTCAAACCATATACCGTTTTTAACCGTGTACGGGTTAAAATTTGTACACACGTTTTGATACAGTTTAGTCCGGTTTTGAGGAATCCGTTTTTCATCAAAAACCTGATACGGGAACTGTTTTGCAAAAACGTGGTGTGAATGCACCCTTATAAAAATTTATTTTTCAATGGATTTTTTTTTCACAACAAAAGGGGTCATTTGCTTTAACCCACCCTGTTACACATGTCCTCTACTGACAAAATGTCCAGAGGTTGTCCAATAGCTGAGATCCCAGGGATTACCTTTGAAGTTCATGAGGACCAGGCAGTAAGCATTTAAAGGGGAACTCTGGCAGATACAAGTAGAAAACAAATGTTTTCAAATCAACTGGTGCCAGAAAATTAAACAGATTTGTAAATAATTTCTGTAAAAGAAATCTTAATCCTTCCAGTACTTATCAGCTTCTGTATACTACAGAGAAAATTGTGCAGTTATTTCGAGTCTGACCACAGTGCTCTCTACTGACACCTCTGTCCATGTCAGGAACTGTCCAGATTAGAAGCGAATCCCCATAGAAAACGTTTCCTGCTCTGGACAGTAAATGACACGGACAGAGGTGTCAGCAGAGAGCACTATGATGAGACTGGAAATAACTTAAAGGAGAACTCCGGAATATAAAAATTGTCCCCCATACTGCCGGCAGTAAAAAAAATAAAGATGTACATACCTTCCTCCGCTCCCTCGGGGCCTCCGGTAACTGGCTCAGGTCTCCGCCGTGATCCTCTTCCTGGTTGCCGGTGGTCGCCGAGTCATACTACACTCAGCCAATCACCAGCCGCAGTGAAGTCCCGACTTGGCCGGCGATAGGCTGAGCGGCAGTGGGAGAACGCTTCAGGACACAAAATTCTTCACTACACCAGCATCTGCTGCCGGGGCCGAAAACGTCACACGGCCGCTCAGCCTATCGCCGGCCGAGTCGGGACTTCGCTGCGGCTGGTTATTGGCTGAGTGCAGTATCACTCGCTGCCCACCAGCAACAAGGAAGAGGATCGCAGCGGAGACCGGAGCCAGTTACCGCAGGCACCGGGGGAGCGGAGGAAGGTATGTACATCTTTATTTTTTTACTGCCGGCACTATGGGGGACAATTTTTAGGTTCTGGAGTTCTCCTTTAACAAACTTCTCTGTAGTATACAGCAGCTGATAAGTACTGGAAGGGTTAATATTTTTAAATAGAAGTAATTTACTAATCTGTTAACTTTCTGGAGCCAGTTGATTTGAAACATTTTTTTTCCCACTGGAGTTCCCCTTTAATTCCCCTGCAAACAGGCGGAACTTCTGCCATGAGGCTCACTTGGTTAATAGCCTCAGGCAGAGCCACCTGCTGTTAGAAGGGGGACGGCACAGAGGTGACCCCTTTTCGAATCCATTATGTGCATTTACAGCATGGATAGGGTGAGGGCGCTGGCTGCTGCCTGCAGCCGACAGCAGCCGGTTATGACCAACATCAGAGATTACATCCATGCCGGCGGTTGCAGCATTTGAACAGTTTTTGGCACACATCTCCGGTGTCTAGGGGTTGATATCGGCACCCCCACAATGAAATCACAGGGTGCCGATCAGTTGTCAGGGCAGCCCAAGGTCATAGCTAGGCCTATGGCAGGCAGTATCAATACAGCACTGATCTAATAGATCAGTGCAATGCATATGCATCATAGGGAAGGCTAAAAAAAAGTGTTAAAAAAATATATAAAAATAAAAAGGTTTACGAATATTCCAATTAAAATAAAATGTAAAACAAAACAAAAAACAAAACATATTTGGTATTACTGCGGATTTGTCAGAACTATTAAACAATCCAATTTCTAATCCTGCATGGTCAATGGCGTAAGTGCAAAACATTTAAAATGCCCAAATTGCTGATTTTGGGACAGCTTCTTTGAGTCAGAATAACATAAAAGGATATATGAAAACAAGTTTTCTAAACTAGACAAACCATTTAAGAAGCAAATAAATGATCACATAGAACAGATATCTAACCATATCCATTTCCACCAATAGACCAGAATTGGTGGAAATGCATTTACCTAAAACGCATCTTAAAGGAAATATCTCATTGTACCAATGGTCAGAAACCCATCAAACAGCTTATTTAACTGGAGGATAATCAGCCAGCCGCTCCTTTCCGCTGCCATTCCCTCCTATGATGCGTAGTGGCAAGTGTTTTCCTTAAAGGTGTACTCCGCTGCCCCAGCGTTCGGAACATTTTGTGCCGAACACTTGGAGCGGGTGGTGGGGGGTCGTGACTTCACGTCCACACCCCTCGTGATCTCACATCACACCCCCTTTAATGCAAGTCTATGGGAGGGGGCGTGGCGGCCGCCACGCTCCCTCCCATAGACTTGCATTAAGGGGGTGTGGTGTGATGTCACAAGGGGCATGGCTGTGATGTCACGACCCAAGCTGCCCGCACCCAGATTGCGGGGTCCCAGCGGCAGGACCCCCGGGATCAGACATCTTATCCGCTATCCTTTAGATAGGGGATAAGATGTCTAGGGGTGGAGTACCCCTTTAATTCACTGTAGTCTATAGTAAAGTTGGAAACACCAAGGCAAAGACCATGTTAAAACGAATAAATAAGCAAAATTACAATTCGATCTTATCACGTGGGCCTATATGAGCAGTCTACTTACTTGCCGTCGGCCAGGTTGATCTTCTTGAAGAATGGGTAGTTCTCAGGGGTTGGGTTTCCATGTTGATCTTCATACACAAAGACTGGGGAGCGCCCAATTTCCACTCCCAGTTGTTGAACGCCCTTTTCATTGTAAATGGAGAGAAGGAAGAACTGGGCCCCCTTCCTGACTTTGAGAGTGATGAGAATGGAGAAATCCGCAGGGAACGTTTCATCTGTACCGAGGGATGAAATGAAGATTTTAGTTTTGAGTTTTGGATATGTTCTTCAGATGCACCATTGATCTACTTTAAAGGGGTACTCTGCCCCTAGACATCTTATCCCCTATCCAAACGATAGGAGATAAGTTGTCTGATCGCGGGGGCACCCCAGACATCCGGCGCACGGGGCGGGGCGGAGGCTCGTGACATCACGGCCACACTTGTGATGTCACGGCCACACACCCTCAATGCAAGTCTATGGGTGGGGGTGTGACGGCCATCACGCCCCTCCCATAGACTTGCATTGAGGGGGCGTGGCCGTGATGTCACGAGCCTCCAGTGCTGCACCCGAAGCTCTGAACGATCACCAGATGCAACAGGGAGATTGTGGGGGTCCCCAGCTATCCTTTGGATAGGGGATAAGATTTTTTTTCACTGGAGTACCCCTTTAAGGAAGACCTAACTATACTTTCACTGACACTGAAGTTGACTTCCTTTCTTGTCCTATGCTCTCCCTTTAGAGGGTGTCAGGGACTTTGTCAATAATCCTTGCATTTGTGGGACATCATTTTCTAAGTCTGCTAAGTAATCGATTACTGAGGACAAAAAGGTCCCTGGTTACTCGGTGGCAATGGCTTCTTTTCTTGGACACCCACGAGAGTCAAGAAGCCTTCATACATTTTAGATCATCAACCATTCCTGCCCCAAAATTAGCAGTTTTGGTTGGGTTCTGTCTTATGTATACAGGCACCTAGATGAGTGCCAAGGTGTCTTGAGGTTTTATAGATGACCAGTAAAGAGAGTTCTATAACAAATTGATATTAGGGCAAAATGAATGTTTAAATGGGCGCTGTCAGATCCAAAAACCTTTTATATGTTGTTACTGATGAAAATTTAAGACCTTTTGTAATATGGTTGTTTAAAGAATTTTGAATATTTAATAAAGAAAATGGCTCCTGAAAATCCCACCACTAGGGGTCCCTATACCTACTGGGACACTAACCAGTCCTGCAGCAGCATCAGCTTGTCCATGAGTCATAGAGAAGAGATGACAGCACAGGAAGAAGGTCAGCAACTTAGCAGGAAGGTACAGTACACAGATAATCAGAACACACAGAAAACGCTTTCTCTAAGGCTCTAGAAGACACAAAGATCCGGCAGGGTTCAAGGGGAAGTCAGTCCCCTTTATAGGGTAAGCGCCCGGTAATTACCAATTACTGGAGCTCTGGCCCTTTAAATCTCAGAGAGCCGGCGCGCGCGTTGGCAAACAGAACGCATAGGAGCGTGGAGAGGTGAGTTGGCGCAGGGGACACGGCCAGGACACCGGACCGCAGGAGTGTTTGTAACAGTCACTATACCATATGGGGCTTTTAGTAAATTCTGTATCACGTCTTTTTGAGAGTACTACATTGAACAGCAATAGAAATAGTAAAGTAGCACTATTTAGACATCATATAGCACCGATACTTCCACCACACAGTGCTGAACAAAATTGCTGTAACTGCTATTGTGAGAGCACTGTATGGTGGTATTATTTAAAGGAGATATCCAGTGGTGAAAAACGTATCCCCTATCCTAAGGATAGGGGATAAGTTTCAGATTGCGGGGGTCCGACTGCTGGGGCACCCCGCGATCTCCTGTACGGGGCCCCGGCAGACTAGGGGAAGGGGGCGTGTTTACCACCGTACGAAGTGGCGGCTGACACGCCCCCTCAATACAACCCCATGGCAGAGCTAGAGCGCTGCATTCGGCAATTTCCAGCTCTTGCGGCCGGACATGTAGGGAGACCCCTAGTGGTCGGTTTTTACAAGTCGAAATAGATATATAAATATACTTTTTTTTTTTATGACATGGTATTAGAAAGTTGTTTCTAATACATTAATTAACAACATATAAAAAGTTTTTGTGATGACAGGTACTCTTTAAGCAAGTATGTAGTTAGTATGTCACAACTTTGAGACCAGTGTTTCCCAAACTGTGTGTCTCCAGCTGTTGCAAAACTACAACTCCCAGCATGCCCAGACAGCCTTTGGCTGTCTGGGCATGCTGGGAGTTGTAGTTTTGCAACAGCTGGAGGCACACTGTTTGGAAAACATTGCCATAGACCCTAAGTTAAGATCTGCTGTAATGAATATAAAACTGTTCATTCTTCAGTAGAAACAGATGACAAAAAAGAACAATTTAAGAAATTGCTATATATACTATATCTCCGTTGTCTCGTCTTACCTGGAAATAGCTGCTTAGTCGGGGCGCTAAAGTGCGTTCTGTTCTCCAATCGGAAAGCGATATCTGTCTCTTCAATTCCTTGCCTATGCGTACAAAGTCCGGCGGCTAACGTAATTCCTTCAATTTCTTCATTGAGTTCCAGGGCTGATAAGACATTGACTGGGGTTTCTGGGATTGGAAAGACAAAAGATAAAGCGGTCAGGTTCACATATCTTTAAAGTGTCGGCTTTTTTCACAGCGTCGTTCTTGCCCATACACAATAATGGCGCTATATCCAGGGGTAAGATAAGCTATATCCAGGGGTAATATATTTTTTTAACATATAATATATATATATATATATATATATATATATATAGTGTATATAAATATATATAAAGTATAAAAATAAATAATTAAATAAAATAATAATAATAAGAAAAAATAATATATATATATATATATATAAATAAATATATATATTTTTTTTAATTATTATTATTATTTTCTTTTTATTTAATTATTTATTTTTATTTATCGTATTTATTTCTTTTGTTACCATTTTATAAAAAGATCAAACTAAAGTTATTCCCGATATTATCCTATGATATTACCTACTTCCCAGTTTGTCAATATGTAAACTAAAATTCACAACGGGTTTGTAACTAGAATATATATCACCATTATTGAAATATTATTTTTCATTACCCAAGGCCTGTTTCTTGCTTGTATGGACTAGTTTGTATATTACTCCACAAACCAGTCCAGGTACACACTTCCAATGCTTATTTAGAATTTCATTTAATTTAATGGGTTTTGGGGGCATTGGGCAGGGGATGCCCAGCTTTGGATGGGCCTATATACATAGGTGAGAGGAATCTGTCTCTACTCTCTGAATTGTCAGCAACCGAGGGAATGGGTTCCTGGCAAAAGCATAATGGCTCAATGGAGGTGCGAAACAAACACACAAGTGTAGAAGAATTTGGAAATGTGGTTGTTGGATATTCTGAAGGATGATATTGATTTCCATATGTCAGAATGGATTATTTCACTTACAGATATAGATAATTGCTAATAGTCATCACAACCAGCAAGTTATGCAAAAGAATATAGCTACTATAATATTGCCCCTATGTACAAGAATATAACTACTATAATACTGCTCATATATACAAGTATATATCTACTATAATACTTCTCCTATATACTAGAATATAACTACTATAATACTTCTCCTATGTACAAGAATATAACTACTATAATACTGCTCCTATATACAAGAATATAACTACTATAATACTGCCTCCTATATACAAGAATATAACTACTATAATACTGCTCCTATATACAAGAATATAACTACTATAATACTGCTCCTATATACAAGAATATAACTACTATAATACTGCCTCCTATATACAAGAATATAACTACTATAATATTGCTCCTATATACAAGAATATAACTACTTTAATACTGCCTCCTAGCTGAGAGGTTGTGTGTGTGTTGCTCTCCTGATGTCTGGAGAAAGCCCAGGGAGGGGCCACCCTGGGTGGGGAAGCTCCCCAAGCAAGGCCCAGGCTTCTCGGCCTATTCTGGGAATTAATCCCCAGACACCACAATCCATGGATGAAAATCCTAAAGTTTCTCTGGATGTGAGAAATGTTCAGAATGTTGTCAGTTCTGGTGCAGCAAGAAGCACAGATGAGAAGAAAGCTGTGGAAGTGAGGAAAGAAACTTCATCAAGTAAGGTAATGGCTGCAGGTGTGCAATCCACCCCTCCTGCAGTCAGACAGAGGAGAACATCCCTGGAGAAGCAGACCATGCAGGAGAATCTGCAGCAGCCTGTCCTGATACGTTCTGACCGCACACGATACGGGAGCGGGAGCAGCGCAAAAGTTACAAGCACGCCAGAGGGGACCAGAGGGAGTACAGCAGGAAGGCTTCAGGGGGCCACAAGTGCGGTCACTGAGAAGAACCAGGGGCCCAGTCCCCAGTCTGGAGATTGTGACCCCGCAGCAGTGACCACAGCAACACCGAGACAGATCCCACCTCAGAAGCAGAGTCCTGTGAGTACCCCACCAGCGCGGCCCCCCAATACTCAGCGGGCACCTGAACTATGTCTGGCCGAGCAGATCCCAGCTCTGGTAAAGAGACTTGAGACTTTAAAAAAGACTAAGTTACAGCTGCAGAAACAGACTGTATATACAAGCTAAAGGCAGCAAACCCCAATAACCAGGCTGTACATGATAAGAAGCTGAGCTCCCTCGCTGTGCAGCTCGCTGACACTGTGCAGGACATGGAGGACGTATTGGACCAGATGGGACCAGTCGCTGAGACCTTCAGAAATCAGCAGCGATTTGAGGGATATAAGGAAAGACCAGCGCCAAAGTCATCTACTGCTGCACCTAAGTCTTCAGCCTCACCAGGGGACACCCAGCAGTCCTGTACAAGACAAGAGGACATCCAGCAGTCCTGTGCAAGACCACTCCTCAGACCAGCCAGCTTCCCTTTTGAGAAAGGAAATTTGTACAGACAAGCAGAAGCAAGCGTCCAGCAACATCAGAGACCTGCAGAGACTCCTCCAGAGGTACCACAAGTCCCAGCAGTCAGCACGGTGAAGCAGGACTATGGACTCCTACCAGAAGGTAACTCTGTAACCGTTGTGCAGTCACCACAAGCCCCTGGGGGCAGTAGAGAGCAGCAGGACTGTGGACTCTTACCTGAAGGCAGCAGTGCAGCAGAGAGTTCACAGGACATGGCTCTGCAGGGCTTGCTGGGCTCTGTAGTGCAAGATCATTCTGCCAGTGACTGCAATGATATGAATGTATGTGATATTACTGATAATGTGTCTGCAGAGGGGGGCGCTTCACAGTTTGTGTGGGATCTGGGGTCATCTCTGGGGTCAGGTCCACCATTAGTTCAGCCTCCAGAGGCTTGTGACCCCCAGAGTATAGAGGTTGATGGTGGGGAGGGGGCTGTACAGTCTGATGCACAACACTTCCCCCCTTTAGTCACACAAGTATCAGACCCCCATAGTACAGCTGGTCAGCAGCCACCACAGCGCCCCCAAGTACAGCAGGAGGGTAGAAGTAGTGGCGCCTCCTCTGGTAATGCCTGGAGCCGCGGGTCACCATTCATGTCCAATGTGAATTATACAGGTCAGGCTTTCAAGAGGAGGAACGTGGTCAGGTTCAGACATAGAGGGGCCAAGGAGGAGCTGCCTGACAGGAGGTTTGTGGTCCGTGAACTTCTCTGCCACCAAATGGGCTTCCTGCCATCTAACATCCTGGCAGTGATAAACCTTCCTGACAGGCAGGGCTATGACGTCAGCTTCAAACTCATGTCTGACCTGGACCGCTTCTGGGCCCATGTCACCCGGGTGAGAGATGCTGATGGCTGGAATAAGTTCAGCTTTGTCCCCATCTCCAGACCAGACACAGCGAATGTCACCATTATATTCTGGAACGAGTCTGTCCCCCCCCAGGATATTGTTGTGTGGTTAAAGAGACACTGTGACCTAATGTCAGACCTGACTAAGACCAGGGATGAGGACGGCATATGGACGGGAGGGTGGAAGGTCCTGGTGAAGTTACGGCAGATAAACAACATAACCCAACATCTGCCCAATTCTTTCTTCATTGGTCGGGAGAAAGGGGTTTGCTTCTATGCAGGTCAGCCCAGAAAATGCTTCAAGTGTGGGAAGACCGGTCATATCGCGAGTGTGTGCACCCTAGTGAAGTGTAATTTATGTGGGGAGATCGGCCATGTCAGCGCCACCTGCCAGAATATCCGCTGCAACCTCTGTGGTAAGACCGGTCACTCCCACAGGGACTGTCCTGACGCCTGGCATAACATCTGTAAGGACTTCCCTGATGAGGACCTGCTGGAGGGGGCAGAGGACCTGGAGGAGGAGACGTTGGTGTCAGGGTCAGCAGTGACACAACCTGAGCCTCAGCATAACATGGGTGACACTAGAGGTGACGATATGGGTGACAATATTGGTGACACTAGCGGTGACAATATGGGTGACAATATTGGTGACACAGTGCCCGACCAGTCCCAGCCAGGAGCCACTGAGGGGAACAGAGAGGTCACTGAGCAGGTTGTGGCCATGTCTTCTTCTGCCCCAGCATCAATAAATCCGCAGAAGAGACGGAAGAAAGACAAAACCAGCCGTAAGCCTGAGGAGGGATGGACCACTGTCCAAAAACCTTCCAAAAAGAAAGTAGACCCCGGGTCAGGTGTCATGACCATCACAAATAGGTACAGTGTCCTATCAGAGTCAGACGTTGAGGAAGAGATGGAGAGGGAGCTAAAGAGAGTGATAGATGAATTTAATGAAGACCAAGAGGGTGATCCCCCCACAAAAAAGAGACCCCCACGAGCAAAACGTCTGTCCGAATCGGACATGGAAACAGGTGGTCAGCAGGAGGGCTCGGACTCAGATCTGTGATGATGGGGGTGACATCTCTGCACTTTCTTCTTTCCTTTGTTATGATGGCCGACTTTACCCTTAAAGTGTTCTCCAGTAATGTGAACAGTGTCAGAGTGAGGAGGACCAGACATGTCGTATATGACTATCTAAAGTCTATTGATGCTGACATCATCTTCTTACAGGAGACACGTTTAAATACTCAAGGACTGTTACGTGAGGCAGAGCGTGAATGGCGGTCTGGTCCATCCTTTTGGTCACTGGGTGTGGAACCAAGTGCCGGGGTCTCTATCCTGTTTACCACCAATGATGTAACTGTACATAGGCTGACAGAGGTATTGATGGGAAGGTGCCTAATGCTAGAAGTTACTATTCGGGGTAGAAGGCTCCGACTCATTAATATCTATGGTTCACAGACAGTGACTGAAAGGGTTAACCTTTATAATGAAGTGAAGCCATATCTCTTCACGTCTGTCCCTGTCATCTTGGCCGGAGATTTTAATGCCTCCAGAACAACTAGTGACAGATCCTCTAATAGACCTCTGACACGAGACTCCAAGGTCTTAAACAACATCATTCTACAGGCCGGGTTGTCAGATGTGTTTGTGCAGGGTGGTCGGAAACCAAAATTTACCTATTTCTGTGGTGGAAGAAGTAGTCGTATAGATTTAGCTCTGGTTAGTCCCACAGAGACCATTGGTGAGAAGGATGAGAAGATCGTCCCTTATTCTGACCATCTGGCCTTATATTTTTGTCTGGGTGTCACACAGGGTCCTGAGACAGGTAGAGGGTTGTGGAGACTGAATTCCAGTCTATTAGAGGATCCTTCTGTGCAGAGACAGGTTCACTCTCTTATACAGAGTCAGCTAGAGAGAGTGGACTTCTATGATGATATGGCCGCCTGGTGGGAGGATGTCAAGGATGAGATCAGAACCCTCTTAAAGAGACTGTCAGTTATAAAGGGGAAGAGTAAGTATGGCCAGTATCTCAAGCTGCGGAAAGAATTGGAGTCACTATATTCGGCGGGTGGGGACCAACAAAGGATAGACCGGCTGAAATCTGAGATAAGGCAGTATCAGTACAGCAGGTATACCTCCCTGGTTCTTGAAAGGGATTATGGGTCCTTAGGGTCTCCTGATCCCTTTGAGAATTGCCGGGAGCGGGTGGCAAATAAATCTGTCACCGGTCTCACTGACTCCCAGGGTGTTTTGCAGGAATCTCGGGAGGGTATCCTGGGGGTGGTGAGATCGTACTATGCTGACTTGTTTCAGAGGAAGGTTTTGGATAGAGACAAGATGACCCAATTCTTGGAGACAACTCCGCTCCCTGATACTAATGATTTGGACTTTTCTCCTTTGACAGCAGAATTGACGGTGGCAGAGGTCAAAGAGGCCATTGATAAGTTACATCTGAAGAAGGCACCAGGTCCAGATGGGATAACAGCAGAATTCTATAAGACATTCAGAGACCTCTTGGCCCCAATCCTCGTGGATGTTTATACAAATTGTCTAGAAAGTCACCTGATGCCTCCATCCATGAGAGTGTCCTCGCTGATTCTGCTGTCTAAAGGTAAAGAGCCGAGTGACATCAAGAACTGGAGGCCAATTGCCCTCTTGAATGTCGACAGGAAGATTCTGGCAAAAATCCTGTTTTCTAGGTTAGTTTGTCTGTCCCCGGCACTGTTGGCAGGCTGTCAGTATGGCACAGTAAAAGGGCGGAACATCTCTGGGGCAGTGATCTCCATAAGGGAGATGTTTGAGAGATGTAAAGCCCTGAGGTGTGGGAGATATGTTGTCAGTCTTGACCAGGCTAAAGCCTTTGACAGAGTAGATCATGAGTATCTATGGGCCACTTTGTCAAAGTACGGTATTCCGGGACAATTCATTGATTGGCTGAAGACTTTGTATTGTGAGGCCGAGAGCTTTCCTCTGATCAATGGTTGGCAGGGTGACACGTTCAGGGTTGAGGCGGGGGTGAGACAAGGTTGCCCACTGAGCCCGCTGCTGTATGTATTTGCCTTAGACCCGTTTCTGAGGTCACTGCAGGAGTGTGGTTTTCAGGGGGTGCCGGTCCCCCACTGCCTACCCCTGAGTGTTGTTGCCTACGCGGATGATGTGACTGTAGTGATATCTGAGCCTCGTGAGGTGGAGATGTTGTCTGCGGCCATCAAAAGTTACTCGGAGGCCTCAGGGTCTCTGGTCAACCTTGAGAAGAGTCAAGCTCTCTGGGTATCAGATACTGATCCAGATTTTGATCTGACCCAATTTGTGAGAGCCTCCTCCTATATTAAAATCCTAGGGGTCAAATTCGGGAGGGACGATAATGCCAAACTAAATTGGGAAGAGAAGTTGGAAGCCGGAAATGCAAAGGTTCAGCGATGGAAGAACTGGAGGCTGACCTATAGAGAAAGGGTTAAAATGTTGAAGACTTACCTGGTCCCCGTCTTTTTGTATGTCTCTGTTGTTTTTCCTTTGCCAGAATCTTTCTCTGCTCGGCTCTTTAGCCTGTTCTTCCAAATGTTCTGGGGGAACAGGTTGAACCTGATAAAAAGAGGGGTCACCTACCTACAGAGGAGAGAGGGTGGGTTGGATATGCTGAATCCAAGGGTGTTCTTTGACTCCATGTTTCTAAAAGTTAATTTTGGTTGCCTGGACTCAAACAACAGCTCCCTGTGGGCGAATAGTATCAGGGACTGGATATTGCCTTTTGCAGAGTCTTGGGTGCGAGGCGGCAGTCTCAAGAGGGGGAGATGGACGCGTGACTACCTCCCCCCGTACCTGGAATACGGGCTCAGATGTCTGAAGAGATGGCGCATTGAGAAGTCCTATATAGAGAGTAAGCCAAGGAAGGATCTATACGTAAGGGTTTGTAGGGCTTTCTTTTGTTCTCCACTTGCCTTGAGGGACTGTGTGACCAGCACTTTACAGGAAAGTCTAAAGTTCCTCAATGGGAAACGACTCCCCGCAAAATTCTTTGACATAGCTTGGCTGTCGCTCCATGGGAGGCTCTTTGTCAGGGGTAATCTAAAGTATCTAAGCGTTTCTGATAGGAACTGTCCTCTGGGTTGTCAGCAGGAGGAGACGATGGAGCATTTCATATCTGACTGCAGGGGCGGGAGGAGGATATGGGAAGAAGTGTCCAGTAAGCTGAACATCCCATTACTGCAGAACCTGACGTATCCTGACATCGTATATGCTGTACCATCCAGTAACAGGACTGTAGACAGGGGGACAATGTACATAATTATAACAATCATTAAATATTACCATTGGCACATGAGAACTAGAGTGTCCATACACAACGAGCCATTCCACCACATCACAGCAGTAAG
Source organism: Hyla sarda (assembly GCF_029499605.1). NCBI lineage: Eukaryota > Metazoa > Chordata > Amphibia > Anura > Hylidae > Hyla > Hyla sarda. The sequence continues at coordinate 39,963,397 of NC_079192.1, forward strand.
ACAGATCATGTCCGAGCTCCAGTGGGTAAAGTCATTAGAGATACGGAGGAACCAAAATAATGGGAAATTATGGAGGAATGTCTCTTTGGTTTAACACGAATGATTTATAAATTTTTTTTGTGTTTTTCCTTTTCCAGCAAATGTGGACTTTCTAAGTTTAATATTACTCTGTGCATACTCTAGTTGAGTAGTCATTGTGTGTACAATGCTTGTTATTTTTGTTTTGCATTGTAAGAATTTATGTTACTTGTAATTTTGTTTGTTTTCACAATTAAAAATTGCCTCCTATATACAAGAATATAACTACTATAATACTGCTCCTATATACAAGAATACAACTACTATAATACTGCTTCCTATATACAAGAATATAACTGCTATAATGCTGCTCCTATATACAAGAATATAACTACTATAATACTGCTCCTATATACAAGAATATAACTACTATAATACTGCACCCTATATACAAGAATATAACAACTATAATACTGCCTCCTATGTACAAGAATATAACTACTATAATACTGCTCCTATGTACAAGAATATAACTACTATAATACTGCTCCTATATACAAGAATATAACTACTATAATACTGCTCCTATATACAAGAATACAACTACTATAATACTGCTTCCTATATACAAGAATATAACTGCTATAATGCTGCTCCTATATACAAGAATATAACTACTATAATACTGCTCCTATATACAAGAATATAACTACTATAATACTGCACCCTATATACAAGAATATAACAACTATAATACTGCCTCCTATGTACAAGAATATAACTACTATAATACTGCTCCTGTATACAAGAATATAACTACTATAATACTGCTCCTATATACAAGAATATAACTACTATAATACTTCCCCCTATGTACAAGAATATATGTACTATAATACTGCCCCCTATGTACAGGAATATATCTACTATAATACTGCTCCTATATACAAGAATATAACTACTATAATACTGCTCCTATATACAAGAATATAACTACTATAATACTGCCTCCTATATACAAGAATATAACTACTATAATACTGCTCCTATGTACAAGAATATAACTACTATAATACTGCCTCCTATATACAAGAATATAACTACTATAATACTGCTCCTATATACAAGAATATAACTACTATAATACTGCTCCTATGTACAAGAATATAACTACTATAATACTGCCTCCTATGTACAAGAATATAACTACTATAAATCCAAGAAGCAGGTAAAGAAATGAATACCGCACTCACCCACTGTCAAATGCCAGGAACACAGGAGGTTTATTTCAGATCATAAGATCATTTGATCTTATGATCTGAAATAAACCTCCTGTGTTCCTGGCATTTGACAGTGGGTGAGTGCGGTATTCATTTCTTTACCTGCTTCTTGGATTTACATGAACACTACATTTGTACCTGCACCTCCAGGTCAAGCCTGGATTATAAGTCCGTCTGCGCAGCCTCGCATTGCATGCTAAGAACCTTTCCTGTTACCAAGGGAGACCACACAATAGTGCCACTCATCTTGTTGGACATATAATTACTATAATACTGCTCCTATATACAAGAATATAACTACTATAATACTGCTCCTATATACAAGAATATAACTACTATAATACTGCCTCCTATGTACAAGAATATAACTACTATAATACTGCTCCTATATACAAGAATATAACTACTATAATACTGCCCCTATGTACAATAATATAACTACTATAATACAGCTCCTATGTACAAGAATATAACAACTATAATACTGCTCCTATATACAAGAATATAACTACTATAATACTGCACCCTATGTACAAGAATATATCTACTATAATACTGCTCCTATATACAAGAATATAACTACTATAATACTGCTCCTATATACAAGAATATAACTACTATAATACTGCCTCCTATGTACAAGAATATAACTACTATAATACTGCTCCTATATACAAGAATATAACTACTATAATACTGCCCCTATGTACAATAATATAACTACTATAATACAGCTCCTATGTACAAGAATATAACAACTATAATACTGCTCCTATATAAAAGAATATAACTACTATAATACTGCACCCTATGTACAAGAATATATCTACTATAATACTGCTCCTATATACAAGAATATAACTACTATAATACTGCTCCTATATACAAGAATATTACTACTATAATACTACCCCTATATACAAGAATATAACTACTATAATACTGTTCCTATATACATGACTATAACAACTATAATACTGTCCCCTGTGTACAAGAATATAACAATAATACCACCCTATATACATATAATCCCATTTTCCCTATGTTTCTATGGAATATTTCTTTGTGTTATAACTAGTCGTATTACTTGTATCTCGGTACAGATTTTGGAAATACACAAACATCCAGATTTGAATCTTTGCTGAAATCCAAACAGAGAGAAGAACATTCTGTGGTCTTCATAAGAAGAAATTGCTCTCACCTTCCAATGCCAGTGACCTCGCAAGAGAAAAACACAACATTTTCCCACACCAATAAGAGATAAAATCCTTATAAAAAGAAAATAGAAACCAGACTCAGAATAAATCTGTGCACAATGATCATTACAGCCCAATCCCTGCGGATAAGGAAAATAATTGTCTATTTATTCCATCAGATACCATAAAATGTATGTGCCCAACCAGGGGCGGTCTGAGACGTGACCGGACAACAAGGCACTAAGGGTCATAGGCGCTCACCACCCACAGTAACATCTCATCACATGACCACATGGAGTCTGTGACCGGCTGTAACTTATGATGACAGCGGGTCTCAGGAGTGGGACTTGGTGCAATCCAAACTTTTGACATGCCTGGACTACATGACAAAAGTTAACATAAATTACTGTAAAAGGGGTACTCCGGAAGAAAAATGTTTTTAAAATAACTGGTGCCAGAAAGTTATACAGATTTATAAATTACTTCTATGTAAAATCTTAACCCTTCCAGTACTTATCAGCTGCTGTATGCTACAGATGAAGTTGTGTAGTTCTTTCCAGTCTGACCACAGTGCTCTCTGCTGCCACCTCTGTCCAAGTCAGGAACTGTCCAGAGCAGGAGAGGTTTGCTATGGGGCTTTGCTTCTGCTCTGGACTTAAACATAATTTATCAACATAAATATGATTAACATGTAATAGAAAAAATGGCCACTAGGTGGCTATGTTCTTTTCCCTGCCCCAATTAATACAGTGAGTTTGGTCTCCTCCCGGCCTGGTAGGAGACCAAACTCAGGAAGTGTTTCTCTGCACTGAGCTTGATTGACAGCTGCACAGAACCTCATTGAAACATGCACAGAGGCTCAGTGAAACATGCACAGAGCCTGAGGTCTTCTATTCATCACAATGCTGCAACAATGTGAGGGCAGAAGTGGTCCACCAGCAGGCTTCAGTGATGTCATGCCTGCTGGGAAAACACCCTCTTTCTCCTGCTGGGAGATTGCACGATTGTGAGCAAGAATAAAGGTAAGGTACACCGCTTTTTAAAGCTCTGAAATTTTTTTTAAGGGTGGAGGTGGTAGGAGTGTTAGGAGTAGTTAGGGAACATAGCCTGAGTTAGTTTAGAACAGTTTATTTGGTGACAGGTCCTTCTTAAGAACCAAGAGGGTCTATGCAAAAACTTGAAGTAAACAAGAAAGCAGAATTAGTTTTTTACTCCTTTGTAATGTAATTTAGCTGCATGGGATCAAAGGGTAAAGGTTTCTCCTTGGGTAAAGGTGTGCAGAGACTTACAGGCCATTCTTGCTGCACTGGGAATTGTGGGAAAAAGATTGTGGGAAATAATCTCTTTCTCAAAATAGTGACAGCTTTTAGAGGTAGCATCCCTTTAATGCTTGACTTCAAGAAGCCTTAGAACAACTTAGAGCCAAAACCTCCCCAATCAGTTATCTATCTATATCTATATACAGTGAAAACCTCTTTGAGTAGATCACAGTCTATGGGACTGTTTTGGGGGGGGGGGGGTGCAACGGCAGTGCTGGCTGGGCACGTCGGATGCTGGCCAGCTACTAACTTTCTTGCAGTGGGCAGAGCGGTGCCCCCATTAAGAGGTGCTCTAGGCAGCTGCCTATTTTGCTTATAGGCTGAACCGGCCCTGAGTGTGGTTCATAACATAGTGTCTGTACCTGTGTGTGATGGTGGTCTCACAATTCTTATGTGATCTTTGCCCTGGTGTTCATTTTTAACAGCATACAAAATGAGCGTCGTCTCAGATTTTTCCAGGTTGCAGTGTGGCCTGAGACATTACATCACTAGTCTAGGTGTTGAAAGGGAGCCTGTCTGCTTCAATGGGTGGACCGACCGCTGGGTGGAGGGGAGGACTGAATATCGTTCTCCACATTGCTCCTGGGATCTGTCCCAGGTGTGCTTTAATGGGTGGGGTGCCTGTTGTGTGGGAAGAAGAAAAGTGACCTCACACTTACATACAAGGGATCCTGGGATTTGTAGTTGGAGGGAGGGAACTCCAACAGGAAATAGCCATTTCACAAAAAGAAAGCAGCAGTCTTATGGTGGACTCACAACACAGCCGTTTAGCCCCAAGACAAGTACGGATCCTTCCTAAGCATGTCCATTACGGTCTGGCAGGTAAGTACTAAAGTCACCTTATGGTGGAGAACCCCCGCTTTAACATGATGTTTATAGCACTGATGTTTGTAGTTTTGCCACAGCTGGGGGCACCCTGGTTGGGAAACACTGGTCTATGGCACCAAAATAAGACCTCTGGGAAACATTACACTTAAAGGGGTACTCGGGTGGAAAACATTATTTTTTAAATCAACTGGTGCCAGAAAGTTAAACAGATTTGTAAATGACTTCTATAAAAAAAATCTTTACCCTTCCAGTACTTTTTAGCAGCTGTATGCTACAGAGGAAATTCTTTTCTTTTTGAATACATTTTTTGTCTTGTCCACAATGCTCTCTGCTGACACCTGATGCCCGTATCAGGAACTGTCCAGAGCAGGAGAAAATCCCCATTGCAAACCTATGCTGCTCTGGACAGTTCCTGACACAGACAGAGGTGTCAGCAGAGAGCACTGTGGACAAGACAGAAAAGAAATTAAAAAAGAAAAGAACTTCCTCTGTAGCATACAGCTGCTAAAAGGTACTGGAAGGGTAAAGATTTTTTTTTTTAATACAAGTCAATTACAAATATTTTTAACTTTCTGGCACCAGTGGATTTAAAAAAAAAATAATGCTTTCCACCGGAGTACCCCTTTAAGATTGTTGCCCATGTTTTTACTTCATAGTAAATACACAAATCACAATTATGACAAAAAAAAATAAAAACACTAAAGAATGTTGAACGTTCTAACTTTCCAAAACATCTGTTTAAATACACAAAAGGGAATTATTTGATTAATGGCATATTTTTTTCCCAGATACATTGAGGAGATCAAGTAGAGAAACACAAAATTCTGGACTAATTCAACAAAATAATCCCAATAAATCCTTCTCGGCTTTTAGGATACTAGAATTCTTCGAGTTTACTGATGATAAACAATAATCTAAAATCAACTTGTTTCCCTTTTTTAGAAGAGCAGCGAGGGATCAGCTTTGCACGATGGAGCCTGATGAAGGGGCCATGTGGGCCTAGAAACGCGTTGCACGGAGTTAAATTAAATATGGTAAGATTTCATTTAAAGGGGTATTCCAGGCAAAAACTTTTTTTTATATATTAACTGGCTGAAACAGATTTGTAAATTACTTCTATTAAAAAATCTTAATCCTTCCAATAGTTATTAGCTTCTGAAGTTGAGTTGCTGTTTTCTGTCTAACTGCTTTCTGATGACTCACGTCCCGGGAGCTGTCCAGCTCCTATGGGGATATTCTCCCATCATGCAAGGGATATTCTCCCATCATGCACAGCTCCCGTGACGTGACATCATCATTGAGCAGTTAGACAGAAAACTTCAGAAGCTAATAACTATTGGAAGGATTAAGATTTTTTAAAGTAATTTACAAATCTGTTTAACTTTCCGGAGCCAGTTGATATATAAAAAAAAAGTTTTTGCCTGCAATACCCCTTTAACTCCATATATGGTTATATTATAATATCATCCTACTAATGGTCTTTGATATGCCCCTAAAATTCTTGTTTTAAAGACAAGTGTTTGGAGTACTGTTTCTTTGTTGTATTCCCCATAACACTTGTGGAAGCTGCTGCCGCTACAGTCTATTCCCACCATGCCCCACATGGTGCTTGTTGAGAGTTGTGCCTCCGGCTGCACAACTAAGATTATTTTGTTTTCTTCAGTTTAGGTGTTAGTTTTGGTGCTTGTTTGGCTCTTCTATATGCAAATTTCATTTCGATCAGCTGATTTTTTACGGTTCTGTCACAAATATTGACTCCTGTTTCCGCTAATTTGTTACTACTTTATCGTCTTAAGCATTTTCTATTTTCAGGAAATATTGCTTTGAGATTTCTATCCTGACATCCTGTATTACTCATACACAATCTTTCCACATAGTTTTGTACTTATACCAAATCCTACACACAGCTGACTGGGAACAACTAACATCTTCTGCCACACTCTGTGTTGGATTTCCATCTTTAAGTAGTTTTATAATCCCTTTCAGTGACACAACTGTCTTTTTGGGTCATGTTTTCTTCCCCTCAGTTCACAGTCCACAGCTCGGCCAGGTCGGTCACTTTCCCCTTTCCCTGCTGACTGATTTGCATTTTTAAAGGGTAGGAATTTGTTTTAGAAATTCAAGTCATAAGGTAATTCCCAAATTTATTTCTGTACTTGATCTGGAAAAATATATCTCTTTAATAAAATAATTTTATTTTATGTGATTGAGTTATGTTTTATGAAGCAGAATGTTAAAGGGGTACTCCGCCCCTAGACATCTTATCCCCTATCCAAAGGATGCTGCTGGGGACCCCCTCGATCTCGGCTGCGGCATCCCGGACTTCTGGTGAACGAAGTGAACTTCGCTCCATGCCGGATGACTGGCGATGCGGGGCGGAGGCTCATGATGTCACGGTCACGTATGCCTCCTCAATGCAAGTCACGCCCCCTCCCATAGACTTGCATTGAGGGGCATGGTTGTGATGTCATGAGTGGGCCTGTCTGTGTCTAAACGAATGCCGGGTGCAGCAAGGAGATCGTAGGGGTCCCCAGTGGCGGGACCCAGGCGATCAGACATCTAGACAGATAAGATATCAAGGGGCGAAGTACCCCTTTAAGTTCAGAGGACCTTGGCCAAAAAGAAAAAAAATGATTTTATTATCATTAAAGGGGTACTCCGGTGGAAAACATTTATTTTATTTTTTTCAAAACAACTGGCTCCAGAAAGTTAAACAGATTTGTAAATTACTTCTATTAAAAATCTTAATCCTTCCAGTACTTATCAGCTGCTGTATGCTACAGAGGAAGTTGGACAGTTCCTGACACAGACAGAGGTGTCAGCAGAGAGCACTGTGGTCAGACAAAAAAAAACTCAACTTCCTGTGGAGCATACAGCACCTGATAAGTTCTTGTAGGATTAAGATTTTTTAATAGAAGTAATTTACAAATCTATTTAACTTTCTGGAGCCAGTTGATATGAATTTTTTTTCCCACTGGAGTTCCCCTTTAAATAGTTTAGGGAGCCCCGATCACACACCTCTTTTCAGTTCCCTGATAGGCCGTTCCTGAGATATGAAAGTATGTCTAATAGTCAGATGGTCTTTACTTTAAAAAATAGGAATGGTGGACAGAATTATACAGTCAGGGGCATGAATGTTGTACATTGAGGGGTATGTGTACCTCATACAGACCCCCTGACTGTATAATCCCACCCAACACCTGATACTCACTCCCATTAAGTTCCTTGAATTGTCAAACTATAAACCCGAATTTCTCATGAACAGATGGGCGTATCAATAAATTGTGAAAAGGTTGGTGATCAGGGCCCCCTAAGCTATTTAATTATAGTAAAATCTAATTTTTAGGGGGCTGGCCACAGGTCCTCATTTACCGTAAATATTGTTTTATGACATTTATTGTTTTATGACATTATGTGTCACATAGGCCTTTGCTTTGAAGTATAAAGCTGAATGACAATCCTTTAAGGGGGATTCCATATTGTTTCCCAGAGGTTGTACTTTGAAGGAGCAATAAATAAATAATTAAAAATATAAATAAATCTCTAACAATATAAAAATAGTTTGATTATTTCGATAACTACATTTTAGACTGGATTAATGCTGACTAATGACTATACACTGGACAATTTGCCAATAATTCACCCAACATTCTCATATGTCTCATATGTGGTCATTGAAGACCATCATTCTAATACCCCATCTCCTAAAGTAAAATACTAAAATACAGTAAAAGTATGTTGTGAGGATTTGAGGATCAAACAGCTTTCGACTGTATATCTACTGTAGCCTTTTGGACCTTTAGGAGTTTGGCAGGAGGGGGTATTGATGGTAACTGGAGTCACATATGAGGTTTTGAGTAGTTAAAGGGGTACTCCGGTGGCAAACTTTTTTTTTTTTTTTTTTAAATGAACTGGTGCCAGAAAGTTAAACAGATTTGTAAATTAGTAAGAATGGAGGATGGCACTCACCCAAGATGGTAGCTTCAAAAAGGTTCTTTATTGTGTAAACACGGTGGCGGTGTCAGACAGGTGAATGAACAGGAACGCTGAGGCCCTCGATGTTCCTGTTCGTTCACCTGTCTGACACCGCCACCGTGTTTACACAATAAAGAACCTTTTTGAAGCTACCATCTTGGGTGAGTGCCATCCTCCATTCTTACTAATTTACATTGGATTGGATCTGCTGTCTTTGGACTGAGCACCACAGAGATTTGGGTTTGTGCTTCTGCTTTTCACCTGTTGCCTGAATAATTGCCGTATAGACAGCAGTGCCGGATTCTGTACCTATATCCTGTTAGATTTGTAAATTACTTCTATTATAAAAACGTTATCCTTCCAGTACTTTTTAGCAGCTGTTTGCTACTGAGGAAAATCTTTATTTTTTTAATATCTTTTTTGTCTTGTCCACAGTGCTCTCTGCTGACACCCAATGCCCGTATCAGGAACTGTCCAGAGCAGGAGAAAAACCCCATAGCAAACCTATGCTGCTCTGGACAGTTCCTGACATGGACAGAGGTGTCAGCAGAGAGCACTGTGGACAAGACAAAAAAGAAATTCAAAAAGAAAATAATTTTCTCTGTAGCATACAGCTGCTAAAAAGTACTAAAAGGATTAATATTTTTTAATAGAAGTAATTTACAAATCTGTTTAACTTTCTGGCACCAGTTCATTTAAAAAAAAAAAAAAAAAAAGTTTTCCACCGGAGTACCCCTTTAAGCTTCATATATGGTTGTCCAGGATTAGAAATGCAGTGCCACACATGTCCATGGGTAGCGTCTGGTATTGTTGCTTAGCTCCATGAATGGGACTGGGCTGTAATACCACACTCAGCCTGTGGACAGATGTGGCACTGTGAGCTGGAAGAAATCAGCCAAGTTTTTCTACTGCTGGACAACCCCTTTAAAGAAACGGTTCTTCTAAATACTATTCGATGGCATCCAACCTCAGGCCTCATCAAAAGCAATTAGTGAGTAAGAATGACTGACGTTTTTATTGCACAATATAATGGAAGACACATCGATAGCAATTCTGTAAATCTGTAATACTTGGCTAATTTTACAGAGTGTTATATAGTGTAAATCTATGAATTAAAGGGGTACTCCCCCCCCCCCCCCAGACATTTTATCCCCTATTCAAAGGATTGGGGATAAGATGTCTGATCACGGGGGTCCCGCCACTGGGTGATCTCGGCTGCAGCACCCCAGACGTCCGGTGCACGGAACGAACTTCGTTCCGTGCCGGATGACTGGCGATGTGGGGCGGAGGTTCGTGACACCATGGCCACGCCCCACTTGTGATGTCACAGCCACGCCCCCTCAATGCAAGTCTATGGGAGGGGGCGTGACATCTGTCACGCCCCCTCCCATAGACTTGCATTGAGGGGTCGTGGCCATGATGTCACAAGCGGGGCGTGACCAAGCTCTATCTTATGTTTTTTTTTTTCTGTTTCCCAGCACCTCATGAATGTTATGGGGGTCCCGGGCTTGTAGATTCTGGGCCCCAATGCAAAATCTGAAACAAGGCCTTCACCTAACCTGTACAATTTATAATACTGGTGCCCTCTTAAAGTATGTGGCAGAAAGGTCTTTGAGCTTCTTCAGGCTTCCCAAGGGCATTACCACTGTTCCTATTATATCCAAGTACCCCACCTGATCTCTACCATGTGATCAGATCCAGAAGTGTTGGCCTGGTCCACTTGAGGATCCTATGGTAGGCCAAGGCTCTGAGTCACAAAGGTCCAGCATAAGACAACTCGTTTGAAGCCAGTTTAAATGGGCACTCTCATTAAAACTATTTTTGCTATTGCACTCCTTATGGTAAATAAAAAAGATTTCTAATATACTTTGGTAAAAAAAAAAAGTTTTCTATGTTTTATTTGTGCTTAAAAAAAGCTCAAGAGCACATTTTCCCCCATCTTATATACAGACTTTGGACCGAAGACCAAACACAGGAAGTGCAGCCTGGAGTGCTGAGGGCGTCCAGCCTCATCCAATCATAGCTCTTCCCACACTTAACTGCCATATGCTGTTGGTTGGACACACCCCCCTCAGCACTCCAGGCTGCACTTCCTGTGTTTGGGCTTCGGTCCTAAATCTGTGTATAAGATGGGGGGAAAATGTGCTCTTGAGCTTTTTTAAGGACAAATGAAACATAGAAAACTTCATTTTTTTTTTAAAAAACAAAGTATATTAGAAATATTTTTTACCATAAGGAGTGCAATAGCAAAAATTAGTTTTAATGAGAGTTACCCTTTAAGAACCAATGGCTTGCCACCAGGGATGACTGACAAATAACCTATTACACAATGGCTGCTTGTGATGAGATCCTGTGGTTCACTTTTTACTAGTCAAATCCTTTCCTTTCAATGAGACATTCTATAAAAAATACATAAAAGATTCTTCAAAATATATTACAAATTGGGAAACTTTTCTTAAAGGGGTACTCCACTAGAAAAAAAAATTTTTTATCAACTGGTACCAGAAAGGTAAAAAAAATTCATATCAACTGACTCCAGAAAGTTAAACAGATTTGTAAATTACTTCTATTAAGAAATCTTAATCCTTCCAGTACTTATCAGATGCTGTATGATCCACAGGAAGTTCTTTTATTTTTGAATTTTCTTCCTGTCTGACCACAGTGCTCTCTGCTGAGACCTCTGTCCATTTTAGGAACTGTCCAGAGTAGAAGCAAATCCCCATAGAAACCTCTCCTACTCTGGACAGTTCCTGACATGGACAAAGGTATCAGCAGAGAGCACTGTGGTCAGACAGAAAGGAAATTCAAAAATGAAAGAACTTCGTGTGGATCATACAGCAGCTGATAAGTACTGTAAGGATTAAGATTGTTTTAATAGAAGTAATTTACAAATCTGTTTAACTCTCTGGCACCAGTTGATTAAAAAAAAAAAATGTTTTCCAGTGGAGTACCTGTGATGTCCCAGTACGGGATATAGTCCCGTACACTACTTGGGCCCTGTCAGGTTGAGTCCCTCTGTGTCCTAGGGGCCCTCCTGCAGTGTCTCCCCCATAGTAATATATATTACGTACAGTGTTATGTGTGTTATGTATAAAGGACCTTTAAGGACCTGTGAGTTAGTCACATAATAATGTGTTCACCTGATGTGTTTGTTACCCAGAGAGCACCAGCTAACCAGGTGACCTGCAGCTTGACCTATGGGCTTCTGGCTCAGACCCCCTTTATAAGAGGGGGAGCCAATGCAATCTCATCCTCTCCCACCACTCTTTCTGCTGAGGTACAGTAAAGACCAGATGTCTCAGAACTAGAGATGAGCAAACTTACAGTAAATTCGATTCGTCACGAACTTCTCGGCTCAGCAGTTGATAACTTATCCTGTGTAAATTAGTTCAGCCTTCAGGTGCTCCGGTGGGCTGGAAAAAGGTGGATACATTCCTAGGAAAGAGTCTCCTAGGACTGTATCCACCTTTTCCAGCCCACGGGAACACCTGAAAGCTGAACTAATTTATGCAGAAAAAGTCATCAACTGCCGAGCCGAGAAGTTCGTGACGAATCGAATTTACTGTAAGTTCGCTCATCTCTACTCAGAGCCAGTGTCCAGCATATCTGGAGGCCTCAAGCCTAACCTACAGCCACATGTCAGTTAGTCACGTCATCTATGTCTGATGTCACTACCTACAGTCAAGTCTATTATAGTCAGCGTGGCTCCGCTAAAGTCTGTCAAAGTCACTGCAAGTCCCAGCAAGCTGCGAGGTCCCGTGTGTTACTGGTCATCTGTCTGGGATCCTGTCCTAGCTGTAAAGACTATTTCCATCTGTCTACCTCAGTAAAGCTACCGTTAACCCTACACTGGTCTTGGACTATTATTGCCCTGCCTAACCTTGGGATAGCAATGCTACCATTTGGGTGGTTACTGGGAAAACCACGCCCTGGCGTAACGAACATTTAGGGGTTAATAACATCTGCCCCTGGGCTATACTATCTGCCCCATACACCATCACCTTAACACCCCGAGACACCACATACCCCCTTTAATATTATACTTCTAAGCTGAGATTCGACTGCTTGAGTTTACAGGCCCAAAGCCTAAGGGCTGCACTACTGAGATTCTGATGAGATCCGCCTTGCTGTCATCTAGCTATGTACTCATGCCTGTCCATCCCTTCTGTCTGTCTACACGTTCTACACTCCAGAGACAATAGAGATTGCAGGCAGCAGAGAAGAGGTTAAGGTTGATTTCTTCGGAGCTCATGTTATGTGCTTCAAGGAGAACATGTTGTGACTTCTCTGAGCCTTGACCCTCAACAAGATGCTTTTGTGTCTTTAGAGAAATAAAGGAATCGCATAATAAGCTTTGGATCTTCTTCTGTAACCCAGTACACTGAATGTATTGTTACTGGTTTCCAGTTACTGCCTGCAGCGTTCGCTCCCTGCCCAGTCATGACATCGAGCTGCTTATTGTTTTATATCGTCCTATGGGATCCAACCATAGGAATACACATCATGGTGCTGGCATGAACTCTAGATTGGGCCTCTGTATACGGGCACTGATACCAAGCATATGTAATCGCTGAATATAGGGCTGGAGCACCACATAAGGGTCTATTCACACCGCAGAATTTCCACATGCGGGATTCCGCCTCAAATTAAAGCCCATAGACTTCTATGGGATTCCGCACTCCCATTCACACTTCTGAAGTGTAAATGGGAGTGCGGAATCCCATAGAAGTCGATGGGCTTTTATTTGAGGTAGAATTCCGCATGCGGAAATTCTGCCGTGTGAATAGACCCTTAGGCTAGGTTCACACTACAGAATTTCCGCCTGCAATACCACTTTAAAATTGCAGGCAGAAATTCCGCTTACTAAAATATATAGTGTGGTGAATGTGTTTCCGTTCACTAAGTCACACTGCGGAATTTGTAAAGCGGAATTTGTGAACGGAAAATCGGCTTGGAAGTTTCCACCTGAAGAATGGCGTTGCTCATTCTTCAGGCAGAAATACTCGCGGAACACATTGCAGTCGGCGCTGGCCGCACTCGGAATCTCCGGCGGAAATGTTCTGCCTTACAGTTATTGATGGAGGATGAGAACCCATTGTGAAAATGCTGTGAATACCCCGACCTGCCTTGGTCATAACACCTCAAATCACGTAAGCCTGAGTTTCCTGAATGCCAGTCTAGGCCGTTAATTATAGGCACAATGGTTGCAAACATTTGCACAGGAGTATCATGTACTGTTCCTATTCCTTAAAGGGGTACTCCGGTGGAAAATTTTTTCTTTCTTTAAATCAACTGGTGCCAGAAAGTTAAACAGATTTGTAAATTATAAGCCACTGGAGGAGGAGAGAGCACACCGTGCAGCTAAACATGCAGATATACAATACCGCTGGTGTACACTGGCAGCCTCCGGACCCGATCAGTAACAACGCAGCACCTGCGGGGTGCACACACTAGATAAAGTATCAAGCAATACAATGAAAGAGAGGTAGCGTGCACTCACCGCGGGTAAACAGCTGCAGGCCCGAGGTTCGGGATCACCACTACATAGACGGAGACGGTAAGGGGCGCTCAGAGGCTACGCCGGCTGTTTCGGACGTAGGAACGTCCTTCTTCCGGCCTCAACCAAGGCCGGAAGAAGGACATTCCTACGTCCGAAACAGCCAGCGTAGCCTCTGAGCGCCCCTTACCGTCTATGTCTATGTCGTGGTGATCCCGGACCTCGGGCCTGCAGCAGTTTACCCGCGGTGAGTGCACGCTACCTCTCTTTCATTGTATAGATTTGTAAATTACTTCTATTTTAAAATCTTTACCCAGTACTTATCAGCTGCTGTATGCTCCAGAGTAAGGTGTATTTGTGGTTGCCCAGTATGGGAGTTGTACTCCCTGCAGTGTCCCCTGACCCCCCCCCCCCCCCCCCCCGCATCTGTTTTACTGTAATTGTATATTAGCCCCTATGTTATGTATATAAGAATGTTGAGGTTAACATGTGATCACCAGTTGTCATGTGAGTTGTCATGTGACTGTTACCCAGGAGGCATCAGTGACCAGAGTCTCCCCCTTAAAAGCCCTGGGAGGAGCCTCTTCTCTCTCTTAGTTCCTGAGTCTTTGCTAAGGTGCAATCGAGCCTAAGAGTCTGGAGTCATAGGAGCCTCAAGTCCGTCCTGCAGCCACAAGCTATAAGTCTACAAGTAAGATAAAGTCACAGCTTAGTCTGTCTCCAGTCAAGTCAAGTCAGTCACTGTCATCTATCGTCAAGTCAACGTGGCCTGCACTAAATTGTCCAAAACCACTGAAAGTCCCAGCAAGCCCTTAAGGTCTCTGAAGTCACTGGTCACCTCCGTGGGCCCGGCTACACTGTATAGACTGTACCATCTGTCACTCAATAAAGCTACCATTGTCCGTAACTTGGCGTCGGAGTCATTATTGCCCCCGTGCCTAGCCCAGAATCCAGCAGTATATCTTTGGTTGGTATTGAGGATAAACCATGCCCTGGCGTCACGAATACAAGGGGTTAATGCCATCTGCCCCTAGGGTAATTACATCTGCCCTGCATCTCACACCCCATACCACATATTTCTTTTCTGTCTGACCACAGTGCTCTCTGCTTACAACTCTCTCCATATCAGGAACTGCCCAGAGCAGGAGCAAATCCCCCATATCAAACTCATCCTGCTCTGGACAGTTCCTGGCATGGACAGAGGTGTCAGCAGGGAGCACTGTGGTCAGACAGAAAAGAAATTTCAAAAAGAAAAAAGGAACTTCCTCTGTAGTATACAGCAGCTGAAAAGTACTGGAGATTTTTTTATAAAAGTCATTTAAAATCTGTTTAACTTTCTGACACAAGTTGATTTAAAAAAAAATGTTTTCCACTGGAGTACCCCTTTAATTCTTTATTGCAGCTTGTTCTGTAACATGTTCCAAAGGGGGTGCAGTTTTGTGGACAATGTTATGGCGGGAACGTCAAGAGAACCTCTTTAGAAGGCTTCCTAACTACAGACTTTGGGATGTGCCATCAGTGACTTGTTGGGATAAGTCTGGGATGACCATCGTTGGGTAGAATGAAGAAGAGGCTAATGTTTCTTACAGCGCCTTCTAGTGTACAGGATGGAGTAGAGCAATAGTATTGGTGAGCGCTGCCCTGAAGCCTTTTTTTTAAGTGCAAAGGCTGATGAGAAAGACAAATGCACCCAGAATTGTCTAATGTAAAGGATAAAGATGCCTGATAAATGTTAATCCCTGAGAAGCCAACATCGGGCTGTCCGCAGAGTTTGTATTTGCATAAGCAGAAGGCTCTAGAGGAGAAAACATTAGAAAAGAAACTGAAAAAAGCTCCAAACCAGGAGCATGTTTCTCCATTGGTGTGTCTACTTATTTTTTCCCTTCGTTCCTGTAGTTTTTTAAGTGGACAACACCAATGCTGCTGGTCACGAGGACCCAGACACACAGTATACAACACTAAGGCTGGGTCCACACTGCGGAATCTCCGGGCAGAATTTCAGCCAGCGGCACTAGGACCACGTGGACTGCATTGCCGTCCCCATAGAAGGCAATGCATTTCTGGGTGGATCTTTTGAGAGATCTGCCCAGAAATGCATTGGCATATATGGGGACAGCAATGCAGTCTGCACAGTCCTAGTGCCGCCAGCTAGATCTCTGGCAGAAATTCTGGCCAGATATTCCGCAGTGTGAACCTAGCCTTAGTTATAGCTTCTAGCTTCCTTACACAGAGCCTATCCGTACATACTATAGAGCTCATAATTACATAGCCCAACAATGTGAACTAATATTAATTGAAAAAATCTGTAGGGAAACCTGACAGTGAGGGATCAGCTCCCCTACAGCACTCCCAAAGGAGAATATAGGCATTACACAATGTCCATTCAGGCGGTACAGGTCCTTCAGAAGAAAAGATGCTTTTTGTAACCATTCTCCATTCTGGCCAAGAGATGAGGATCCTGAACAGAGAACTCCCCTCTATTGTCTCAGTGTTCCCTAACATAAGATATGGAAAGGGGTTATTTAAAATGGGCATATCTTTTGAATGACCTTAGTTATAGGTGTCGCTGTTCATGGTATGCCAAAAAAGAGGCTGTGGTGCTTCAGCAAGCGCCAATACACCTTTGTTCTGCAGAAAGGAGGTTAACCCTACAGGTAGGTGGAGGTGTTAGAGGTGAGATCCTCACCACTTATACAGAGCCATCAATGGTACATCCTAGAAACCCATTTTAAAGAATAGGATACTTGATATTCATCCCAAATTTCCAACAAAGGTCAATACATGTAGGTGTAAAGTTTATTTATTGTGAATTCCCGATTCTCATATACCCAACAACTGGAAGCAATTGGAATCATTCCACACATTAGATGCTAGATGGACCACATCCAGCCAGTGCATATAAAGGAAGGCAATGGGCCAATAAGTGACATCTTTGTCATGATCTCATCATTGACATTTCTGCGGAGATGACTCTGCTATGTTGAGCTCATTCAAGGGGCTCTTCATCCAAATACTAAGCTACAAAGTTATGGAATTCCTCAAAGGGGCTTGGACTTGTCATAGCAATTTACATTTTAGTTACAGTTGTCTACTGTAGTAGTCAGTGCTTCCCAAGTGGCTATATTCTACGTAATCTCTCAGGACAAACTGAATAAGGCTAGGTACACATCTGAAAAGTGGCCTTGGTTCCTGGCATATATTTGGACATGGCATACCCGCGCCAGGTCCATTGCACTAAATGGACCAAACATATTCTACTAGTGGCTACATCTGGTCCATATCCGAGCGTATACTCTTATTTTACAGAACTCAAAAGCCTGACCGCCTCCCTTTTGGAGTCCAACAACAAAAACATCACTAGTAGATACTGGGTACACTGTGATATAAGTTCGCATACGGAAAATTACCCCAAACATAGTCTACTTTTCAGATGTGAACATAGCCTAAACCTTAAAAATGGCAACTACTCTTTTTGCCCCAGAAACCTGCTTTGTGGTTGTTATTGCCTTTCCCCACATTTCTTGGCTGATCCTAGGCAGTACGTGACTGAGTTGAGGCAACAATGACCACACATAGGATTATAGAGCTTATTTTGGAGAATATATTGATCACCTAACCTTAGGATAGGCTATAATGTCTGTTTCAGGAAATGTGACCCCTTGGGCCCACACCAATCAACAAAATGCCAACAGTCCAAATTTAGCTGGGCTAAAGGGGTGTTTTATCTAAATCCTGCCTAAATGTTGGTGGTCTCTGCATGTCGTGGGTGTTCCTGGATGACCTTGGTGGAGGGACTTAAATGTCCTGAATTTGGTAGCTATGAAAAAAGAAGATGCAGTGTGACTGGTACTGGTACTTAGTCCCTTTCCCTTGTATGAGCTGCAGAACTTAGCACCATGGATGAGCAACTGTTCTTGGAAAAACATTGATAGGTCCATATGCGTCACCACTCTGTACTGTACAGGAACAGGGTGTCGAGCAGTAGACAGGAGTCCCTGCTCCTGTCCTGTGAAGTAGCACATCACAGAGATAGAGTAGCACACCACCTATAGTGTTGCTGGCAACAACGTGCTACTTCATGGCCATGGAATGAATGTACAGGAGCAGGGCCTCATGTCGATTGTGTGACTCCATGCAGGGCGATATATGCACTGTATACATCGCCGCACGTTCCATATTGGCTGGGTCGGGTGGTCTTTATGGAAATATACACCTAGTGTAGTGGAAGGTGGTGCCTACACTACACTCACTTTATATTCCCTGAGCCAGGTTGGGGGTGCAACACCCACCACGATATAGACCAACCATAGTCTTTGTCCAGTGATGTTATAAGTGGTGACTGATATGATGAATGACAAAACAAATTCATGGGTCATGGCCATAACTTAGGTCCCATGCCAGTCACTAGAGCAATGCTGCATGATTGGCTACCTTTTCAGTGTCTATGCAGCAGGTGCACTTTACAGGTTATGGTTCATTGGACAAGTATTCCTTCTTTTTACAATTCTCTTGCTACCAATAGAGGAAATGTGCTGCCACAGGCGTTCTGTAACTAAACCCCTTTTCTATGCAGTCTATGACAAGCTAAGACCTGCAGAAGATTAGTAGCAAAGGAAGAGCAGTCTACTCCAAGATGAAGCCCTCTGTCCCTTCTTAAAGACGTCTATTCTGTTCTCGGAAATTCCTCTTTCACTTCAGCTTTCCCACCCAGATTTTAGTTCTTGGTAATCCTCTGTTTAATTCCATAGAAATACCAATTGCCAATGTTTAATTTGTGGTTGTTAGAAATGTTGTTTGATGGCCGGGGGCCAAAATACTTTCACATAAGAAATATGCAAAAAGTGACCTCTCGGAATCAATATATGGGAAGATGCGAGAGCCTTCTCAAGATGCTAGGGACTGAAACAAGGACATGACCTTTGAGGACCAAGTCAACCTTAACGTTTAGTTCAAGTTCTCAGAGATTCTTAATGTCTAATTACAGGTGAGGGATTGAGGTCATCTGGAATACTTGAGATGCTTGAGCTGACCCTGCATGACGATAATCTGAACCCTATGGTGAAATACAGGAGGAATCTTTGGCCATATGCATGGTTGGCCAACATATGAAGTCCTGGTGTTTCATGTTGACGATCTGAATTACGATCTGATTAACCATTAACCCATAAAGAACTACCTGGAACTGTTAAAGATCAACTCTATTTGACTACTGATCATAGTTTTACCTTTTTTGGTACTATCTGTTTTATTCTTGGACATTTATAATTGGGTGACTTGGGCAATTATCATCCAATATGAATTGCCTGGCTGTGGTGACACAGGGTGTATGGTCAGTCTTTATATAATAAAATCAGTCTATCCCATCGGCCGTCTTCCTTACCTCCCTACTTATCACTCCTTCCTTTTCACTGTGAGCCATGAAATGTAATAGTCAAGTACCTTACCTACTGGGCCACTATACGACTGCACAGGTCTCACATACGATACATCTCTCTCTTGCTTTCCCCCTTATTCCTTCCTTCATCTTACCTTCATTCCATTCCTCATTCCTTCCTCCTTTCTTTATTCTTCTCTCATTCCATCCTTCCTCATTTCTTCCTTCATCCGTCCTTTGTTCCCATATTCTTTTCTCCCTCTCTCTGTTCTAGCTTTATTCTCTCATTCCTTCCTCCCTGTCTTCTTCTCTTCTTTATCTTTCCTTCCCCTCATTCCTCCTCCTCCTCTACATACTTCTTTCCCTGTTCCTTCAGACCTTTCTCCTTTATTATTTCCCTCATTACTTCCTTTCTTCCTCTATCTCTCCTTCTTTCTCCTATACCTTTATTAACCTATTCTTCCTTCTTTCCCTAAATGCTTCCTTTCTCTCTATCATTCCTTCTTTTCCCTCATTTCTTTCATCCTCCCTTGTTCTTATTTTCCTCATTACTTTCTCCCTCTTCCATCTTTCTTTCAGTCTAGGTCTTCAATTTCCTGTTTTCTCCCATCACCCCCTTCTCTACTTCCTTCCTCACGCTAATCCTTCCTTCTTCATTCTATTCTTTCTTCTTTTCCTTGTTTCTTCCTTGTTCCTTGTCTCTATCCTTCCTTCTTTTCCCCTCCTTTCTTCCTTCTTTCTCTCATCCCTTCCTCCTTATCCTTTTCAATCTTTCCCTCATTATTTTCTCTCTCTCTCCTTTCTTTTCCTTATATTCTTCCTTTCCCCCTTCCATCTTTCCCTTACGCCTTTGCTCCTTTCATTCTTCATTCTTTTCATCCTTCCTTCTTACATTTCCTTCTTTCTTCTTTTTGTCCCTTAATCCATTCTCTCCTTTCCTTTATATTTCCTTTATATAGACCACAAAGTACAGACTAAAATATTCGTATCTGCACAACGGAATCAAATGGAGTCCTCATCATCAGCCCGCTCCTATAGGAAGTATTCTTTATGGGAAACTTGTCTTATCTTTGAGAGTCCCGAAAGTCTCCCCGTTTTAGCTAGAGGTGCAACTGAATTCCATCATGAGCTTCCAATTTTATGCCAAGTAGCCTGAAAAGTCACAGAGTTGACTAGGGCGAAGATGCCAATGGCTTCCTTTATCGGCTGCCATTGTTATGTCAAGTAGCCTGAGACTTCACACTAGGTCATGGATGTCACTGGCTTTCATCATGGGAAACCATGATGATGTCAAAGAACTAACGAGGCCAGTGATGTCACTTGGCTTCCATCATTAGCAGCCATGGTGAAGTCACTCAGCCTGAGAAGTTAAATCATTGACTATGCAGGTGATGTCATTGGCTTCCATCATTGTGATTTCATTCAGCCTGGAAAGTCACAGCTTTTGCCAAGTAAGTGATGTCACTATCGTGATGTCCTTCAGTCTGACAAGTCACAGCATTGTTTAGGCCAGTGATGTCACTGTCTTTATTTATGAGCAGCTACTGTGATGTAATGCAGCCTTAGTCACGGTAATGACTATGATAGTAATGTCATTGGTTTCCTGCAAAAGAAGCCATTGTGCTTTTACTGAGAAGTCCCAAGCGTGTCTAGGCTGGTGAGGTCACTGACTTCCATCATCTGCAGTTACGGCATTAAAAAAGTTGGTTATGTCAATGGCTTCCATTACGATCAACCAATGTAATGTCAATCGGTCTGAGAAGTCACTGCCTTCCATGATGAGCAGTTATTTTGATTTTTACTCAGCCTGAGAGGTCACAACATTTACTAGACCGGAGACATCACTGGCTTCCATGATAAACAGCTATTGTGATGTCACTCAGCCTAAAAAGTCACAACACTGACTATCCCGGAGACGTCAATAGCTTCCACCATGAGCAGCCATTGTAATGTCACTCAGCCTGAGAAGTCACAACACTGACTACGCCCAGAAATGTCACTTGCTGGTCTCCATAATAAGCAGACATTGTGATGTCACTCAGCCTGAGAGGACACAACTAGTTCGGAGATGTCACTGGCCTTCCTGCTGAGCAGCCATTGTGACGTCAATTGGCCTGAGAAGTCACTGTCTTCCATGATGAGCAGTTATTGTGATTTTTACTCAGCCTGAGAGGTCACAATATTGACTAGGCCGGAGACGTCGAGAGCTTCCATCATGAGCAGACATTGTGATGTCACTCAACCGGAGAAGTCGCAATATTTACTGGGTCCAGAGATGTCACTGACTTCCATGATGAGCAGACATTGTGATGTCACCATGCCTGAGAAGTCCAGGGAAAAGTAATCACCGGCTGGGGATTTTCTCCACTACTTCTTTAAGCGTACTTTTGCGCATTTTTGTGCCCACATAAGTGCATACCACATACCTACATCTAAGTAGTGTACTATTTTGTACCTTTTAATCTGTCAAGGGCCTACATACTGTGAAAGGCCAGGCAAAAGTACTAACCTGCTGGTGTTGTACTAAAATACTTTTTTAAGTGTACTGTTGCGCATTTTTCTGCCCTCATAAGTGCATACCACATACCTACATCTCAATAGTGTACTATTTTGTACCTGTTAATCTTTCAAGGGCCTAGATACTGTGAAAGGACAAGCTTCATTGGCTTCCATGATGAGAAGTGATCGTGATATTACTTAGCCTGTGAGGTCACTACATTGACTAGGCCCAAAAAATGTCACTGGCTGGTCTCCATCATAAGCAGCCATTGTGATGTCACTCAGCCTGAGATGTCACAACATTGACTAGGCCGGAGACTTCATTGGCTTCCATCATAAGCAGCCATTGTGATGTCATTGAGTCTAAGAAGTCACAGCACTGACTAGGCCGGAAATTATACTCAATTTTAATATGAGCAGCGAATGCCACTCTGTCTGAAAGGTTACAGCATTGTGTAAGCCAGTGTTTCCCAACCAAGGTGCCTCCAGCTGTTGCAAAACTACAACTTCCATCATGCCCGGACAGCCAACGGCTGTCCGGGCATGCTGGGAGTTATAGTTTTGCAACAGCTGGAGGCGCCCTGGTTGGGAAACACTGGTCTAAGCCACTGAGGTCACCTAAATGGTTTGAACAGCGAAATCCCCAATTTGCATTAGAAATATACAGCAACCATTTTAGGATCAATATAACATATTGTAATAAAAAAGATACGAGGAAATAACTTAGGGGGAGATTTATCAAAACTTGTCCAGAGGAAAAGTACCACTACAGATCTTGGCCAGTGATGTCGGGCACCAAAAGGACTCTCACAAAGGGCAACCCCAGCTTTGATATGAGTAGATGTATACAAAGAAATATAACAATTGAGTGTACTAGTACATAAAAATGAAGGCACCCATGCAACTTTAATAGCTGTTGGCTGAATGTTCATTGAGTTGACAGCTGTTTCTCCCCATTCTCCCATTCACATGGCTTAGCCAAATATTTATGTGAACTGCATGGGGAAACACTGTAAGGACACCATACTGTACATTGGCCTATAGATGATGTTGGGGGGGAGAAAAAGGGTCAGACACGTTGGATTTTAACTGCTCAACCCTTTTGCTTTTGGGGAGATAAGCAGCAGGAACAAGAGATCGCTCAGCTTCCTGTCCTGCTGCTCAGCACTTGCTGTGTGGTGCGGGAGCGACTAGTGCTGCCTGCATCTACAACAGTCAGATCTGACTAGACGAGCCAGAGCAGTGGGGGAAACGGGACAGATGAGTATTACCAGGGGAACAGGTCATTTGAGGTGAATGTTCCCCAATCTGAGGCTTTCCAGAGGCACACCTACAACTCCCATCATGTCCTGACGTCAGAGCAGTTTATTAGAGGCATAGTGGCAATGATGATAAGCGGCATGGTGGCACAGCTCATTAGGGGCATGGTGGCACAGATAATTAGGAGCATAGGGGTACAGTTCATTGGGGGAAAGTGGCACAATTCATTAGGGACATGGTGGTACAGATGATTATAGACATGGTGGCACATGTCATTAGGGGCATGGTGGCACATATGGTAAGGGGCATGGTGGCACAGTTTATTAGTGACATAATGGCACAGTTCATTAGTGGCATGGTGGCACATATGGTAAGCAGCATGGTAACACATGTCATTAGGGACATGGTGGTACAGATGATTATAGACATGGTGGCACATGTCATTAGGGGCATGGTGGCACATATGGTAAGGGGCATGGTGGCACAGTTTATTAGTGGCATAGTGGCACAGTTCATTAGTGGCATGGTGGCACATATGGTAAGCAGCATGGTAACACATGTCATTAGGGGCATGGTGGCACTTATGGTAAGCGGCATGGTAACACATGTCATTAGGGGTATGGTGGCACAGATGATTAGGGGCTCGGTGGCCCAAGTCAGTAGGAGCATGGCGACTCAGATGATTATGGGCATGGTGACACAGATGATAAGGGGCTTCATGGCACAGATCACTGGGCCATTTAAAAACATTTTTTATGTGCATTGGACACCTCTGCATTTTGGTCCCAAAGTAAAGTTTAGGTCTTGCTTGTGAAGTTCTTGCATTTCTTGGACTCCTTTAAGGTTGCTCCATATAGACTACTGTACGTATTTAACTTTCTAAAACTGTTACTTTATCCTCTCTTTATCTTCTTTACGATCTTACTTTTTATCTTTACGTTGACACTTGAAACTACATAATCTGAATATTTTTGAAATTTGATCTATGAAATTCAGAAGGTATGGTTTCCTTTACTCCACTACCCAATACACAGTCTTATCTGTATCGGCCATCTAGTTCTCTAGAATTTGTATCCTGAAACATCACACAGTAGTTCCAAGTGCAACATTCTCATTATTCTTATTGCCTGTAGCAGTTGTCTCCAGATGTTGCAGACAACAGCTGTCAGGGCATGCTTAGAGTTGTAGTTTTGCAACATCTGGAGCTCCACAGTTTGGAGATAACTGGTCTAGAGTGATAAAACACTTGTTTGTCATGGATGTCATCTGTTATAAGACAGTACCCAAGAAAACCTCCAAACCACTCAGGGACTCGTCCTGCACAAATCAGGAGAAGGCAATACCGCTAGTGAGGCAGTATAGGACCCAATAAGGTACGGTCAATGTCAATTTATTTAAGAACAACGCGTTTCAACGCCAGAGCAGGCGTCTTCCTCAGGTTCATATGCACAATGAATAAAATTACAAAAATATATAGAACAACCACCGTATCCCAGTGTTAAACCAATAGAGTAATTGACTTCCGTCACGCCATGAGACCGCGGATTTCACAGGAGGAGGCGGAAGTGATCCAAACGTCAGAGGGCGAGACGGAAGTCAGTGAAGATTACAACACATAGGTAAGTACATAAAAACAGACATATCATAAAAACATAAAAAACATAAAAAACACAGAGCAGCACATATGTATATACCAATAGCGGCATACAAATTGAATAGATGTAGGATTATATTGCCTATACCGTATTTTCAATGGTTTCATTCAAACCGTCAGGATATAGACATTTTAGCCTATAAATCCAATATGATTCTTTGTTAATTAATCTACAGAACCGATCTCTCATATTTATTGGTATTATTTATGTCAATAACAATTAATTTTAAAAGCTCTGGGTTATTTTCGTGGTACTGTGCAAAATGCAGCGAAACACTGTGCAAATGAAAACCCCTTCGGATATTAAATCGATGGGTATTAATGCGGGATCGCACCATCTGAACGGCGCGGCCCACATACTGTAAACCACAGGAGCATTCAAGTAAATACACAACGTACCGTATATACTCGAGTATAGGCCGAGTTTTTCAGCACGATTTTTCGTGCTGAAAACACCCCCCTCGGCTTATACTCGAGTGAACTCCCCCACCCGCAGTGGTCTTCAACCTGCGGACCTCCAGAGGTTTCAAAACTACAACTCACAGCAAGCCCGGGCAGCCATCGGCTGTCCGGGCTTGCTGGGAGTTGTAGTTTTGAAACCTCCGGAGGTCCGCAGGTTGAAGACCACTGCGGCCTTCAACATCATCCAGCCCCCTCTCACCCCCTTTAGTTCTGAGTACTCACCTCCGCTCGGCGCTGGTCCGGTCCTGCAGGACTGTCCGGTGAGGAGGTGGTCCGGTGGGATACTGGTTCCGGGCTGCTATCTTCACCGGGGAGGCCTCTTCTAAGCGCTTCGGGCCCGGCCTCAGAATAGTCACGTTGCCGTGACAACGACGCAGAGGTGCGTTCATTGCGAACGTAATTCTGCGTCATTGCCAAGGCAACGGCTCTATTCCGGGCCGGAAGCGCGGAGAAGAGGCGCCCCCGGTGAAGATAGCAGCCCGGACCACCTCCCCACCGGACGACCTCCTCACCGGACAGTCCTGCAGGACCGGACCAGCGCCGAGCGGAGGTGAGTACTCAGAACTAAAGGGGGTGAGAGGGGGGCTGGATGATGTTGAAGGCCGCAGTGGTCTTCAACCTGCGGACCTCCGGAGGTTTCAAAACTACAACTCCCAGCAAGCCCGGACAGCCGATGGCTGCCCGGGCTTGCTGGGAGTTGTAGTTTTGAAACCTCTGGAGGTCCGCAGGTTGAAGACCACTGAGGGCGAATGATGAGAAGAGGATGATGAAGGGGGGGTGTGGGGATGATGAAGGGGGGGGTGTGGGGATGATGAAGGGGGGGGGGGTGGGATGATAAGGGGATGATGAAGGGGGGATGTGTGGGATGATAAGGGGATGATGAAGGGGGGATGTGTGGGATGATAAGGGGATGATGAAGGGGGGATGTGTGGGATGATAAGGGGATGATGAAGGGGGGATGTGTGGGATGATAAGGGGATGATGAAGGGGGGATGTGTGGGATGATGACAAGGGGATGATGATGAGGATGTTAATGACGGGTCTGGATGATGACAGGGGGGGATGAGGTATTTCCCACCCTAGGCTTATACTCGAGTCAATAACTTTTCCTGGGATTTTGGGTTAAAATTAGGGGTCTCGGCTTATACTCGGGTCGGCTTATACTCGAGTATATACGGTATGTGGATTCACAATTGCAGTTTTCCTTAATCAAAAATGATTCTTTTGTAATATTTGATTGAAAGGAACTGCAATTGTCCCGAATAATGTTGCAGCATAAACAACGCGGTTTTCTACATTTATTATTGCATTTCTTATCCGATTTATTTAAAACCTTATTATTAACAGTTTTGTCTTTTAATTTGCTTGGGGCTAAAAAATTGCGTAAGGACATTGGTTTTTTAAAAGTAATTTGGGGATGTGAGGGCACCAAGTCTTTCAAAATAGGATCACATCTCACTATTGGCCAGTGTTTAGTTAAAATCTTTCGAATAGCATTAGATGCACAATTACAAGTGGTGAGAAAATTGTGCTTAATGTCATTTTTTGGGGATGTGATTTTTTGGGGGATTGTCAGTGAGTTTATAGCGAACCTGAGTGAGTTCTTTTTGTTTTAAATCTTTTGTTTTATTATAGGGGTGTTTTAAAATTTCTTGGGGGTACCCCTTCTCAACAAACCTTTTCCTTAAAATACACGATTGCATTTTAAAATCGGCATCGTCCGTACAATTCTTTTGAATTCTCAAGTATTGCCCGTATGGCACATTACGAAGCCATTTCGGGTAATGGCAACTCCGAAAGTCAAAAAAACTGTTGACATCAACAGTCTTAAAAAAAGTTTTGGTTTTTCAAAAGCCACTATCAGTTTTAAAATCTGTAGATCAAGAAACTGCACAGACGACTCCGAAAAATGAGGGGTAAAGGTTAGTCCATACGTATTATTATTAATGAAAGCAACAAATTCCTGGGCTTGTTGGGGTGTACCAGTCCAAAGGATGAATAAATCATCTATATAACGCCTATAGAAAAAAATATATAGTCATAAAATGGAGAATCAGGCTGTGCGATGTACTGGGACTCGAATCGCCCCATAAATAAATTTGCATAACTCGGGGCAAAACGAGTCCCCATCGCGCAGCCTTTAATCTGTCTGAAAATTTGGGTATTGAAATCAAAACAATTGTGCTCCAAAATAAATTGAATGGCTTCTATTAGAAAATTGCTCTGATCCGTATTAAGATATTTATTAGGTTTTAAAAAATGTAAAATTGCCTGAGTTCCCAAAGTGCCATCTATGTTAGAATAAAGTGGCGACACGTCTAGGGTGAGGAAAGAGTAACTAGATGGAAGATTTAATGAATCCAGTTCCCTAATAAGCAGAGTGGAATCCTTAAGATAGGCTGGGAGATCTATCACTAATGGTTGTAAAATAAATCGATATAAAGTGTTGTCCATCTCATTCCAACAATATTGAGCCCTCTCCAAAGGAGAATTACCAACTTCTTCCCAGTAACATCATTGACCCCATCCAACAGACCCCAAAAAGGAAAACACGATTTAGGGGCTGCAGGGGGGGGGGGGGGGGGAGCCAAATGGAAAAAACTAAAACTTAGCCACACCACTTGTACCAAATCAAAAGAAGAACCGTGTGTGGAATTATTTAATCTATCCAGTTACCTTTTGAATGTAAGTGAAATGTCACTGCTTTCTAAGGGGTTATCATTTTGCCCCACATCTAAACCGGATAACTTTAATTTATTCCTAGATTTGAATAAATATGTCCTAAAGCTCACTCTCACCTGTAATTTAGCTATTTCTGCAAATCGGCAGATTAAGTCGGATGGAGGTTCTAAATTTTGGGACTCTCCCCCTGATGAAGCCCTTTCATTTCAGATACCAAAAAACACATCTTCACAAGTTTTGTGCACCCCTAACATATCATCACAACATTTCCTTTCTAATGATTTTGTTTCTTTGCCTACAGTTCATGTAGAGGTTAAACCTCTTTGACAATTTTACCCCACTCATCACCGTGGAGGGTATCTTGAGACTTTTTACACTTTAATGGCTAATGATTTTCGGTCATTCTCGGTGGAATCACATTCCTTTGAGGACAATCTCACCCCCCTTGAACACTGGGCGATCAGGTCATTACAATCTAATCCTGAGTTGATTATTCGCCCTGCGGACAAGGGGGGGGGGGTGGTATTGTTTTATTGGATAAAACTGGGTATTTAACCCCTTAAGGACCCGGGCTTTTTCCGTTTTTTCATTTTCAATTTTCCCTCCTTAACTTTAAAAAATCATAACTCTTAAAAATTTTCACCTAAAATTATATATAATGGCTTAATTTTTGCGTCACTAATTCTACTTTGTAATGACATTAGTCATTTTACCCAAAAATCTACGGTGAAATGGGAAAAAAAATCAATGTGCGACAAAATTGATGAAAAAACACTATTTTGTAAGTTTTGGGGGCTTCTGTTTTTACGCAGTACATTTTTTGTCAAAAATTATACCTTATCTTTATTCCATACGGTTAAAATGATACCCTACTTGTATAGGTTTGAATTTGTATCACTTCCGAAAAAAATCATGAATACATGCAGGAAAATTTATACGTTTAAAATGGTCATCTTTTGACCCCTATAACTTTTTTATTTTTCTGTGTTCAGAGCGCTTTGAGGACTCATTTTTTGCGCCGTCATCTGAAGTTTTTAGCGGTACCATTTTTGTTCTGATCAGACTTTTTTATCACTTTTTATTCACTTTTTTGTGGTATAAAAAGTGATCAAAAATGCGCTATTTTGGACTTTGGAATTTTTTTGCGCATACGCCATTGAACGAGCGGTTTAAAAAGCGGTATATTTTTATAAATCGGACATTTCCGCACGCGGCGATACCACATATGTTTATTTTTATTATTATTTACATAATGTTTTTTTAATTTTTGGAAATGCCGGGTGATTTAAACTTTTATTAGGGGAAGGGATAATTGAAAGGGTTAATGATTTTTTTACACTTTTCTTATGCAACATTATAGCTCCCATAAGGGGCTATAACATTGCATTTACTGATCTTTTACACTGATTGATCCATCTCCATAGGAATGGATCAATCAGTGTTTTCGGCGATTGAATGCTCAAGCCTGGATCTCAGGCTTGAAGCATTCAATCGGCGATCGGACAGTGCAGGAGAAGGTAAGAGACCTTCCTCCTGTGCTAAAGCTGTTCGGGATGCCGCGATTATACCGCGGCGATCCCGAACAGCTCCCTGAGCTAGCCGGGGACTTTTACTTTCGTTTTTAGCTGCGCGGCTCAGCTTTGAGCGCACGGCTATAGGGTTAAAAGCGCGCGGCACAGCGATCAGTGCCGCGCGCTATTAGAGGCGGGTCCCGGCTTCACTATGACGCCGGGCCCGCCGCGATATGATGCGGGGTCACCGTGTCACCCCGCGTTATATCGCAGGACCGGGACTCATGACGTATGCATACGTCATGGGTCCTTAAGAGGTTAAAGGAGGCAGCCAATATTTTATCTGACACTAATTATTATGTATCCCTTACACATGATCCTTCCCCTGAGCACTATTCACTTTACTGTGATCTCATTGATAGGTCTGATCAAAAAAACATTTTTGAACAAGAAAGAAAAAAGCTTTTTGAAGATCACATCTCACCAACTGGCTACTTTTTATTATTTACCTAAAGTGCCCAAGTGTACCACTAGTCCTCCCGGTTGCCCGATCCCCGATTATATCGGGGATCGGGTCGATTACTGGACACTTGTCACATTATATCGATTTATTTTACAACCATTAGTGATAGATCTCCCGGCCTATCTTAAGGGTTCCACTCTGCTTATTAGGGAACTGGATTCATCAAATCTTCCATCTAGTTACTCTTTCCTCACCCTAGACGTGTCGGCACTTTATTCTAACATAGATGGCACTTTGGGAACTCAGGCAATTTTACCTTTTTTAAAACCTAATAAATATCTTAATACGGATCAGAGCAATTTTCTAATAGAAGGCATTCAATTTATTTTGGAGCACAATTGTTTTGATTTCAATACCCAAATTTTCAGATAGATTAAAGGCTGCGCGATGGGTACTCGTTTCGCGCCGAATTATGCAAATTCATTTATGGGGCGATTCGAGTCCCAGTACATCGCACAGCCTGATTCTCCATTTTATGACTATATATTTTTTTCTATAGGCGTTATATAGATGATTTATTCATCCTTTGGACTGGTACACCCCAACAAGCCCAGGAATTTGTTGATTTCATTAATAATAATACGTATGGACTAACCTTTACCCCTCATTTTTTGGAGTCGTCCGTGCAGTTTCTTGAACTAGAGATTTTTAAAACTGATAGTGGCTTTTTAAAAACCAAAACTTTTTTTAAGACTGTTGATGTCAACAGTTTTTAAGACTTTCGGAGTTGCCATTACCCGAAATGGCTTCGTAATGTGCCATACGGGCAATACTTGAGAATTCGAAAGAATTGTACGGACGATGCCGATTTTAAAATGCAATCGTGTATTTTAAGGAAAAGCTTTGTTGAGAAGGGGTACCCCCAAGAAATTTTAAAACACGCCTATAATAAAACAAAAGATTTAAAATAAAAAGAACTCACTCAGGTTCGCTATAAACTCACTGACAATCCCCCAAAAAATCACTCCCCAAAAAATTACATTAAGCACAATTTTATCACCACTTGTGCATCTAATGCTATTCGAAAGATTTTAGCTAAACACTGGCCAATAGTGAGATGTGATCCTATTTTCAAAGACTTGGTGCCCTCACATCCCCAAATTACTTTTAAAAAACCAATGTCTTTACGCAATTTTTTTAGCCCCAAGCAAATTAAAAGACAAAACTGTTAATAATAATGTTTTAAATAAATCGGATAAGAAATGCAATAATAAATGTAGAAAACCGCGTTGTTTATGCTGCAACATTATTCGGGACAATTGCAGTTCCTTTCAATCAAATATTACAAAAGAATCATTTTTGATTAAGGAAAACTGCAATTGGGAAGCCACATACGTTGTGTATTTACTTGAATGCTCGTGTGGTTTACAGTATGTGGGCCGCGCCGTTCAGATGGTGCGATCCCGCATTAATACCCATCGATTTAATATCCGAAGGGGTTTTCATTTGCACAGTGTTTCGCTGCATTTTGCACAGTATCAGGAAAATAACCCAGAGCTTTTAAAATTGATTGTTATTGACCTAAATAATACCAATAAATATGAGAGATCGGTTCTGTAGATTAATTAACAAAGAATCATATTGGATTTATAGGCTAAAATGTCTATATCCTGACGGTTTGAATGAAACCATTGAAAATACGGTATAGGCAATATAATCCTACATCTAAACAATTTGTATGCCGCTATTGGTATATACATATGTGCTGCTCTGTGTTTTTTTATGTTTTTTATGTTTTTATGATATGTCTGTTTTTATGTACTTACCTATGTGTTGTAATCTTCACTGACTTCCGTCTCGCCCTCTGACATTTGGATCACTTCCGCCTCCTCCTGTGAAATCCGCGGTCTCATGACGTGACGGAAATCAATTACTCTATTGGTTTAACACTGGGATACGGTGGTTGTTCTATATATTTTTGTAATTTTATTTATTGTGCATATGAACCTGAGG
This sequence comes from Hyla sarda, assembly GCF_029499605.1. Lineage (NCBI taxonomy): Eukaryota > Metazoa > Chordata > Amphibia > Anura > Hylidae > Hyla > Hyla sarda. The sequence goes on from NC_079192.1 coordinate 39,995,428, forward strand.
AAGACGCCTGCTCTGGCGTTGAAACGCATTGTTCTTAAATAAATTGACATTGACCGTACCTTATTGGGTCCTATACTGCCTCACTAGCGGTATTGCCTTCTCCTGATTTGTGCCGGACGAGTCCCAGAGTGGTTTGGAGGTTTTCTTGTGCACTGTCGGACACCAGTTCCCTGGTGGATGGGATTGGCTGCATTTGGGATATATATTCATACTCTCACCAGTGTTGTGCCTACCTGACACCACAACCATCTAGGTAAGTGCTTCTAATAACTACATTGCGGAACCTTACCATCTTTTCATTGCACTACGGAGCGCTCTTTGTGTGTTATTGTATCTATTATAAGACAAAAACATCATAGCCTGTCAGCCGATCGTCTCCTGCCGCCAACAATGATGTATGAGTGTTTGTATGAAGGATCTGGAACATGAAGAAAATAAGAGAGACAATGGACTGGCTGACAAACAATGGATGTCTATGGGAGGGGGTGGGCTGATAAAGCAATGTATGTCTATGGAAAGGAGGGGGGGGGGGGCAAAAAAACTAAAGATCTTTCAGGTCCCAATAATTATGAAGTGAAAAAGTGAGACAATCAGCTTCCCATATTGTCCATCATCATTTGTATGGTGCAATTTATCATCACCATATATGCTTAGCATGACAGACAGACAGATAGATATGAGATAGATAGATAGATAGATATGAGATAGATAGATAGATAGATAGATATGTGGTGAGGGTGTGATGGAGGGCAGATGTTATAACCCTAGGGGCAGATGGCATTAACCCCTTGTGTTCGTGACGCCAGGGCAGGGTTTCCTCTACACCACCCGAGGAATGGCCGCTGGTTCCTGGGCTAGGCGTGGGGCAAATAATCACTCCAATGCAAAGATACGGAACAATGGCAGCTTTACTGAGGTAGACAGATGGAATAGTCTTTACAACTCAGTTAGGCACAAGGAAATGACCAGTGACTTAGGAGACTTGCGGGCTCGCTGGGACTTGTAGTGGACTTGGACTGAATTATGCAGACCCACGCTGACTCTAGCAGACTTGACTATGACTGACTAGGCTTCACCCCTGTGACTGCTTACCAGGCTTTGACATTAACCTGAAGGGGCACTTGGTGATGGAAGCGAAGCTGCGTGGTTAGGCCTTGGGTCTCTCTCAGAGAACCAGACACTCTCAGGTCTTAGTGACCCGTCTCACAGCCAGCTCCTCCCTTGGAATATATGGGAGCAATTTGGAGGACTCCAGTAGGTCACCAGACAAGTCACCTGTCACTGACACCATCCCTGGTTACATGACTTGGTAACAACATTTAAAGGCATATGAACAGTAGAAAGACAGATTAATAAATAACATAGGTCACTTAACCATTTATGGCACATATAATGCAGGTGGACTCAGGGGGCTGTGAAATAGAGTTCACCACACAGGACAGAAAGGGTACAGGAGAGCAACTCCTGTACTGGGCCACCACAGATAGATAGATAGATAGATAGATAGATAGATAGATAGATAGATAGATAGATATGAGATAGATAGATATGAGATAGATAGATATGAGATAGATAGATAGATTTGAGATAAATAGATTTGAGATAGATAGATATGAGATAGATAGATAGATATGAGATAGATAGATATGAGATAGATAGATATATATATATATATATATATATATATATATATATATATATGAGATAGATAGGAGAGAGATAGATAGATAGATAGATAGATAGATATGAGATAGATAGATATGAGATAGATAGATAGATAGATAGATAGATATGAGATAGATAGGAGAGAGATAGATAGATATGAGATAGATAGATATGAGATAGATAGATAGATAGATAGATAGATATGAGATAGATAGATAGATAAATAGGAGATAGATAGGAGATAGATAGATAGATATGAGATAGATAGGAGATAGATAGATATGAGATAGATAGGAGATAGATAGATAGATAAATAGATATGAGATAGATAGATAGATATGAGATAGATAGATAGATAGATAGATATGAGATAGATAGATAAATAGATATTAGATAGATAAATAGATAGGAGATAGATATGAGATAGATAGATAGATATGAGATAGATAGATAGATAGATAGATATATGGACAGTATCTATCTGCCAGGGTTTTAAAAACTTTGTTATTTTTTCACAAAAGGGCCATAAAGTAATTGTCGTATAAAATTACAGAAAAAAATGTATTTGAGCTATTTTAGTGCTGCTGGGACCTGCAGGTGGGTGAGGTATTTCCAGCCCGGAGCTGTGAGCATTACAGGAGGATTGGAGCTGATAACTGCGAGGCCTGTAGGACATAGCACTCTGTAAACAATGTGACAGCTCGCCCTAATCCTGAAGATCTTCTAGAACCTAATATGACGTGTGACTGAGGAGACATGGAGGCCGGGAGCAGACGGACCATGTGTCAGGGACTACTTATCATCCAGACCCTCTCCAATCCTATACACCACATAACATGGCTTTACTTCTCTCTCACAGCTGTGGGGTTGTTACAGTTGTATCCAGTACAGACAATACAATGTAGACAATGTAGATTTATCAAAACCTGTGCAGAGGAAAAGTTGACCTGTTGCCCATAGCAACCAATCAGATCACTTCTTTCATTTTTGGTAAGGCCTCTGAAAAATTAAAGCAGTGATCTGATTGGTTGCTATGGGCAACTGGTCAACTTTTCCTCTGCACAGGTTTTGAGAAATCCCCCCTCACATGCTGATAGGTTTTCCCCTGCTCTTTTACACTGTAGTAAACTATCTAGACAGGATGCAAATGTAACAAATCCTCAGCTGTGAGAAGCATTGGGTCTGTATAGGTCTGCAGCCTCTGTGTATAAACTAGTATATAAACTAGTAAGTATAAAGATTAGCATTTTTCAATGATGAAATCGAATTTAAATCGTTTTTTTCTTATAAGATTTTCTCAGGGAGGTCGGTGATAGCGCCCCCTACCATTGCTTATTTAACCTTGAATTAACGGGGACAATGGAGAAGAAAGTTCAGGACGGGAGTAGTAGTAGGAGGGACGGCTCCTGCTGGGGAGGTGGGCGGCATTGCGCTGCAATCCCCGGGCCTGCCGGCTCTATGTAAAAACACTGAACCGCACTGCATAATTTTTAAAACCCCGCCAAGAGCTGTGAGTGGCCACTCGGTGCCGGCCATTGAGGGTTCGAAATATACATCGCTGGGGAACGGAACAGCGTGGCATGCCGCCCACTCCCCTGGTTAATACGTTTGATTGCAGCGAGACTTAGAAGTGAGACCCAAAGCGATCAATCACTCAGCCCCTGTACTTCTACCCCCGACATGGAACAGACTTCCGTAGCCGGGATAGGTACTACTCCCATTATAGAAAAGAGTCTGTTCCATGATGGGAGTAGTAGTACCCTTGGCTGCGTCTGTGTGCAGCTGTTGAATGACTGTTTCACAGATATAAAAACCATGTATGGTTTTTATAATTCACAATTTTTTTGCATACGGGGGGGGGGTCGAAACTGATACAAAACCACTTTGCAAAATCGTGATATGAATGTAGCCTTAGTGAGATCCCAGCAAAGGAGGGATTCCTTTCTATACAGGTCCGTGTAGGGAGACAGGAGAAGTGAGATTTGGTAACAAAAGCCAGACTGCAAGGTATCTTGGGAAATACAGCTTCCTCCTGGTCACATGATCACACTAGTGCTGCCCACAGGATGGGAAGAGACTAGAGCTGCAAAGGGGATAAAAAAAAAAGGGTAAAAATCGACATTGACAGTGTAAAGGGTGTGTACCCCTTTAACCCCATGTGTATGCATAGCTGTCATTCCTCATCAAGTAGAGGTATGGATGCCATCACAATACAGGTTTCTATTTTGTCCCCCAGTCAGTGTTCTTATTGTATACTTGATTGAGACAAATGATGGATGCAAAGCATTCGCCACCAGGTGAAACAATCCACGACAGAATGTCCACGTGTCCACCATCAACATTGTAAACTTGTCTCTGCCTTTGCTCTTTGACCTCTACAATGCATGACCCTCTTTGACCTATATGTTATTTTTTTGACTAAAGGGGATGTTGACCCTATTAAAAGGTCACTGTTGTACAATGGGTCAAGCATGTGTATAGCAGCAACATATTCTGTAGCACTGTACAGACACTATCTATCTATCTCATATCTATTTATCTATCTCATATCTATCTATCCATCTATCTATCTAAATAGATAAAAATAGATGCAGCACACCAGCACACTGGCTTTCTCAAGTGTGAGACTGGTGAAACGTAGTCTGCACATTTTGGAATAAATCCACTGCTTTATTCTACTTCGTGGTGTGCTGCATATATTTTTATCTATTTGGATTGTGGAACCGGAGGACCGAGGTTCCGGACATGTTGGCACCTCATTCATTGGACAGTTTTTCCTGGTTGTGCTGCTTTTATTTGGAATCTATCTATCTCATATCTATCTCCTATCTATCTATCTATCTTTCTATCTCATATCTCTATCTATCTATATCATATCTATCTATATCATATCTATCTATCTCATATCTATCTATCTATCTATCTCTATCGCATTATCTATCTATCTATCTATCTATCTATCTATTTCTATCTCATATCTATCTATCTATATCTATATGTCTCTCATATCTATCTATCTATTTATCTATCTCATATCTATCTCATATCTATCTATCTATCTATCTATCTCATATCTCTATCTATCTATATCATATCTATCTATCTCATATCTATCTATCTATCTATCTATCTATCTATCTATATCTCATATCTTCTCCTCTATTTATTTCCAGAAGCAGTTTCATCTTTGTCTATGGACCAGGGTTAAGGGGGGATGTACTCTTCTTTTCTACTCCTGCTATAATTATTAAAGAGGTTATCTAGCCCTGCCCACAGGATAGGGTAAAGTTAGCTGATAGGCATGGTTTGACAGTCAGCTGTCCCCTGAGTCAATGAAGCATTAGCAGGCAAGCTTGCCCACCACTCTATTCACTATCTATAGGACTTCTGAACACTCTTGGAATTCTCATAGACAGCGAATGGAAGAGTGGCCAAGGATGTGCACTGTCTTTACATTCACTTTGGAAGCACTTGACCTCCCTTCTCCTTATCGGTGGAGATCCCAGCAGTCAGACCCTCACTGATTGACTCCCCTATCCTGTGGACAAGGGATAACTTTTCATCTTGCCATAATCCCTTCAATTCGTAGACAAAAACTCAACTGAGCCTTATGCAGTTTTACCAAAAAGTTTTCAAAGGTGAGAGAAAAAGGTTGTGAGATACAAGTAGTAGACAAAAGCATTGGTGTTGTAGTAGATAAGAGCATTGGGGTTGTAGTAGAGAAGAGCATTTGTGTTGTAGTAGATAAGAGCATTGGTGTTGTGGTAGATAAGAACATTGGGGTTGTAGTAGATAAGAGCATTGGGGTTGTAGTAGAGAAGAGCATTTGTGTTGTAGTAGATAAGAGCATTGGTGTTGTGGTAGATAAGAACATTGGTGTTGTAGTAGATACAATCATTGTTGTTGTAGTAGATAAGAACATTGGTGTTGTGGCAGATAAGAACATTGGTGTTGTAGTAGATAAGAGCATATTGGGGTTGCGGTAGATAAGAGCATTGGTGTTGTAGTAGATGAGAACAATGGTGTTGTGGTAGATAAGAGGATTGGTGTTGTAGTAGATACGAGTATTGGGGTTGTAGTAGATAAGTGCATTGGTGTTGTAGTAGATAAGAACATTGGTGTTGTGGTAGATAAGAGCATTGGTGTTGTAGTGGATACGAGCATTGGTGTTGTAGTAGATAAGAACATTGGTGTTGTGGTAGATACAATCATTGGTGTTGTGGTAGATAAGAACACTGGTGTTGTAGTAGATACAATCATTGGTGTTGTGGTAGATAAGAACACTGGTGTTGTAGTAAATAAGAACATTGGTGTTGTGGTAGATAAGAACATTGGTGTTAAGGTAGATAAGAACAGTGGTGTTGTAGATACGAGCATTGGTGTTGTAGTAGATACGAGCATTGGTGTTGTAGTAGATATGAGCATTGGTGTTGTAGTAGATATGAGCATTGGTGTTGTAGTAGATATGAGCATTGGTGTTGTAGTAGATACGAGCATTGGTGTTGTAGTAGATATGAGCATTGGTGTTGTAGTAGATACGAGCATTGGTGTTGTAGTAGATACGAGCATTGGTGTTGTAGTAGATACGAGCATTGGTGTTGTAGTAGATAAGAACATTGGTGTTGTAGTAGATACGAGCATTGGTGTTGTAGTAGATACAAGCATTGGTGTTGTAGTAGATACGAGCATTGGTGTTGTAGTAGATAAGAACATTGGTGTTGTAGTAGATACAAGCATTGGTGTTGTAGTATAGATAAGAACATTGGTGTTGTAGTAGATACGAGCATTGGTGTTGTAGTAGATACAAGCATTGGTGTTGTAGTAGATAAGAACATTGGTGTTGTAGTAGATACAAGCATTGGTGTTGTAGTAGATAAGAACATTGGTGTTGTAGTAGATACAAGCATTGGTGTTGTAGTATAGATAAGAACATTGGTGTTGTAGTAGATACTAGCATTGGTGTTGTAGTAGATACAAGCATTGGTGTTGTAGTAGATAAGAACATTGGTGTTGTAGTAGATACGAGCATTGGTGTTGTAGTAGATAAGAACATTGGTGTTGTAGTAGATAAGAACATTGGTGTTGTAGTAGATACGAGCATTGGTGTTGTAGTAGATACAAGCATTGGTGTTGTAGTAGATAAGAACATTTGTGTTGTAGTAGATACAAGCATTGGTGTTGTAGTAGATAAGAACATTGGTGTTGTAGTAGATACGAGCATTGGTGTTGTAGTAGATACGAGCATTGGTGTTGTAGTAGATACGAGCATTGGTGTTGTAGTAGATTCGAGCATTGGTGTTGTAGTAGATACGAGCATTGGTGTTGTAGTAGATACGAGCATTGGTGTTGTAGTAGATACGAGCATTGGTGTTGTAGTAGATACGAGCATTGGTGTTGTAGTAGATACGAGCATTGGTGTTCTTGTTGATAAGAACACTGGGGTTGCAGTAGACAAGAGCATTGGGGTTGTAGTACGGTAGGTAAAATCATTGGTATTGCAGTAGGTAAAAGCATTGGTGTAGTAGATAAGAACATTGATGTTGTAGATAAAACCATTGGTGTTGTAGTAGATAAGAGCATTGGTGTTGTGGTAGATAAGAACATTTGTGTTGAAGTAGATAAGAACATCGGGGTTGTAGTAGATAAGAGCATTAGTGTTATAGTAGATAGGAACATTAATGTTATAGTAGATAAGAACATTGTTGTTGTAGTAATTAAGAACATTGGGGATGTAGTAGATAAGAACATTGGGGTTGTAGTAGATAAGAATATTGGGGTTGTAGTAGATAAGAACATTGGGGTTGTAGTAGATAAGAACATTGGGGTTGTAGTAGATAAGAACATTGGTGTCATAGTAGATAAGAACATTGGTGTCATAGTAGATAAGAACATTGGTGTCATAGTAAATAAGAACATTGGTGTCGTAGTAGATGAGAACATTGGGGTCGTAGTAGACAAGAACATTGGTGTCATAGTAGATGAGAACATTGGGGTTGTAGTAGATAAGAACATTGGGGTTGTAGTAGATAAGAACATTGGTGTCGTAGTAGATAAGAACATTGGTGTCATAGTAGATAAGAACATTGGTGTCATAGTAGATAAGAACATTGGTGTCATAGTAAATAAGAACATTGGTGTCGTAGTAGATGAGAACATTGGGGTTGTAGTAGATGAGAACATTGGTGTCATAGTAGATGAGAACATTGGGGTTGTGGTAGATAAGAACATTGGTGTCGTAGTAGATGAGAACATTGGGGTTGTAGTAGACAAGAACATTGGTGTCATAGTAGATGAGAACATTGGGATTGTGGTAGATAAGAACATTGGTGTCGTAGTAGATGAGAACATTGGGGTTGTAGTAGACAAGAACATTGGTGTCGTAGTAGATGAGAACATTGGGGTTGTGGTAGATAAGAACATTGGTGTCGTAGTAGATGAGAACATTGGGGTTGTGGTAGATAAGAACATTGGTGTCATAGTAGATAAGGACATTGGTGTTGCCTTTACCGCCTATTCATGTCACTGGTTGCTATGGCTAATACTACTTGTTGATGTGTCCTATAATATTTATACACAGCCCCCTTTGTGCTTTTCAACGGCATCTTGGAATTTCCTTCTACATCATTTGCAGCCCACGACCTTTCTCGTCTTTTTGTCTCTGCTTTCTGTCACGTTTTCCATCCTGTTCTTCGTTCATGACAGTGAAGAAGTTAATTCTACAGAGGATTCCCTTGTGTTTGTTTCTCATGGGTGATCCCTCACAGACCAGTGACGCCCACCATACGATCATCTATCAATCTTGGGCAGCACGCCAAATGTTATACAAGCTCTACAGGGAGGAACCGGGACAGGTTGGTGGGGAATGTGATGTTCTTGTACAGAAAGGCTTGGTCAGGAGAGAGTCACAGGACCATACCAGGAAGGGAGGAGGCAGTATAGACAGCCGAGCATGAGGGCAGGGTGACCCGACCACCAGAGCATGAAGGCAACATGACCCAACATAAAGATGAAAAAAGAAAGTGTCCATCAAGTCCAACCTATAACCATAACTGTATTGATCGAGAGGAAGGCAAACAAATCCTTTATGAGGTAGAAGCTAATAGCCCCATACAAAGGAAAGAAGTCTTTCCAAATAAAGCACCCAGAATAATTCCTTGAATCAACATCCCACCTCCAGAAATCTAGTAGTAACCTTTTCCATCTTTTTTCCTGATCATTACAAGTTGTAATATACACTCAGAATAGAATTACACCCCCCAACAGGACATGACCATAATACAATTCTATTATAAACTATACATGTAATACTAAAGCCCCCAACATGACCCGACCACTGGCCATTTCTATTATACTCTACATACAGAACACTACACCTCCAAAAATTACCTGACCAATGGGCATTTTCCATAGCACTACCACCCCCAAGAAGACCTGACCAAAGGACATAACCGAAATACAATTCTATTTTATTTTATACACAGAGCACTACACCTCCCAACATGACTGTCCACGGAATATAACCATTATACAGAGCACTAAGCAACTAGAATACAATTTTATTATACTCTACACGTAGAAAACTTCACCTTGCAACATGACCGACCACAGCACATGACTATAATACACTGCTCAAAAAAATAAAGGGAACACTTAAACAACACAATGTAACTCCAAGTCAATGACACTTCTGTGAAATCCCACTGTCCACTCAGGAAGCAACACTGATTGACAATCAATTTCACATGCTGTTGTGCAAATGGAACAGACAACAGGTGGAAATTATAGGCAATTAGCAAGACACCCCCAATAAAGAAGTGGTTCTGCAGGTGGTGACCACAGACCACTTCTCAGTTCCTATGCTTCCTGGCTGATGTTTTGGTCACTTTTGAATGCTGGCGGTGCTTTCACTCTAGTGGTAGCATGAGACGGAGTCTACAACCCACACAAATGTCCAGAGCATGAAGGCGCTACCAGGAGAAAGGCCAGTACATCAGGAGACGTGGAGGAGGCTGTAAGAGGGCAACAGCCCAGCAGCAGGACCGCTACCTCTGCCTTTGTGCAAGGAGGAGTAGGAGGAGCACGTTTGGCATTCGCCAGAGAACACAAGATTGGCAAATTTGCCACTGGCGCCCTGTGCTTTTCACAGATAAAAGCAGGTTCACACTGAGCACATGTGGCAGACGTGACAGCGTCTGGAGACACCGTGGAGAATGTTCTGCTGCCTGCAACATCCTTCAGCATGACCGGTTTGGCGGTGGGTCAGTAATGGTGTGGGGTGACATTTCTTTGGGGGGTCCACACAACCCTCCATATGCTTGCCAGAGGTAGCCTGACTGCCGTTAGGTACCGAGATGAGATCCTCAGACCCCTTGTGAGACCATATGCTGGTGCAGTTGGCCCTGGGTTCCTCCTAATGCAAGACAATGCTAGACCTCATGTTACTGGAGTGTGTCAGCAGTTCCTGCAAGAGGAAGGCATTGATGCTATGGACTGGCCCGCCCGTCCCCCAGACCTGAATCCGATTGAGCACATCTGGGACATCATGTCTCGCTCCATCCACCAACGCCATGTTGCACCACAGACTGTCCAGGAGTTGGTGGAGGCTTTAGTCCAGGTCTGGGAGGATATCCCTCAGGAGACCATCTGCCACCTCAACAGGAGCATGCCCAGGCATTATAGGGACATCATACGGGAACGTGGAGGCCACACACACTACTGAGCCTCATTTTGACTTGTTTTAAGGACATTACATTATCCAGACCTCCATGGGTTGATAAATTTGATTTCCATGGATTATTTTTGTGTGATTTTGTTGTCAGCACATTCAACTATGTAAAGACGAAAGTATTTCATACGATTAGTTCATTCATTCATTCTAGGATGTGTTACCTTAGTGTTCCCTTTATTTATTTGAGCAGTGTACAATTTTATTATACTCTACACATAGAGCACTACACCTCTCAACTTCCTCTAGACGTGACCATACAACATTTCTATTACAGTGGAAAACAAAGCATTTATTAGATTGGCCTTTTCCTCATCCTCCTTCACCATTATACACCCTTTTTACTGAGGTGGCCAACACTTTCAGTTTTAAGTTATTTATTATTTATGTAGGTAAAGAAAAACTAGCTTTTTTCACTTTCTGTGGCAATGATACTACACCCCCAGCATGACTGACCATTGGACATGACCATAATGCAATTCTTTTATATTCTGCACATAGAATACTACATGACCTGACCACTGGATATGACCATAACACAATCAATATGAACATACAACAGTGCATATGACCACAATACAATTCTATAATGCTCTATACATAGAACACGACACACTAAGAAATGACCACTAATACAATTCTATTATACTGTACTACACACGACTCCCAATGTGACCTGCTCACTGGATATATATTGCAACACAAAATGTTATTGTATCACAGTTATGACACAATGGGACAAATAATAATTTAGTGACACGGTTAATACTTTAGAGACCCAGACGGATTCGCTGAGACATACAGTAATAAAAAAACATTAAAAAAAAGGGACACAGGAGTTGTGATGTTGGTAATGCCTACAGGCTTGTAAAGCACGAAGCTTGATGGTGAACGCCCCACTGTACGAGAGGGAGCAGCAAGTAATTTGCACGCAGTCCATTAAGGCTTTACTGGCAAGAGGCACTTCTGCTTGGCGGTTACAGGGACATATATTGAAAGTTTAGAATGTGAGGCAGTTCTCACGAAGAGGAACAAATCTTAGTAACAAAGTGAATTAGAATGACTAAAGTCTCTCTGAATCTGTTCCAGAGGCTCACTATACACAACCAGTCTCCTAACCCTTACGGCCAGAGCTCTCTATGGACACTCAATGGCTCTTGCTTCAAGAGCGGCTCATAGCTGAACTTGACTCCTGCCCCAGGAGCTCTTTACTCTTTTGGTCTGGTGCCATCTCTTTCGGGGTGTTTCGGCAAACTCCTCTACCCGGTATCCCACTGTTCTTCCCATAGAGGTCTTCTCACCAGGTTCTGTCTATGGAAGCCATGGCCTGTACAGAAATCCTTTCAGGCTTGGGGAAGACATCTCCAGCAGCTCACAGCTTCTCTTTCAATCTCACAGCCCAATACCACCTATGCGTGCCATCGTCCCTGATACTCCAGCAGACATTCTCTTAGGCCTCACAGTCAGGCCTTCGCAGCCTAGCACAACATAACTTTAGCACCAACCATCATTCGAGCAGGAACGCTGCCCTTTTTATGCAAGTATGAAGACTTGCTCACAACAGTCACACATCTTATTACCTCCAGAAACATGGAACACAAGACTGGAATTCCCCAGCACCATGTTGCTTAAAGATCCGGCCCTAAGACAGCTTATCTTCTATCCAAAGGATAGGGGATAAGATGTCTGACCACTGGGGATCCCCGCAATCTTGCATTCGTGACGCCCCCTCCCATAGACTTACATAGCGGGGGGGAGGGGGGTGACGTCACGCGGGGGCAGAGTCATGAGGTCACTATACTTACTTCGGCCCCATGGTCGGCACCGGGCAGTTTGTGACCTGGCAGCGCGGCGTGCAGCTCAAAGAGATGGTTGCCGACCACGAGGCCTGAGTATAGTGACCTCATGACTGCGCCCCCGTGTGACGTCACCCCCCACCCCCGCTATGCAAGTCTATGGGAGGGGGCATCATGCCCCCTCCCGTAGACTTGCATAGCTGGGGCGGGGCGTGAGTACGCCACGATTTTCATCTTCCTCACATCCTTAGCCATTGCAGCTTTATAGTTACGTTGCAGCTTCTCAACCCTTTCCCATAGCAATTAGTGTTGGGCGCGAATATTCGCAATGCAAATATTTATCGCGAATATCGCTTATTCACGAATATTGCAAATATATCGCTAAATATTCGCAATTACGAATATTCCCATTTTTTTCACAGTACACATCACAGTGATCATCCCTCCCTGCTTCCAGCTTGTGGTGTAAACAAGGCTCCAATACTAGTTACTGTGTCAGACTGGCGGGCGCCCGAAAATTTGCATATGCGAATTTTCGCGCATATTGATCCCTCCCTTCTTTTAGCTCTTTTATTAAGCGATATTGCGCATGCAAATTTTATGGTGAATGTGCATGCAAATTTTATGGCGCATGGTAAAAAAAAGGCCGCGAACATTGCGAATCTTGCAAATATATGACAAATATTCGCCCATATATTTGCGAAGTATCGCGAATTCGAATATGGCCTATGCTGCTCAACACTAATAGTAATAAACATACATGGCCAACACATAACAAAATGGCGTTATATATCACAAAATGAGGTTTGGTAGGCATGGCAATATATCCGCCATTGTCTAGCAAGAAGAAGACGGGAAGAAACAGGAAGTTCCAAAAAACACACACTGAGCTGTGCTAAATAACAAACTCACCACTGCTACATCTGCACTTAGTTGAAATCTAATGCATAAATCGAAGATTATCCCCCTATCCAAAGTAAACGTTTTGCACTCTGATGGTCTGGGCAACAAAACCCACACATGTGACAGTCAAAAAAGGTTCTCATATTCAGCCGTTTCATAGTTATATCTATTTATTGGAAAATTGATCTATTAGGGCCTGTTTACACTGCAGAATTTCTGCCCGGAGAACTTCCAGCCGCGGCGGCCTCATATTGTGTTCAGTGGGATTCTGCTGCACTGTGCAGTACTGCATTGCCATCAATGGAGACACGGCATGTACCGGAGGGTATAACACCGATTCATTATGGCGGCACCCGCTGCACACAGAGTCTGGAAAAATGCCAAAGTGTCTAGTCCTTACAGCTTCCATATGTACGGTGTCAATTTTAGGACGTCGTCAGTCATCAGCCGTACCTCCGTCTTCCGTCAGGCAAAACAGTGTCCCGCCTCTTCCCTCGGACCAATTGCTGTCAGTCGTCAGCCGCAACTCCGTCTTCCCTCAGGCGAAACAGTATCCCGCCTCCTCCCTCACACCAATCGCTGTCATCCTTCAGCCACAACTCGGTCATCCAAAACGCCGTCATCCAAAACGCTGTCATGCCTCAGACGATTCTCCCTCAGACGCATAGTGGAGCCGACGCTGCACAGCACTGTATAGCAGAGCCGACATTACATAGCATGTACAGCAGAAACCCATATAGCAGAGAGCCGACTCGGCTCTGCTACACGGCAGGAAGGTTTTTTGTCTGAGGGATGACGGAGTTTTGGATGAGAGACTTTAGGATGACAGAGTTTTGGATGACAGACTTTAGGATGACAAAGGAGGGAGGAGGGAGTTGTGGCTGAAGCCTGACGGAGATTGGTCCGAGGGAGGAGGCGGGACGCTGTTTTTCCTGAAGGAGGACGGAGGTACGGCTGACGACTGACGATGTCCTAAAATGGACACCGTACGTATGTGTTGTTACTCTGCTTTCCCAGACTCCTGAATATGTGCTTGGATAAGCCAGGCTAGAAGATGAAGGGTGTATAACTGAAGAACTAGGACAAATGTCCATTCAGCAGCCTGGAGAAGCTTGGTGACAACCCCATGTAAATTGTAATTGAAGCCTTATCGTTACCCAGCTTTCCCAGACAGATCTAAGATATATGTATGAAGACAACTCAGGTACTTTTATTGAAAAAATATCTCGTTCATGCCTGTCCCTCTGATGGTGGACATGATGCACTTGTTCACATGGCCCTTAAGGTTTGTCCTTCACATTGCTCTCGCTCATGACAATGATAGAGTTAAGTTCTCAAAAAAAATAAAAAAATCTGCCAACCAAAAAAGAAAATACCAAAAACGTGACCCCACATGAATTCAGTGGGGGACCCCATGCCCTTTACAATACTCAGAAGTCTGCATTTTCTTGGGGTCTCCATGGGGACCAAGGAGCAGAGGCCTCCAGCCATCATGGGATTGGCATTCAGACGGCGTCCTCTGCTTAGCAACCTGGAATTCGACTAAATTAAAAAGTGCTCAGTCATGAAACGTATCTAAGAAGGAATCTTCTCAGCTTATATATTCCGGCGATGACTCAGATAATCTCACAAGATGGAAGGTGGATAAAGTCAGGAACAAGCCCTAAGTATTGGCACTGGTGTGAATTCACACCTAAAGGGGAACTTTATTTCCCGAACCATGTTAGGGTCCGTATCATTGGGTTTAATGAGATCTGATAAGTTCAATTTTCAGGCCCGGAGCCTGAGGCTGCACTACTGAGATATTCTGATGACATCACATCCTTCTCTGTTTCTGTCAGGTGCAGTGTTGCCATGGAGACCTATTTACTGATATCCTGTTCCAATGAATTCTCGTTCTCCTTAGGCCTAGAAGTTGATCCTTAGGATAGGTCATTGATAATAGATGGGCAGGGATCTGACGCCGGGTGCCCCAAAAGATCATTTGTTTGAAAGGGCCACAACTAGGGTTGCCACCTGGCTGGTATTTTACCGGCACAGCCCGTATTTTGGCCACCCTGCTGGTATTATTATGTGAAAAATACCGGCAATGCAATGGACGGCTTTATCCAACCAATCCTCCAACTCCCGGAATGTTCCACCATAACCTATACCAGTGTTTCCCAACCAGGGTGCCTCCAACTGTTACAAAACTACAACTCCCAGCATGCCCAGACAGCCAACGGCTGTCCGGGCATGCTGGGAGTTGTCGTTTTGCAACAGCTGGAGGCACCCCTGGTTGAGATACACTGACCATATACTATATACTACTATATTGTCCAATATGCTGGGAGTTGTAGTTTTGCAACAGCTGGAGGCCCCCCTGGTTGGATTCACTGACCATATACTATATACTACTATATTGTCCAATATGCTGGGAGTTGTAGTTTTGCAACAGCTGGAGGCACCCCTTTTTGGGATACACTGACCTATACTATATACTACTATATTGTCCAACATGCTGGGAGTTGTAGTTTTGCAACAGCTGGAGGCACCCCTGGTTGGGATACACTGACCTATACTATATACTACTATATTGTCCAACATGCTGGGAGTTGCAGTTTTGCAACAGCTGGAGGCACCCCTGGTTGAGATACACTGACCTATACTATATACTACTCTATTGTCCAACATGCTGGGAGTTGTAGTTTTGCAACAGCTGGAGGCACCCCTGGTTGGGATACACTGACCTATACTATATCCTACTATATAGTCCAACATGCTGGGAGTTGTAGTTTTGCAACAGCTGGAGGCACCCCTGGTTGAGATACACTGACCTATACTATATACTACTAAGTTGTCCAACATGCTGGGAGTTGTAGTTTTGCAACAGCTGGAGGCACCCCTTTTTGAAATACACTGAACTACAGTATACTACTATATAGTCCACAATGCTGGGAGTTGTAGATTTCATTTGGGGCAGCTGCTGAGCCACAGACTGTATCAGGGCATGCTGGGAGTTGTAGTTAGTAACTAACTGCAACTCCCAAATTTAATTAAAAAAGAAAAGTGATCAAAAAGTCACATCAAAATTAAAATGGTACTGTTAAAAACTACAGATCGGGGCGCAAAAAATGACCCCTCATACAGGCCCGTATAAGGAGAAATTAAACAGTTATAGGGGTCAATATAGGACAAAAATGTGTATCCTGTGCCTGAGCCCCTTCATACAGATCCCTCTGGGGTTCTAGGATTCATCCCCCCCCCTCATTCCATCTAGTATTGATGGACTATATACATTTTTAAACTCTGGATAACATTCTGGATAATGGTGCGGGGGACTGGGTACATTGCTTTGGGTACATTATCTATCACCTCGGAAATTTAAGTATACAAAAATATATATATTGAGGTCAAATATTGTTGGACCTGGGGGCGCTGTTGCATTGAAGTCTATCACATACATTGCAGGTAGCATTGGTGACAACTATTATTGACTTCTATTAAAAAATCTTTACCCTTCCAGTACTTTTTAGCAGCTGTATTCTACAGAGGAAATTCTTTTCTTTTTGAATTTCTTTTTTGTCTTGTCTACAGTGCTCTCTACTGACACCTCTGTCCGTTAAAGGAACTGTCTAGAGCAGCATAGGTTTGCTATGGGGATTTTTCTCCTGCTCTGGACAGTTCCTGATACGGGCATCAGGTGTCTGTAGCATACAGCTGCTAAAAAGTACTGGAAGGGTAAAGATTTTTTAATAGAAGATATTTACAAATCTGTTTAACTTTCTGGCACCAGTTGATTTAAAAAAAAAAATAAAAAATTCAAGCAGATTACCCCTTTAACCTCTTAAGGACCCATGACATATGCGTACGTCATGAGTCCCGGTCCTGCGATATAATGCGGGGTCACACGGTGACCCCGCATCATATCGCGGCGGGCCCGTAGTCATAATGAAGCCGGGACCCGCCTCTAATAGCGCGCAGCACTGATCGCTGTGCCGCACGCTATTAACCCTTTAGCCACACGCTCAAAGCTGAGCCGCACGGCTAAAAACGAAAGTGAAATGTGCCGGTTAGCTCAGGGAGCTGTTCGGGATCGCTGCG
The DNA here is from genome assembly GCF_029499605.1 of Hyla sarda. Classification (NCBI taxonomy): domain Eukaryota; kingdom Metazoa; phylum Chordata; class Amphibia; order Anura; family Hylidae; genus Hyla; species Hyla sarda. Next base: position 40,012,600 of record NC_079192.1, read on the forward strand.
GTATAATCGCGGCATCCCGAACAGCTGTAGCACAGGAGGAGGTCTTCTTACCTTCTCCTGTGCTGTCCGATCGCCGAATGAATGCTTCAAGCCTGAGATCCAGACTTGAGCAATCAATCGCCGAAAACACTGATCGATCCATTCCTATGGAGATGCATCAATCAGTGTAAAAGATCAGTACATGCAATGTTATAGCCCCCCCCCCCCCCTATAGGACCTATAATATTGCATAAGAAAAGTGTAAAAAAATCATTAACCCTTTCAATTATCCCTTCCCCTAATAAAAGTTTGAATCACCCGGCATTTCCAAAAATAAAAAAAAACATTATGTAAATAATAATAAAAATAAACATATGTGATATCGCCGCGTGCGGAAATGTCCGAATTATAAAAATATACCGCTTTTTAAACCGCTCGTTCAATGGCATACGCGCAAAAAAATTCCAAAGTCCAAAATAGCGCATTTTTGATCACTTTTTATACCAGAAATAAATAAAAAGTGATCAAAAAGTCTGATCAGAACAAAAATGGTACCGCTAAAAACTTCAGATGACGGCGCAAAAAATGAGTCCTCAAAGCGCCCTGAACACAGAAAAATAAAAAAGTTATAGGGGTCAGAAGATGACCATTTTAAACGTATAAATTTTCCTGCATGTATTCATGATTTTTTTCGGAAGTGATACAAATTCAAACCTATATAAGTAGGGTATCATTTTAACCGTATGGACCTACAGAATAAAGATAAGGTGTCATCTTTGACAAAAATGTACTGCGTAAAAACAGAAGCCCCCAAAACTTACAAAATAGTGTTTTTTCATCAATTTTGTCGCACATTGATTTTTTTTCCCGTTTCACCGTAGATTTTTGGGTAAAATGACTAATGTCATTACAAAGTGACGCAAAAATTAAGCCTTTATATATAATTTTAGGTGAAAATTTTTAAGAGTTATGATTTTTTAAAGTTAAGGAGGAAAAATTGAAAATGAAAAAACGGAAAAAGCCCGGGTCCTTAAGAGGTTAATGCCCTAGGCATCATATTATGGCTGCAACACAGGGACTCCCAAGGTTCTACTGAGTCAAACTTAGAACTCCAATGGGAGATGTCTCCAACGATCCAATCATCTTGATAATGTATACCCAGACTTACGATCCGATTGGAAAACACAAGCACCCTGCAGCGCCTCCACAGGGGAAAAAAGGCATTACACAGTGCCCATTCATATCGATATATTGTCTGCGTGAAGCAGGGCAGGACAAGTCCTCCAGAGCACGATATACTCTTTGTGAACGTTGTCCACTCTGAGATGAGGACAAGGACCCCCTCTATTAACTCCTTGAAGTTTGGGCAGTACACTTAGTATTCATCTTGCATAACTGATGAATTTGTGACTTTCTTTGCTTTAGAGGAAAATAAAGCAACATCTATCAACCACAAGCACTAAAGATCCAGCAGAGAACTGTGTAACCCATGGGGCATCAGTTATACAATCAGGATGTACCATGGTCCCAACCTCGTAAGCCGGTGCTGCGGAGCAGGTGGACGCTCCTTCATCTTCTTTTCCCTCCATATTCAGGAATGTTTATCTCCCACCACCAGATCACAGATAAGACCTAAAGCCTCTGATCCCCCCACATAGTTGACAACCTGGAACATGTTAAATGTTTCATATTTCAGCTCTGTCCACACTCCAGTCTACCGGAGATCATCCGTCACTTTCACATGTCCGCCATAGTTACAGTAATGATTCCTTTCATGTCTCCACCAGTACTTATTCTAGAATAACATCTGCCATGGGTGGCCTCAACGCTTGGTCAGTAAAGTAGGTAAAGCTGTGGGGCTCACAGGGCATCACCGGGCTGGGTGCGGTGGGCTACCGACACAAGGCAGGGATAGCCCACCCCTGAGGTCTGCACTAAAGCGGGAAACATCTATAAAGAATGGATGATCTGAAAGGGCAAAGAGTTTTACACTTAGTGTGACCATGGACTGGTAGTGGGGACCCATGTAAGAGGAACCAACCCCCCCCCCCCCCCCACACACACACACACACACATCAGCATAAGTCTAGGACTCTGGTACAAAATATATACCAGGGCCAACCATTATGCCAACAAGTATGTCACATGGCACCATATGGGAGCTATATGAGATGGTTCAGCTCCCTCTAGTGTCATCCTGATATAGCAGTAATGCTGTTACTTGTGGGCCCTCTAGGCACAGGGGGCCCAGGTGTAATCACAATCTCTGTTTCCATAATTGATGTGCTGCTATAGAAAACACAATGAGAGTGCCCTAAAGATGACGACATCTAGAGCTGGTTACACTAGAGCTCCCCACATTATAATTCCCATGTATTTGGGCTCCTCTACTCTAGAGCTCCCCTATATTATACCCCCTACACTAGAGCTCCCTGCATTATAATTCCCATGTATTTGGGCTCCTCTACTCTAGAGCTCCCCTTTATTATACCCCCCTACACTAGAGCTCCCCCCATTATAACTCCCATGTATTTGGGCTCCTCTACTCTAGAGCTCCCCTTTATTATAGCCCCCTACACTAGAGCTCCCCACATTATAACCCCCATGTATTTGGGCTCCTCTACTCTAGAGCTCCCCTATATTACACCCCCCTACAATAGAGCTCCCCACATTATAACTCCCATGTATTTGGGCCCCTCTACTCTAGAGCTCCCCTTTATTATACCCCCCCCCCCCTACACTAGAGCTCCCTGCATTATAATTCCCATGTATTTGGGCTCCTCTACACCAGTGCTCCCTGCATAACACACCCTACACCAGCTCCATTACATTATACCCCCCTACACTAGAGCTCCATTACATTATACCCCCCTACACTAGAGCTCCATTACATTATACCCCCCTACACTAGAGCTCCATTACATTATACCCCCCTACACTAGAGCTCCATTACATTATACCCCCCTACACCAGCTCCATTACATTATACCCCCCTACACTAGAGCTCCATTACATTATACCCCCCTACACTAGAGCTCCACTACATTATACCCCCCTACACTAGAGCTCCATTACATTATACACCCCTACACTAGAGCACCATTATATTATACCCCCCTACACTAGTGCTCCCCCACATTATACCCCCTACACTAGAGCTCCCATAAATTATACACCTCCCTACACTAGAGCTCCCATACATTATACACCTCCCCACACTAGTGCTCCCCTACATTATACCATCTACACTAGAGCTCCCATACATTATACACCTCCCACACTAGTGCTCCCCCACATTATACCCCCCCTACACTAGAGCTTCCATACATTATACCACCCTACACTAGAGCTCCTCTACATTATACCCCCCCTACACTAGAGCTCCCCTACATTATACACCTCCCCACACTAGAGCTCCCCCACATTATTCCCCCCTACACTAGAGCTCCCATACATTATACCCCCCTACAATAGTGCTCCCCTACATTATACCCCCTACACTAGAGCTCCCATACATTATACACCTCCCCACACTAGTGCTCCCCCACATTATACCCCCCTACACTAGAGCTCCCATACAATATACCCCCCTACACTAGAGCTCCTCTACATTATACCCCCCTACACTAGAGCTCCGCTAAATTATACCCCCTGCACTAGAGCTCCTCTACATTATACCCCCCTACACTAGGTCTCCCCTACATTATACCCCCCTACACAAGAGCTCCCCTACATTATACCCCCTACACTAGAGCTCCCCTACATTATACCTCCCTACACTAGAGTTCCCCTAGATTATACACCCCTACACTAGTGCTTCCCTACATTCTACCCCCCTACTCTAGTTCTTCCGTACATTCTACCCCCTACTCTAGTGCTCACCTATATTATAGCCTTCTACACTAGAGCTCCCCACCATTATACCCCCCCCCTACGCTAGAGCTCCCCCACATTATACCCCCCCACAGTACATTATAGTCCTCCCTACACTAGATCAGCCCCAGATATATCTCCCCTGCACTGGATCTCCCTGCATTAGGACATCCTTGCCAGCTCCAGGCTGCACATACAGCTCAGCTGTGCCAGGACAAGTAGTCGGGGCCACAGACATGTTATCTTGATTTTGAACTTCAGCTGGGACGGCGCTCAATAATTCCCCAAAAACACAATGAAGCCCCATTGACATCATATACCTCCAGCTGTAGGAAAGTGACAGCCTGGGAGATACAGATGCAGAGCGCACACCAATGTATAATGCATTACTGTAATGACGTAGCATTGACGAGTTTGTCATTTGTCACAGCTCATTACGCAATTAAAATATATGGTTTTGCATGGGACTGCAGCCCAACCTATGCATTGTCATGATGTACAAATATATCCCGAATAGTTTACTGTCACATTCAGCTCTGCTACATCTGTATCCATCTCAAGCTTATTTTAGATGTAGCATTCAATGTGTAGCAGATAGCTCTGCTTCATCTGTATTCATAACTCAAAACTACAAGTCCCAGCATGCCAGATGATGCAAAACTACAACTCCCAGCATGCTAGATGATGCAAAACTACAACTCCCGGCATGCTAGATGATGCAAAACTACAACTCCCAGCATGCTAGATGATGCAAAACTACAACTCCCAGCATGCTAGATGATGCAAAACTACAACTCCCAGCATGCTAGATGATGCAAAACTACAACTCCCAGCATGCCAGATGATGCAAAACTACAACTCCCAGCATGCCAGATGATGCAAAACTACAACTCCCAGCATGCTAGATGATGCAAAACTACAACTCCCAACATGCCAGATGATGCAAAACTACAACTCCCAGCATGCCAGATGATGCAAAACTACAACTCCCAGCATGCCAGATGATGCAAAACTACAACTCCCAGCATGCTAGATGATGCAAAACTACAACTCCCAACATGCCAGATGATGCAAAACTACAACTCCCAGCATGATAGATGATGCAAAACTACAACTCCCAGCATGCCAGATGATGCAAAACTACAACTCCCAGCATGCCAGATGATGAAAAACTACAACTCCCAGCTTACCTGGACAGCCGTTGGCTGTCCGGGCATGCTGGGAGTTGTAGTTTTCCAAAATCTGGAGGCCCACAGTTTGGAGACCACCATCACATAGAGCTATGCTACACCTCTAATAGTTAAAACACACAGTTAACTCTACTACATCTATATCCTTTTCAATCTTGTCAGATTTAGCATTATACATGTAGTATTCAGCTCTGCTACATCTGTATTATTCTCATATCGCTTTACATTTAGTGTATCCGTTCAAACTTATTATTATTAAATGTAGTTTTGCATGGGACTGCAGGTAAATGTATGACATTTTTATAATAGTGAGTTCTTAATACACAAATGAAGCACCTATAATAGATCAAATACAAAGTCAGCTCTGCTACATCTATATCCATATGTTGTTTTGCCTGCATTTTCTTACTAATGAATTATCATAATACATAAATGATGTGATGCTCATCTAATAGTTAGAACACATATTTAGCTCTGCTACATCAATATCCATCTGAAGTTTTGCCTGGGACTGCAGGAGAACTTTATTTTTTTATATATATATATATATATATATATATATATATATATATATATATATATTTTTTTTACTAGTAAGTTATTATGATCCACCTATAATAGTTAAACTCACATTCAGCTCTGCTGCATCTATATCCATGTATATCAGTAGTTTTGCATGGGACTGCAGGTAAACCTGCTGCATTTTTCTGCAAATCATTATGCATATCTATTAGTCACGGAACGTATACAACTCTGCTATATCTCTAACCATCCCAATTTTATGCCAGATTTTCCATTCTATAGGCTTCATTCAGCTTTGCTACATCTGTACAATTCTCATTAGTTGATATAGATTGTGTTGTCTGTGGATTTGCATGGGGCTGCAGGTAAACTTACAGCATTTTCTTACTAGTGAGAGATCATGATACACAAGATAGACAAATGATGCACTTGTAATAGGTAAAACATATTCAGCTCTGCTGCATCTATATCCATTTCTATCTGTAGTTTTGCATGGGACTGCAGGTAAACTTGTTGCATTTTCTTATTTTGGTGAGTTATCATGATGCATCTCTAATAGTCAAAGAACACATATACAGCTCTGCTATACCTCTTGTTCCAGATTTACCATTCTATAGGCCAATGTTTCCCAACCAGGGTGCCTCCAGCTGTTGCAAAACTACAACTCCCAGCATGCCCGGACAGCCTTTGGCTGTCCGGGCATGCTGGGAGTTGTAGTTTTGCAACAGCTGAAGGCACCCTGGTTGGGAAACACTGCTATAGGCTGCATTCAGCACTGCTACATCTGTACAATTATTTTCATTTGATATCCACTGTGTGGTTTTGCATGGGACTGCAGGTAAACTTTCTCCAATATCTTAACCACAATGCTTGAATGTTCACCCCTTTTAGTCAAATGGGAAAAAAAATCTTTCTACTTCACCTCATACTATGTTCAAATGCAGCAGTGCTGAGTTTGTCATTGGTAAAAAGGTTTCAAGTGTATCAATTGTCTTTACACAGGACTGCTGGTATACCTATTGCACCACCAAAGAGATGACAAATACAGCTCTATATGAGAGGTAGCAGTGCTGGTTTTGTCGTGGTGATATTGCAATGTCTTATCTGTGGTTTTACGTAGGACTGCAGGTAAACCAACTACAATGCTTCCACGATCCAACCCCAAAGGAGCTTGAACTGATTCAGCTCTGCTATATCCTTGTTATAGGTGCAATAAATGTGCCCATAGAGGGGCCATGAAGTAGGACGGTACCTGTTCGCACAGTGCAGGATCTCTGCAGGACCAGCAGCAGCACAGTGACTTTCCAGCAGTCCCATGATAGTTTCCACCTTTCCATAGTGCAGGACTGGAGCGAGTAGTGTCTATGTAGTAGTATTGTGCACACACAGGCGGGACATAGGGCTGTAATCCTCAGTCACACTACTATGTATCCATGTGTGTGGAGACCAGGAGGAGAGATGAGTGCTTGCCTTTGGCTTAGTCCTCTCTCTGTGGTATCAGTTTTCTCCAGTCAGTTCTGTCTGGCTGTGTGTCCTCTTCTGTCTGTCCCTCCCTCCTCCTCGCTCTCCCTCTCCTACCCCCCTTCTCCTTCTTCTATTCATCTAGTGCAGGCTTTTTGACACCCCCCCTCCTCCCTTCAGTGGGGCTTCTGTCACCTCATCTTATGCCTCATGTTGCCCTCTGCCTTGTATCTCAGACACTTCCTCACCTCACAGGAGACACCTCATCCCAAGTCTCCAGGTCCTCATCCTTATCTGACCCAGATTCCTAAATCCGTATAGTCTTAGGCAACTCAAGGTCTTCCAAAAGTGACCTTCTGCAAAAAAGTTGGATCAGTTAATGAGAACAGGTCTTCTTCGGTTTGCTGGTTAATAGAGACGAGCCAATTTCCCCAAAAATTTGTTTTGAGTCCGATTCGATAGTTGGGTTTTATTTGGATTCAAAAGTGTCCCGATTGTCCTGAAGGTAAAACAAATACCCAGCACTCACCAAAGATGCAACATCACATAGATTTATTGGTCTGTAGCAGGGGTAGTTGCATAATAGACAGCGTTTCGGCATATTGCCTTCTTCAGCTTTCCCCCAAATTTGTTTTGTGTCCGATTCCAGAGTTGGGTTTCATTTGGATTCAAAAGTGTCCCGATTGTCCTGAAAGTAGAACAAATACCCAGCACTCACCAATGATGCAACATCACATAGATTTATTGATCCATAGCAGGGGTAGTCACATTAATGGACGCATTTAGGCATATTGCCTTCTTCAGCCTTCCCCCAAATTTGTTTTGAGTCCGATTCCAGAGTTGGGTTTCATTTGGATTCAAAAGTGTCCCGATTGTCCTGAAAGTAGAACAAATACCCAGCACTCACCAATGATGTAACATCACATAGATTTATTGATCCATAGCAGGGGTAGTCACATAAATGGACGCATTTCGGCATATTGCCTTCGTCAGCTTGCTGCCTAGGCAGCTAGCTGAGGAAGGCAATATGCCGAAACGCCGTCCTTTATGTGACTAGCTATGGATCAAAAAAGCTTATCTGACCCAGATTCCTAAATCTGTATAGTCTTAGGCAACTCAAGGTCTTCCAAAAGTGACCTTCTGCAAAAAAAGTTGGATCAGTTGATGAGAACAGGTCTTCTTTGGTTTGCTGGTTAATAGAGACGAGCCAATTTCCCCGAAATTTGTTTCGAGTCCGATTCGATAGTTGGGTTTTATTTGGATTCAAAAGTGTCCCGATTGTCCTGAAGATAAAACAAATACCCAGCACTCACCAATGATGCAACATCACATAGATTTATTGGTCCATAGCAGGGGTAGTCACATAAATGGACACATTTCGGCATATTGCCTTCCTCAGCTTGCTGCCTAGGCAGCAAGCTGAGGAAGGCAATATGCCGAAACGCCGTCCTTTATGTGACTATCCCTGCTATGGATCAATAAAGATTATCTGACCCAGATTCCTAAATCCGTATAGTCTTAGGCAACTCAAGGTCTTCCAAAAGTGACCTTTTGCAAAAAAAGTTGGATCAGTTGATGAGAACAGGTCTTCTTCGATTTGCTAGTTAATAGAGACGAGCCAATTTCCTTGAAATTTGTTTTGAGTCCGATTCACTGGCTGCATTTTATTTGGATTCAAAAGTGTCCCAATTGTCTTGAAAGTAAAACAAATACCCAGCACTCACCAAAGATGCAACATCACATAGATTTATTGGTCCATAGCAGGGGTAGTCACATAAAGGATGGCGTTTCAGCATATTGCCTTCTTCAGCTTTCCCCGAAATTTGTTTTGAGTCCGATTCCAGAGTTGGGTTTCATTTGGATTCAAAAGTGTCCCGATTGTCCTGAAAGTAGAACAAATACCCAACACTCACCAATGATGCAACATCACGTAGATTTATTGATCCATAGCAGGGGTAGTCACATAAATTGACGCATTTCGGCATATTGCCTTCCTCAGCTTGCTGCCTAGGCAGCAAGCTGAGGAAAGAAATATGCCGAAACGCCGTCCTTTATGTGACTACCCCTGCTATGGATCAATAAAGCTTATCTGACCCAGATTCCTAAATCCGTATAGTCTTAGGCAACTCAAGGTCTTCCAAAAGTGACCTTCTGCAAAAAAAAGTTGGATCAGTTGATGAGAACAGGTCTTCTTCGGTTTGCTGGTTAATAGAGACGAGCCAATTTCCCCAAAATTTGTTACAAATCCAATTCGCTGGCTGCATTTTATTTGGATTCAAAAGTGTCCTGATACTAAAACAAATTCCCAGCACTCACCAAAGATGCAACATCACATAGATATATTGGTCTGTAGCAGGGGTAGTCACATAAAGGATGGCGTTTCGGCATATTACCTTCCTCAGCTTTCCCCAAAATTTCTTTGAGTCCGATTCGAGAGTTGGGTTTCATTTGGATTCAAAAGTGTCCTGATTGTCCTGAAAGTAGAACAAATGCCCAGCACTCACCAATGATGCAACATCACGTAGGTTTATTGATCCATAGCAGGGGTAGTCACATAAAGGACTCGTTTCGGCATACTGCCTTCCTCAGCTTGCTGCCTAGGCAGCAAGCTGAGGAAGGCAATATGCCGAAACGCCGTACTTTATGCGACTACCCCTGCCATGGATCAATAAATCCTATCTGACCCAGATTCCTAAATCTGTATAGTCGTAGGCAACTCACGGTCTTCCAAAAGTGACCTTCTGCAAAAAGTTGGATCAGTTGATGAGAACAGGTCTTCTTAGGTTTGCTGGTTTATAGAGATGAGCCAATTTTCCCGAAAATAGTTTCGAGTCCGATTCTGTAGAGTTGAGAGTTGGGTTTAGGATAGGTTGTATGACTCTCTTAGATCTCTGGGACTTTATGAACCCTCCCTTCCCAATTCATGCTCTTTAACACCAAGACACCCTAGCCCTAATGTAAGGTTAGGATATATAGTAAACTTTTCATGGTAACCCCAAAGTGAGTCAAAAGTGTCCTGATTGTGCTGAAGGTAGAACAAATACCCAGCACTCACCAATGATGCAAAATCACGTAGATTTATTGATCCATAGCAGGGGTAGTCACATAAATGACGCGTTTCGGCCTAGGCAGCAAGCTGAGGAAGGCAATATGCCGAAATGTGTCCTATCCCTGCTATGGATCAATAAACGCGTCCTACCCCTGCTATGGATCAATAAATCTATGTGATTTTGCATTATTGATGAGTGCTGGGTATTTGTTCTTTATGCTGGTTTGCCCTCACCTTGTGCACCACCACCATACGCGGAAGTACTGACCTATCAATTATTACCAAGTATGACTCTCTTAGGTCTCCTAGGACTTTATGAACCCTCCCTTCCCCATTCTAGCTCTTTAACTCCAAGACACCCTAACCCTAGCCCTAAGGTAAGTTTAAGATAAGTAGCTCCCTCTAATGATAAACTTTTCATGGTGACCCCATAGGGAATCAAAAGTGCCCCAATTGTCCGGAAAAGTCATGTTATTTGACTCTCTTAGGTCTCCTAGGACTTTATCCAACCCCCATTGAGCTTTTTAAAACCAAGATACCCTAACCCTAACGTAAGCTTAGGATTAGTAGGTCTCTCTAACCATAAGCTTTTTATGGTAACTCCAAAGTGAGTAAAAAATGCCCTGACTGTCCTGAAAAGTCATGTTGAATGACTCTCTTTGGTCTCCTGGGACTTTATTCAACCCCCATTAAAGCACTTTAATACCAAGACTCCGTAACCCTAACCCTAATTTAAAGTTAGGGTACCTTAAAGTTTTGGATTTTCACAAAACCAAATTTTTAGAAAAATTAAAAACAAATTTGTTTCATTCTAAATTAATTTAGTCATCTCTAGTTGTAAAATGTTTGATGGTTACCCCCATGGTGACTCAAAAGTGTCCTGGTTGTCCTGAAAGGACATGTTGAATGACTCTCTTATGTCTCCTAGGACTTTATGGACCCCCCCCCCCCCCCCCATTCAAGATCTTCAACACCAAGACACCCTAACTTAAGGTGAGCATATGTAGATCCCTCTAATGGTAAATTCTTCATGGTGACCTCTTAGTGAGTCAAAAGTGCCCCGATTGTCCTGAAAAGTCATGTTGTATGACTCTTAGGTCTTCTTGGACTATTTCCAACGCCCATTTAGTTTTTTTTTTTACCCTAAGACACCCTAAAACTAGCCCTAACATAAGGTTATGATAAGTAGGTCCCTCTAATGATAAACTTCATGGTGACCCCATAGTGAGTCAGGAGTGCCCCGACTGTCCTGAAAAGTCATGTTGAATTACTTTCTTAGGTTTTCTAGGACTTTTTCCAACCCCCATTCAAGCACTTTAACACCAAGACCCAGTAACCCTAACCATAACTCAGAGTTAGTATTAGTAGGCACCTAACCAAACCCTAGGTCCTAAACCTTTTATCTGATCGCTAAAATTAATACCCAAACTTTTGGGATCTGAGCAAAACTGAATTGTTAGAAAAAATCTAAACAAATTTGTTTCATTCTACAATAATCTGGTCTTCCCTAATGGTGCATGGTGACCCCAGGGCTATTCAAAAGTGCCCGATTGTCCTGAAAAGTCCTGTTGTATGACACTCTGAGGTTTCCTTGCACTCTATCCAACCTCTTTCAAGCTTTTCTACACCAAGACCCAGTAACCCTAACCATGATTTAGAGTTAGGATTAGTAGGCCCCTAACCAAACCCTAAATCCTAAACCTTATTCTGATCCCTTAAATTGATACCTGAACATTTAGAATTTGGGCAAAACTATTTTTTTAATTCAATCTAATCTAAAGGTAATCTTTCCATCGGGACCCTACTTGATTTGTATATTTTGGGGCCTTTCCTTGTCTTCATGTTCCCATGTGATGGATCTGAATGAAAAGGCCTTAAGCTCAGAAGGCAAATCTGTTATTATCTATTGGTTTTATTGCATTTTGAAGCAAAGGGGGTAGGTAACAATTATGGCCTGGGAACACTGCTGGGACAGGAGGCACCTCCACAGTATCGTTTGCAGAAGTTTTTTTTCCAGCTTTCACACATCAGGAATGATAAATGAAGAATGTATGTACAGTGCATTCATTCATAAAAAATTGTCCTATATAACAGCTTGTTCAGAAAAGTAACAAAGGCCTTGTTGCCCACAAAAAGACATATTGAATCATCTCAAATTCACACATCTGTTTCTTTAGGTTTGGCCATCAATCAATAATGTATTCATTCATTCATTCATTCATTCAGTCAGTCCTCATCTGGTGATTATTCATTTATTCTGCTGGATTTGTTCATTTATCTTTTTAAATTTCCCTTACTGGTTATATCTAATTCGCTCCTTGTTGTTTTGTCAATACTTCATTCATTCATAACCTTCATGCTCTTGTTCTTACTCTTCCATGCATCTGTTGTATTTATATAGGTTATGTTCTTGTTTGTTTAATCAGGACTGCTTTGATTTATTCCCTCATTCCTTACCCATCTTTTATTTATTTTGGTTAAGTTTTTCATTCGTACTTATTTAATTTTTTTCTCTGCTGGTTATATCCAGATCCCTCTTTTTTTTAACAATTGTCCATTCATTAACCCTCCATTCTCTGGTTTGTACTCTTGGGTTTATCCCTGCTTTTTGGATTCATCAAATAACTCAATCAGTCAACTTCTGATTATCATTCATTCACTCACATTTTCCTTTGTGATTAAAGGGGTATTCCAGGAAAAAGCTTTTTTTTTATATATATATCAACTGGCTCCAGAAAGTTAAACAGATTTGTAAATTACTTCTATTAAAAAAAATCTTAATCCTTTCAGTACTTATGAGCTTCTGAAGTTAAAGGGTACCTCTCATCAAAAAAACTTTTGATATATTATAGATTAATGTATGCAGAATAACTTTACAATTGCATGTTATTAAAAAATATGCTTCTTTCTATTTAATTTTCCACTTTGAAGAAATGACCACTAGGGGTCTCCCTACCAGTCCTGGCAGCAAGCATTTCAGACTCATGCTGGAGTCCTAAACACTACGAGCTGCCAGTCTGCTTTGTTCACAAAGGAGAACACTCAGAGCTGCCAGCCTGCTTTGTTCACAGCCTGTTTGGCTGTGAACAAAGCAGGCTGACAGCTCTGAGTGTTTAGGACTCCAGCATGAGTCAGAAATGCTTGCTGACAGGACTGATCGGGAAAAATACAATAGAAAGAAGCATATTTTTCATTAACATGCTATTGGAAAGTTATTCAACATTCATTCATCTAAAATATATCAAAAGTTTATTTGATGAGAGGTACCCTTTCAGGTTGTTCTTTTCTGTCTAAGTGCTCTCTGATGACACCTGTCTCGGGAACCGCCCAGTTTAGAAGAGGTTTGCTATGGGGATTTGCTTCTAAACTGGGCGGTTCCTGAGACAGGTGTCATCAGAAAGCACTTAGACAGAAAAGAACAACCTTAACTTCAGAAGCTCATAAGTACTGAAAGGATTAAGATTTTTTAATAGAAGTAATTTACAAATCTGTTTAACTTTCTGGAGCCAGTTGATATATAAAAAAAAGTTTTTTCCTGGAATACCCTTTTAATAATGCTGCTATCAATATATGAGTCTGTAAATGCATGCAATAATTTATGTATTATTTCCCCTCTGTATTCTGTTCTATTTAGGTTCATTCATTCATCTGATTGGCCTACATTTATTCTGATTCATTTATTCACTTACTTGAACTTTCTGCGTCCTATATATATTTCTTTCTTTGAAAGCCTAACCTTTTTCATATTTTCTATGTTGGTTGGTTCATTCATTCAGCTAATTGTAATAAATCCTTCCGTCATCTGTTCCACACTGTGACCAAAGCCTAACTTTATTACTCTTCTCTATTCTGGTTCATTCATTCATTGATTCATCTCTCTATATGCCTCATCTGTTCCACTTTGTTAATGTATTCAAACTTAAAGGAGAGATGCGGCGGAAAAAACTTTAGTGTCTGATAAGTGTGTGATCATAAGTGTCTGATAAGTATCCGATCACGGGGGTCCAACTGCTGGGACCCCCCGCAATCTCCCATATGGGGCTCTGTCTCGGCCCTGGCTCTGCTGCTACGATGACGTGTTGCACCCAGCATGGATACTGGTGGAAGTACTCCCTCTACATTCATCTCTATGGGAGAGACAATGACACAGCGTTCGTTTTTCTCCACCTCTCCCATAGAGATGAATGGACGCGGCGTGTTTCGACCAGTATCAGTGCTCGGTGCGACACGTCATTACAGGAGCAAAGCAGGAGCTGAGACCCGTATTGGGGGGGGGGGGGGGGGGGATTTCCGCCGCATATCTCCTTTTAGTTATTCATCTTTTCTATTCTGATTCATTCATCTCTCTCTATACCATCTCTCTTCACTCTGGGAACATTGTCAAACTTAATGTATTCATCTTTTCTATTGTGGTTCATTCATTATTCTGTTTGCCCTCACTCCTTTCCCCATCTATCCCATGCTGTGCACAAAGAATAATTCATTCATCCATTACATGATAGTTTATTTTTCATTTGCCTTTTCTATTCAGATGTACATGTTAAAGTTGTACTCCGGCACTAAACATCTTATCCCCTATCAAAAGGATAGGGGATAAGATGTTAGATCACAGGGATCCTGCCGCTGGGGACCCCCGTGATCTCTTTTGCAGCACCCCCACCACACCCCCTCCCATAAACTTGCATTGAGGGGGCAAGGCGTGCCATCCTGAGGGGGAGGAGCTGTGACATGACGATACTCCGTCCCCTGCACCACCAACGATCCTCGCTATGTGCAGCTAAAAAAGGGGGTGCTGCGGGAGAGATCGCAGGGGTCCCCATTCATTCAGTCTATTTATAAAAATGTTATATTCATTTACAGGCTTATACATCCATTCATTCATTCATAAAAAAAAAAATTCAAACTTTGAATAACCTTTCAATTTATTTCTCCTTTGTATATTTGTCCCTTCATTTATTAATTCATCCATTACATAATCAACTAATACATTCTTTCTCTCTTTTATAAGTTTGTCTGTGCCATTTTAATGAAATGAATTAATTTTTATTAATATTATTATTATTAATAATAATATTCATCCTCAGCACCTTTAAAATTAATTATTCATTTAAATGAATTTGTTCAATCATTAGTTGATGCATTAATTCATTTTTTTTAATTAGCAGGAGACTCCATAAGGGTTTCCTTCTGCCATTCTCCCAGCCCTCTGGCAGTGAGCACTTGATAGGTTTCATACTGGTGTGGTTCTCTGTGGTGGCCATTGTTTCTGTGATGCTTTGTCTGTGGGGTGGATTGGCCCAGAGCCAGGGGCTTGGTCGGGCAGTAGTGGGGCTGCTTGGCCAATGGGTTGCTCCCCCTGTGGGCATGGGGTCTCGGAGGCAGTGGTCGCGGCCGGGGGCTACGCCAGTGTCAGGTTAGGGACCCACTCTAAATAGGTGGCCTTGGCGTGGCGAGTGGGCTTTGTACTTTTTGATCAAAATGTATACTAACAACCTGTTAGTTTTTGAAATTATGCTGAGAAGCAAGTAGATCAAATTACAAATGGTGGATGTGCGGCTGTGTTTCTCTCTTTGTGTTGTTAATTCATTTATTTATTCATACATTTGTTCATGAACATATTTTCCTTTAGTTCTTTAGTTTACGTTTCACTTATAAACACATTTGCCCATTCTTTCATTCATATACTTATATATTTATATATTCATTTCTTCATCAACTTGTCTTCTTCTAGTTCTCTGGTCTATTTTTTGGATAATACCATCATTCATCATCGTCAATCCATAATTTCTCCTATCATTTATCACCTTTCTTTCTGTAGTTATTTCTCATGTGTGCTTGTTCCATTCATACATTTGTTGATTTTTCCATCCATTCATTAGTTCATTTATTTATTCTATAATTCATTCATTAATTTATTCAGGTTTCATTTTCTACTTTTCTGTTATTAGTTTTCCTGTTTCATCCTAATGAAATAAAATAAATTGAGAAGGAAAAATATATTATTCTTTCATATCTGCTTTTATCTTTTTAGTTATTTATTTATTTATTCATTCATTCAGCTGTTTATTCATTCAACATTTCAGTTTTTTCTCATTATATTGCCAGCTCCATTCATTCATGTATAAATTTGCCATTCATTCATTCAAACATCATTCAAAAAAACTTTTCATAGTTTTTGCTCAATATCTTGCTCCTTTTATTCATTTATAAATTTGCCATTCATTCCTCATTCGTTTCTATTCCTTTTCAGATCATTCATTTGACTCACTGACCCACCTTTTGTCTTCCGATTTTCTCTCTCCTACTACATATTTTTATGTCCCATAAGAACCTGTGTTTTTGCCAACTCAATCTCCGGGACAGCTGCTAGTAATCTGCAGGCAGCGTGATGTTTACTATCCAGGTTTTATACGCCATCTATAGGATTTTATTAGATTTATAAATTGAACGTCTCACGTTACACTTGTCAGTCTGTATTATGTGTCTAGTTTATCATTACACCAATCGTGTCCTATATACATCGGATTTCTATATTTTGGCCTCCAGGGGCACAGAATTCTAACATTGACAAAATACAGATTCAATGTTAGATTACCAAAATATTAACAGATAGCCCATAGTTGTGTTTCCTTCTGGTGTTTAAAGAGGTATTCCGGTATCAGAAAATTGTATATAAATAAAACTATCACTCCAGAACATATACTACTACTTACTACTACTTACTACTACTACTAAAGAGATATCACAAACTAGATACTGTGAAAGGCCAGGCAAAAGTACTCACCGGCTGGTGTTTTACTCCAATACATTTTTTAAGCGTACTTTAGTGCATTTTTCTGCCCATATAAGTGCATACCACATACCTACATCTAAGTAGTGTACTATTTTGTACCTGTTAATCTGTCAAGGGCCTAGATACTGTGAAAGACCAGGCAAAAGTAATCACCTGCTGGTGTTGTGTTTAAATACTTTTTTAAGCATACTGTAGCACATTTTTCTGCCCTCATAAGTGCATACCACTTACCTACATCTACGTAGTGTACTATTTTCTACCTTTTAATCTGTCAAGGGCCTAGATGCTGTGAATGGCCAGTCAAAAGTACTCACCGGCTGGTGTTGTACTCCCGGTATCAGCTAGCGGTCATGTCTCAACCAGCAACCCATCTGCCGTCATCGAGTGGTTAACGCGGTCATCCACTTCATCACAAGTGACAACTGATACCCCCAGTCAAAAGTCGGTTGGGTTCCTCAGACACAACCCTCAGTTGGCATGTCCCGGGAACAGTCCCTGTCCTCCCATTGCCTCTGTCCTATGCTGTTCCCTCCCCTAAAGAAGTATCTTATGCTGTGGGTTCAGGTCCACTATTCAGTGAGGACGATCTAATAGAGGATAGTCAGCAGCTACTGCCCAGCCAAGAAGTGGAGGAGACATCCGCTGCTTCCTCCGCTAGGCAGGCAAGTAGTGACGTGGGAGGTGGTGTTGCCAGCGTTCATGGTCCTGTAGCAGACACTGTTGAGGAACCTGAGGAGGATATCAGTGATGTGCAGACACTTGTTGATGATGATGAAGCCAATGAAGCCGATCAGGCAGCAGCCTAGCCAGCAAGGTTGGCAGTCAGCATGGTGGCAGAAGTGGAAATTCTGGAGCCAAACATGCCCGGGGGAGACCACCAGCTTCGCGGCAGCCTACCTTCCCGGGAGGTAGTGGAACATCAGTTCCTGGAGACGGTGTGGCAGTTTTTCATCACACATCCGGAGTAGGTTAACATAGCCACATGCAAGATGTGTCGGCAAAAGGTGAAGCGTGGCCAGGGTCCCAAGGTTAGCACCACAGCCTTGCGTCAACATATGCTGCAACACCATAAAGCGACCTAGGAGAATCGTGGCTCCGATATAGTGGTCCAGCGTGCTGCATCCCCCAGTGGCACACGCTCCCTATTTCAGCCAGCCAAGGCTCCACCACCTCAGCTGAAGGGAGCTGTGTGTCATACCATCCTTCTGTTGCTCCAGATGCTGCTGCTCCTTCTACCTTTAGTCAATCATTCCGCCAGCAAACCACCGGCGAAGCCATGTCCAAGAGACAACAGTATGCGCCCACTCATCCAATGGTACAGAAGCTAAATGTGCTCCTGTCCAAGTTGCTGGTGCTGCAGTCACTCCCTTTTCAAGTGGTGGACTCTGCAGCTTTCAGAGAACTGATGGCTTGTGCTGAGCTGAGGTGGAGAGTCCCAAGACGTCATTTCTTTGCGAATAAGGTTGTACAAGCCCTGCACAATTTTGTGGAAGATAAGGTGGGCCAGTCCTTGAGCCTGTCGGTATGTACCAAAGTGCACGGCAGCATCGACGTCTGGAGCTGTAACTATGGTCAGGGACAATACATGTCCTTTACTTGGACAGGTCATGCAGCTTCCTCCTCCACGCTCTCAGGCCGTTGGTCCTGTGACAGTGTGTGACTCCGCCTCCTCATCCTCCACCGTGTCCTCAGCCTCCACTGCACAGACAAGTCTCAGTGCCCCTTCAGCATTCCATGTGTGCAGGGCACGGTGGTGTCATGCTGTTCTTCAGATGGTTTGCCTTGGCGAACGGAGTCACACAGGGGAGGAACTGCTAAAAGTCATTCATAAAGAAATCGGAGCATGGCTTACTCCACGAAAAATTTAAATGGGAGCCATGGTGACCGACAAAGGGAAGAACATCTTGTCTGACAAGGAAGGCTGAGCCAAGCGCCCTGCATGGCACACGTGTTCAATCTGATCGTCAAGCGGTTCCTGAAGTGTTCCCGCCATTTGCAAGACATCCTAACAATGGGAAGGAAACTTTGCATGGACTTCAGCCACTCGTACACCACAAAGCACACCCTCCTTGAGCTACAGCATCAGAACGGCTTGCCCCAACATAGTCTGATTTGCGACGTTGCCACACGTTGGAATTCCATCCTCCATATGTTGGACCGACTATATGAACAGAGAAAAGCCATCACCAAATTCTTGATGATCCAAGCGGATAGGAGTACTCCCCTGTGTTACTTCAATGTGAACCAGTGGCAGCTCATACGTGACACCTGCCGTTTGCTCAGGCCCTTTGAGGAAGCCACATTATTAGTCAGTCTCCAGGATTACGGGATGAACTACGTCATTCCACTGCTTTATTTCCTACAACATGTGTTGGAAACGATGGCTGGTCAGGGCACTGGAGACGTGGCGCCTACATCTCACGGCCACATGAGCCCTGTGGGGGCTGAACTGGAGGAGGGGGAGGGGCACAGTGGAACACAGTTTAGATTTCAAGAAATTGGTGGTTTTTCTAGTCATCTGAAAGGAGAGGAGGAGCAGGAGCAGCCAGAGGAGCTAGTGGGTTATGGGGAAGGCGAGACAGAGGACCCAGACACACCGTGGCAGTATGCAGTGGAGATGGAGGTCCCTCCGAGTCACTTGCACAAATGGCATGATGCATGCTCACTTGCTTGCGTAGTGACCACTGAATTGTCACCATTCGGCAGTGGGATGACTTCTGGCTCTCCAGAATTGGACCCTCGCTACCGCAACAAAATGAGGGCCTTTTTTTACACCCACTGAGAGGGAGGACAAACTGACCTACTACAGAGACATCCTATGTAGTCAGTTGGCCGATGCCTATGGGCACCATCGTCCATCCTCTCACAGGTCTTACTCGGGGGGCCCTCTGTGCTCACCTTCCACTGCCATGACTGCAGGGGAGGGGTGGGGTGGAAGGAGCAGTACCAGCTCCATCAGCAGCAGCCTGAGTCTACAGTCGCTGATGAGTACCTTTCTTCACCTGCATAGTGAAGCAATTCATCAGCAGCAGGTAGACCTGGATCAGGTCCTGAATCAGCAGGTGGTGGCATACCTTGACATGGCCATGCCAACAAACCTTAGTAACTGGCTCAGTGATAGGAAACAGAGGGTGGTTATTAATGGTACTTATTCTGATTGGGTGACTGTTACTAGTGGGGTTCCACAGGGGTCAGTCTTGGGTCCTGTTCTGTTTAATATATTTATTAATGACCTTGTAGAGGGGTTGAATAGTAAAGTAGCAATCTTTGCAGATGATACTAAACTCTGTAAAGCTGTAAACACTATAGAGGACAGTGCACTGTTACAAATGGATCTGGATAGGTTGGAGGTTTGAGCTGGGAAGTGGCAAATGAGGTTCAACACTGATAAATGTAAGGTAATGCACATGGGAGGAAAAATCCGGGCTGGGATTATGTATTAAATGGGAGAACACTTGGGACGACTGACATGGAAAAGGACTTAGGAGTCTTAGTTAATAGTATATTTAGCTGTAGTGACCAGTGTCGGGCAGCTGCTACCAATCATGGGGTGCATCAATAGGAGCATAGATGCCCACGACAAGGAAATAATTCTAGCGCTGTACAAATCACTAGTCAGACCACACATGGAATACTGTGTACAGTACTGGGCACCAGTGTACAAGAAAGATGTAGCGGAGCTGGAGAGGGTTAAAAGATGGGCAACCAGAGTAATACGGGGAATGGGAGGACTACAGTACCCGGAAAGATTATCAAAATTAGGGTTATTTAGTTTAGAAAAAGAAGGCTTAGTGGCGACCTAATAACTATGTATAAATAGATCAGGGGGCAGTACAGAGATCTCTCCCCTGATCTATTTATACCCAGGACTGTATCTATAATAGGGGGCATCCTCTACATCTAGAGGAAAGAAGGTTTCTACACCAGCACAGATGGAGGTTCTTTACTGTAAGAGCAGTGAGACTGTGGAATTCTCTGCCTGAGGAGGTGGTCATGGGGAACTCTGTAAAAGAGTTCAAAACGGATCAGGATGCATTCTTGGAGAGTAAGAACATTGCTGGTTATGTATACTAGATTTATAGGGACAGAACGTTGACCCAGGGATTTATTCTGACTGCCATATTTCATAGGCCATAGTCACCCCAGGGAGAACTGATCTGTCCACGAAAAATGTGGAGAGACTGACCTTTGTGAAGATGAATCAGGCATGGATCAGCCAGGATTTCCACCCACAATGCCTGATGCATCAGAGTAGATTGACCATAGTGCCACACCAACACTTCACAAATATGGATAGTGCCAATCAGATTTAAGGCGCTGCTCCCCAGTTACAAACATTCCTCCGCATCAGGCCTTTTTTCACCCACCTTCGTCACCAGGTACTGGTATTGCCACCCACTGCACCACTCTGTCACTGGGTCACTTTCAGGACTCCTGATGCTGCCACCTCCAGGCTATGCCATTCAGCCACTATATGGTCTCCTCATCTGCTGTCAACTCCGGGGTGTGCCATTCAGCCACTATTTGTTCTACTCATGCTGCCACCAACTCCAGGCTGTGCCATTCAGCCACTATATGGTTTACTGATACTGCTGGGCCTGGGGAATTACCTAAAAAAAATTATGGTACCACTAGCTAACATGAATCTTCAATTTAAATGTGAAAATTCATCTTTTAATCTTAGGGATTGTGAGGCCCCATGGTCTCCTCATGCTGCTGCCAACTCCAGTGTCATTCAGCCACTATATGCTGTCACCAACTCCAGGCTGTGTCATTCAGCCACTATATGGTTTCCTCATGCTGCTGGGACATTACCTAAAAAAATGAATGGTAGCAGTAGATACCATAAATCTTCAATTTAAATTTTAAAATGTATATTTTAATCTTAGGGATTGTGAGGCCCTATGATTGCCTCATGCTGCTGGGACATTATCTAAAGAAAAACAGGCGTCCTGTACTCACCGTCCAAAAGCTGATATCTCGGCTCCCATCTCGGCCTGCTTAAACCGGCATTGTAGACAAAGGTAGCGTGGAGCGCTCGAGTTATATACTTTTACTTATTGGGTTTCCCAATGTCCTAACACCGCCGTCAGCTGATCCGATCTGGTTGGTTGCTCGAGCGTCCACATTTCCATCTCGAGGAGCTGTATCTGCAGGTACCGGTGCCACTATTCTATTCTCTTATTGTATAAAAAGTTTTATGGTAGCACTTGCTACCATAAATCTTCAATTAAAATTTGAAAATTCATCTTAGGGACTGTAAGGCCCTATGGTCTCCTCATGCTGCCGCCAACTCCAGTCTGTGTCATTCAGCCACTATATGGTCTCCTCATGCTGCTGCCAAGCCCAGGTTGTGTCATTCAGCCACTATATGGTCTCCTCATGCTGCTGCCAAGCCCAGGCTGTGTCATTCAGCCACTATATGGTCTTCTCATGCTTCAGTCACATCCAAGCTGTGCTATTCAGCCACTATATCATCTCCTTATGCTGCCAACACCTCCACGCTGTGTCATTCAGCCACTATATGGTCTCCTCATTGTCAAGGATCGGCAGGCTGGAGGTGGATCCTCTGTGTCAGAGAGGGTTTGGCGATGACCGTGTCGGTGGACCGGTTCTAAGTAGCTACTGGTTTTCACCAGAGCCCGCCGCAAAGCGGGATGGTCTTGCAGCGGCGGTAGCAACCAGGTCGTATCCACCGGCAACGGCTCAACCTCTCTGACTGCTGAGATAGGCATGGTACAAGGGATAAGGCAAGAGCAAGGTCGGACGTAGCAGAAGGTCAGGGCAGGCAGCAAGGGTCGTAGTCAGGGGCAACGGCAGGAGGTCTGGAACACGGGCTAGGAACAAACAAGGGAACGCTTTCACTAGGCACAAGGGCAACAAGATCCGGCAAGGGAGTGCAGGGGAAGTGAGGTATAAATAGGGAGTGCACAGGTGGAAACTAATCAAGCTAATTGGGAAGATTGGGCCAGGCACCATCATTGGTGCACTGGCCCTTTAAATCTAGAGAGCTGGCGCGCGCGCCCTAGAGAGCGGAGCCGCGCGCGCCAGAGCATGACAGCCGGGGACCGGGACAGGTAAGTGACTTGGGACGCGATTCGCAAGCGGGCGCGTCCCGCTGTGCGAATCGCATCCCCGACGGCCATGACAGTGCAGCGCTCCCGGTCAGCGGGACCGACCGGGGCGCTGCAGGGAGAGAGACGCCGTGAGCGCTCCGGGGAGGAGCAGGGACCCGGAGCGCTCGGCGTAACAGTACCCCCCCCCTTGGGTCTCCCCCTCTTCTTGGAGCCTGAGAACCTGAGGATAAGACTTTTGTCCAGGATGATGTCCTCAGGTTCCCAAGATCTCTCCTCTGAGCACTCAACTCCAAAGGGTCCAAGATAACGTGGTCCGAGATTAAAACTGGGGACACGGAAGCGGATATACTTGGTGGAGAGCCACACAAAAATAGGGGGGGTTCTTCGTTTTCCTTCGGCAAGCTTCTTCACCCGGGATGAGGCTAGTATGAGGGATTTAAGAGTCTTTTCCCAGATGGTGGCGAAGCCCCGGGAAACCACATCAACAGCGGGCACACAAGAAGGCGTGGGGGTGGGGAGGGAGGGAAGAGGGTCAAGCCCGGCACGGGGCAGAGTGTCAACAGGACGGGAGCCATGAGGAGGAGACACAGCAAAGTCCAGACAGGCCTTGGGGAGGCCAGGTAAAGGGGGAGACACAGAGGCTTGACTGACGGGACTGGGAGCAGACATGAGGCACTTCCTGTGGCAAGAAGCACCCCAGCTCCCGATCTCCCCGGTGGTCCAGACAAGGGCAGAAGATGGGGGTTGGAGCCATGGCAGACCGAGGAGGACTTCAGAGGAGCATTTGGGCAAAACAAAAAGTTCCATGCTGAAGAGCAGGGGTTCTGTGCGGTAACGCACAGTGCAGTGTAGAAATAAATCTTCTTTCTTCCTGCGGCGAGTCCTCTCTTCAGGGGTCAGGCGGGACCGATCCACTTGCATAGCCTCCTCGGCGGGAGGCACAGGGGTGGATTGCAAAGGATACTGTAAGAGAGGTGCTCCGGGCGGTGTGGCACATGGCAGGGCCTTCCCAGGCAGGAGACCACGGCAGAGTCTAGAGTCCCCATCAAATTTGTCCGGCAGGGACAAGCAGAGGTTAGGAGCGGCCGGTTGCTGCGGAGGAGTTGCAGGAGGCGGCGGAGGAGATGGTTGTTGCAGCTGTAGCTGTGACTGAAATTGTGACTGAAGCTGCTGTATCTGTGACTGAAGTTGCTGTGTCACAGTGGTCAAGTATGCCAGCTGGTGATTTTGTTGGGTGATCTTTAGGGCTTGCTGGGCGATCACCGTGGAAATGTCGGCAAGACTTGACAGCGGCACCTCAGCGGAATCCATGGCCGGATCTACTGTCAAGGATCGGCAGGCTGGACGTGGATCCTCTGTGTCAGAGAGGGTTTGGCGAGGACCGTGTCGGTGGACCGGTTCTAAGTAGCTACTGGTTTTCACCAGAGCCCGCCGCAAAGCGGGATGGTCTTGCAGCGGCGGTAGCAACCAGGTCGTATCCACCGGCAACGGCTCAACCTCTCTGACTGCTGAGATAGGCATGGTACAAGGGATAAGGCAAGAGCAAGGTCGGACGTAGCAGAAGGTCAGGGCAGGCAGCAAGGGTCGTAGTCAGGGGCAACGGCAGGAGGTCTGGAACACGGGCTAGGAACAAACAAGGGAACGCTTTCACTAGGCACAAGGGCAACAAGATCCGGCAAGGGAGTGCAGGGGAAGTGAGGTATAAATAGGGAGTGCACAGGTGGAAACTAATCAAGCTAATTGGGAAGATTGGGCCAGGCACCATCATTGGTGCACTGGCCCTTTAAATCTAGAGAGCTGGCGCGCGCGCGCCCTAGAGAGCGGAGCCGCGCGCGCCAGAGCATGACAGCCGGGGACCGGGACAGTTTAGTGACTTGGGACGCGATTCGCAAGCGGGCGCGTCCCGCTGTGCGAATCGCATCCCCGACGGCCATGACAGTGCAGCGCTCCCGGTCAGCGGGACCGACCGGGGCGCTGCAGGGAGAGAGACGCCGTGAGCGCTCCGGGGAGGAGCAGGGACCCGGAGCGCTCGGCGTAACACTCATGCTGCCGCCAACTCCACGCTGTGTCATTCAGCCACTATATGGTGTCCTCATGCTGACAACACTTCCACGCTGTGTCAGTCAGCCACTATATGGTCTCCTCATGCTGCCACCAACACCACGCTGTGTCATTCAGCCAGTATATGGTCTCCTCATGCTGCCAACACCTCCACCCTGTGTCATTCAGCCACTATATGGTCTCCTCATGCTGCCAACACCTCCACGCTGTGCCATTCAGCCACTATATGGTCTCCTCATACTGATGCCACCTCCAGGCTCTGTCTTTGTGCCGCTCTGCTACAATGTTTCTAATGGTGATGCCTGTAATCTGCATGTCATACTGAATAACAGTATTATTTCACTAACACAGCACATTCGCTATAAGTGTTAGGTCAAAGCAAAGTATTCTACCGCCTTATTGAGCATCTCTGTAGGCCAGAAATAGCCATTTTTAATAGTGATTCGCCGCGGAAATTTTTTTTTCACCCAAATAAAATTTTTCTAAAATAGCTACAGCTCCACAGCTCCTCCCTCCCAAGACAACAGATCATCCTCTACATGGGAGGTGTGGCTAAATCTTGTTTCTGAGTGAAGTCACCACCTCTGACCAGCACTTACAGCCTACCTCACCCTCTCCCTGTCATATACACGTATACAAATGTATCTTTATTGGGACATTTAGGGAGGAATGAGATGTCTTTACAAAATTCTTCCTTGTGCTGAAGAATCCCACAGGCAGAGGAGAAGACAGGGAATAAATACAGCAGATGGATGGGAAACTGGAAAGAGTGCTGTGGAAGAGGAGTAGGCAGTAGTGCTGGTGCTAGGTCAACCTAACGGCAGTATCAACCAGTATCCAGTGAGAAATACAACATTTCCTTGAGATTTCAACTCTGCAATCTACTGAATTGTGAATGCAGCTCCGGAGTATAATTCAGGCTGGTAAATTAGTACAAAGATGACTCAACTTTTTATTATGTAAATGAATTGTATCCATAAAGTGTAAAATGGTGTCTGGAGGTGAACGTAAGCTGGAAGACATTTCCCTTGGGTGTCTGCACGTATAATTGAGGCACTTGAAGAACAGACGTCCTACTCACCTTTGACACTGTAAATGGCTGTAACATTTATACTTTGTGAGACTGCAGTTTTGCAGAAGACTCGTAACTAAAATAACCCCCTCTAAATGGAATTCTATCCAATAATCACTGCACACAGTAGTAATGGCACATACAGGTGCGGGCAGTGTTTATAAGCACTCTGCTTTATCCCAGACCAAAGATCCACTTATTAAAAACCTATATACAGTATGGGGATAAGGGGTCCTGACATCTTTGACTCCCACGTGGGGTTCTCCAGAACGGGGCCTTACTCTCCCCACTGAGCACTCTGGCCCCCACCTTCTGGGTCATACTTGTACCAGATGCAATGAGCGGGCTGAGCTGGCCGTCACTGGTAGGACTAGTACACCTCAGAAGATGTGGGCCAGAGTGTTTTTCATAACTGAGTTAACTCTTTAAAAGAAAAGCATCATCTGAATTTTTTTTTTTAAGAATTTTTGTAGATTTTATTTAGATCGATATTTTTTTTTAAAAAATCCTGAAATCTTGCCATTTCCAATCCATCCACTAGGTCAAAAACTAAGCTGAGACTACCTATTCTTTACAGATCATTTCAGTTATGCCGTTCTTCTAGGTACAGACAAGAAAACAGTGAAAGGTGGCTCTAGTAGATAAATAACACTTGATCCACCACCATTCCCAGCAGAGACGAGAATGCCCCTCTCTGTAGAATGGACTCTGAAAAGGTCACAGAGCATACTCAATAGTGTTTTTAAATTATGTGTATGGGACAACTCCTGTCTATTGCCATCTATGTACATGGGTCCTGTCACTAAATGCTGTTAAAAATAGCCCAGGCAAGATGGCAACCTTTCCCAATGTGGCTGGAAGGACTTCCTTATTGGTATGACCCATAGATGACATTACACAGCTACACAAGAATCATGATGTACCAGGAGGTGCAATATGACACTTTGGCCATAATGTCCCTTTGGGGTTACATTTCATTCTGTGTCAACTTATTATTATTATATAAAAAGAGAAAAAGTGTAGGCAAATGTGTGCATAGAAATAAGGGGGGGTTCTTTAGGGGCATGAAAATTACCATAATGTAACCATCTGGGACAGGTGGACTTGGTACTTGTGTGCCCCCTTTTCTCCTTTCATGATACTTGTGGTGAACCCATGTGGCACATTTGTGGAGAGGAGATCACTGCCCAAGGGTTCATACTACTAACACAATATTTTATGTTTTCGGCTGGTTGATGTAGACATGAGGATGTTAGCTACATCAGATTGTGCAATAGGTGACTGAGAGTTGAAGTGAAAAAGGGAAGTTTCTTATTGAAGGTTTTAATGGGTGTACATGTTTAAGGAGGTACTTGGACACACTTCGCAAAAGGTTTTTGATATCAAACAACATGAATGATAAATTACCTCTACACCTGGAACACAGCCAATAATAGTTTTCTAGCGTTCAAAGGACCTTATTTCAACCCTATTTATACAGTCGGTCTACTGTGTGTCATAGCACACACTGTTAAAGGGATATTCTGGCCAAATACATTTTATCCCCTATCCAAAGGATAGGGGATAAGATGTCTGATCATGGGGGCCCGCCTCTGGGGACCCCCGACGGTCTCCATGCAGCACCCGCATTCTATGCGGGGCTGTGTCTCCAGTCTCGAAAACCTCTTTGTTTCCGGGACTGGAGACGTTACCTCACGCCACGCCCCCTTGTGACATCACGCCATGCACACTCCATTCTTGTCTATGGGAGGGGGCGTGACGTCACGCCCCCTTCCATAGACATGAATGGAGTTGGGTGTGGTGTGACATCATGAGGGGGCGTGGCATGATGTCAAGCCCCCTCCCATAGACATGAATGGAGGGGCGTAGCGTAAAACATCACGTCTCCAAGACTGGAAACGCAGCCCCGCATACAATGCGGGTGCTGCAAGGAGATCGCGGGGGGTCCCAGGGCGGGCCCCCAGTGATCAGACATCCTTAAGATTGGGGATAAGACATATTTGGCTGGAATACCCCTTTAATGTTTGACTTGACTTGAGTTGTCGAACACAGAACTGCACGGCCATTGTTTTCTTGGCGTATATACATTGGTCAATACATGACAAATGTAAATGGTTATTTCTTGAGCTGGTCCTTATAAATCTAATCCTCTTGACTAAAATGAGTCCATAATCCTAAATCTGGAATCCATATGATCAATGTTTTTGATGTCTTTGGAGAGGACAGAAGGCTGGAGAATACTTTGAATAGCCAGACATGTTGACAAGTCAATCCTTGACCTTGATTCTACTCACTGTACAGAGGATCAGATTAAAAGGTTTGTGGATATATTAGTAGACCCAGATTGTAGAGAATGACCATAATCCTCAAAATGTTGAAGGGAAAAGAGCAAGAGGACAACAAAAAAAAGAAATTCCAACACTTTAGTCCTTGACCAAATCGTGATCACTTGTTGGACATATGACCACAATGGTGTCTTTTCATTTTATTGATATATTATGAGAAGACCAGGCACATCAGTAAAGGCAATAATTCTTGAAAAGCACTGAAGGGAAAAGATTAAGACCTACTTGACTCTGTAAAAAAAGACAAACAGGAGAATGGCTAGAATTGAAGACCCAAGCAGAGGATAGGTCTATTAAGGGAGGCACTAAATGGTTGCCAGAGGGTAGGTTAAAGCAATAGATTGAATGGGGTAGGTTTTTGCTTGGAGGAGGCTCTGGAGACATTTGCCTTTTGATACATAGGTCTGCAACCATGGGGACACATAGGCCTGCAACCATGGGGACACATAGGCCTGCAACCATTCGGAGACATAGGTCTGCAAACCTGGGGACACAGGTCTGCAACCATGGGGACATATAGTTCTGCAACCATGGGGTCACATAGGTCTGCAACGATGGGGACACCTAGGTCTGCAACCATGGGGACACATAGGTCTGCAACCATGGGGACACATAGGTCTGCAAACCTGGGGACACATAGGTCTGCAACCATGGGGTCACATAGGTCTGCAACCATGGGGAAACATAGTTCTGCAACCATTGGGTCACATAGTTCTGCAACCATGGGGTGACATAGGTCTGCAGCCATGGGGACACATCGGTCTGCCACCATGGGGACACATAGTTCTGCAACCATGGAGTCACATAGTTCTGCAACCATGGGGACACATAGGTCTGCAACCATGGGGACACATAGGTCTGCAACCATGGGTCTGCAAACATGGGGACACATAGGTCTTCAACCATGGGGACACATAGATCTGCAACCATAGGGAGACATAGGTCTGCAACCATGGGGACACATAGGTCTGCAACCATGGGGACACATAGGTCTGCAACCATAGGGTCACATAGGTCTGCAACCATGGGGACACATAGGTCTGCAATGATGGGGACACATAGGTCTGCAACCATAGGGTCACATAGTTCTGCAACCATGGGGACACATAGGTCTGCAACCATGGGGACACATAGATCTGCAACCATAGGGACACATAGGTCTGCAACCATGGGGTCACATAGGTCTGCAACCATGGGGAAACATAGTTCTGCAACCATTGGGTCACATAGTTCTGCAACCATGGGGTGACATAGGTCTGCAGCCATGGGGACACATAGTTCTGCAACCATGGAGTCACATAGTTCTGCAACCATGGGGACACATAGGTCTGCAACCATGGGGACACATAGGTCTGCAACCATGGGTCTGCAAACATGGGGACACATAGGTCTGCAACCATGGGGACACATAGATCTGCAACCATATGGAGACATAGGTCTGCAACCATGGAGACACATAGGTCTGCAACCATGGGGACACATAGGTCTGCAACCATAGGGACACATAGGTCTGCAACCATGGGGACACATAGGTCTGCACAGGAACTGTAACCACAAAGCAGTAGGAAATTTAGATAAACCTATTATACGATATAATCCCACATAATAGACTTCGTTCATCTTCAAAGTGCCAAATGCTTCATGCTAAATAAGATTCTTTCATAGTAACCGAAACAAATATGCCAAAGTAATAATTTTGTCAAAGAGGTAATGATGAAAATTCTTGAGAAAGCCTCAGATAATACATCATTCACCTTATATGATGCCGCTGCTACTGCATGGTTGTTGGCGGGTTAAGTTTTTTCTGCCTTGGGTGATGAATTCCTGTTCAAGACAGAACAATTTGACATCTGCTGCATTCGTAAAATTCCCTTTTTTTTACCCTGCGACCTGATGGAGGAGTGTCATGACTGTAATGATAAAACGAGGAGCGGGAGACTGCAAGGTTTCTTGCTATTAGTATGACTCTCTGCAAAATCCTCACATAACTGTGGCTAGCTTGCCGATAGGGAACTATAAGACTCAGCATGTCCTGCTATTATACGAGTAAAACAAAATTTGCACCGGTAATAAGTTAAAGATCACCTTTAATTGTGACCCGAAATCTTTTTAAGGTTGGGTTCACCTTAAGTTTGCCAACTTATCTATACCAAAGATGGCACAACTGTAAGGTGAACCCAGCCTAAGTTGGCAACTTAAGGTCCCCTTAGTTGGTGGACACAGCCATGAAAACAGACATTTTATTTAAACCCTTGCAGTGTCTATGCCCTCTTTAAAGGGGTACTCCGCTGGAAAACATTTTTTATTAATCAACTGGTGCAAGAAAGTTAAACAGATTTGTAAATTAGGTAAAAAAAACTGGGGATGTGCAGCTCACAATTAACTAGCCGAGGTAAGAGGGCTATACACCTACACCTGGTGTTGTAATAGGGGAAACAAAACTAAAAAAGTAGCCCACCCCTCTAGGCTAGCATCAGTTGCCTGATACAGTGATGTAATGGTAAAAATGATGACTGGATCGTGCTTCAATTATAATATGAAAGTGCAAATTTATTACACAATATAAAACACATAAAAAATATAATGTAAACAATAACTCCTCGAAAGCCTACTGAGGAAAGGGCCGTGTATAAAGCACATGTGAGCCCTGAAACGCGTCTAGATATAAGAATATCATACATCACCACTACCTGACTATTCAACGGCGAACTCCAATCCAGTTCTGCTAAGCAGTACACCACTCTCGGGACCATCTTCCAGGCAACATTGCCCAAGCGCCTGTGACGTCACCCACCATCGAGTTACCTAGAAGTCCGCACCTGCTTCATCGTGTGGTTACCATCTGCAGCGAAACATCAGCAAGCGGCTATCATTACAGCTGGTCTGTGGCAGGCAGACCGCCGCGAGGACGCATGCCAGCGTCTGGTACCACCTAACCATGCGGACTCCACATTTCCAACTCAAGGTGACTTTCTATCGGGATGTATTGCAGACTGGTAACTATAATTTACCTATTCCACGTTTAAAATTTGGAATCTATACTATATATGGGACTTGACGTACCTTACGTATAATAATTGGAATCCATACCTTTTACGGGACATTTAACCCATTTTTGAGGCCGGATTTTAAGTAATATTGCATTGTCAAAATACTCAGTGCTAGCTATTGGTGTTTGTATAAGTTTTATATTGTAATTTTCCTCGGTACAAGGGCCCTTGTGTTTCGAGGAGTTATTGTTTACATTATATTTTTTATGTATTTTATATTGTGTAATAAATTTGCACTTTCATATTATAATTGAAGCACGATCCAGTCATCATTTTTACCATTACATCACTGTATCAGGCAACTGATGCTAGCCTAGAGGGGTTGGCAACTTTTTTAGGTTTGTAAATTACTTCAATTTAAAAAACCTTAATGCTTCCAGTACTTATCAGTTGCTGTATACTACAGAGGAAGTTCTTTTCTTTTTGAATTTCCTTTTTCTGCTTGACCACAGTGCTTTCTGCTGACACCTCTGTCCATTTTGGGAACTGTCCAGAGTAGGAGCAAATCCCCATAGCAAACCTATCCTGCTCTGGAGTGTTCACAAAATGGACAGAGGAGTCAGCAGAGAGCACTGTGGTCAGGCAGAAAGGAAATTCAAAAAGAAAAGAACTTCCTCTGTAGTATACAGCAGCTGATAAGTACTGGAAGGATAAAGATTTTAAAATAGAAGTAATTTACAAATCTGTTTAACTTTCTGGCACCAGTTGATTTAAAAGAAAATCTTTTCCAGTGGATTACCCCTTTACAGGGGTACTCCGCCCCTAGGCATCTTAACCCCTATCCAAAGGATAGGGGATGAGATGTCTGATTGAGGGGATCCCGCCGCTTGGGACCCCCACGATCTCCCTGCTGCACCCGGCGTTCGTTTAGAGCATCGGGTGCAGCGCCAGAGGCTCGTGACATCACGGCCGCCCCCCGCTCATGACGTCAAGGCCAAGCCCCCTCAATGCAAGTGTATGGGATAGACTCGCATAGACTTGCAGTGAGGGGGCATGGCCGTGACCGAGACGTCACGAGCCTCCGCCCGGCATCGCCAGTCATCCAGCATGGAGCGAAGTTCGCTCCGTCCACCGGATGTCTGGGGTGCCGCAGTTGAGATTGCGGGGGTCCCCAACGGCAGGACCCCCGCGATCAGACATCTTCTCCCCTATCCTTTGGATAGGGGATAAGATATCTAGGGGAGGAGTACCCCTTTAAGGCCTGGGCAATCTTGACCATCAGACAAGATCCTACAAGTGGCTGTAGGTACTCCCTAATCCCTACCTATGTGCTTCTAAAGGTCTCCGAAAGGCCACCCTCAACCAGTGCAGAATAGCACAGCAACAGGCTATGAATGCACCAAGTGTCTAGTGTCCACTCCTTAGTAGACTTATGACTCCGGTCCTTTTGATAGTTCCTGAACTGCCTGGCCACTCTCTTGAGTCCCAACTGGGACAGGGTAATCACCCAATTCTACTGTTTCTATCCCGTGCCATTTAGGAGAGGTTACAAAACCAAGGGGAGAAGCCACCCATTCCTCGAAGAACAATGGTGTAGGGGTTACAGTATCAAACAACAGAGTAGACCAATGCATTGTCCCTCTAGGTCTAGCAACCAAGGATAGGATGAACCAGTGTATTCTAGAGACCAAGGTAAGGTAACCATGAACAAGGGATTTAGGAGCACTCATCTAGCACCAATAGGTAGAACACATCATTGCTCAAAAGTTCATCACTTGGTCCATCCAGAAGTCTAACACTACCTGGAAAACACTGTGTTAGCTTAGTAACCTTGCAATTTGGTAAGAAGAAGGACCTCCTCAGGTCATCTTTAGTTCTTCCACTTTTTCATTGAGAACTGTTGACTGTATTGATAATACAGGACTTGTATCTCTAAAGATTTTGTCCCTGGGCTAACACACTAAGCCTACCTATATGTATAAAAGGACACAAAGCGCTTCCTTGCATAGAGTAACTGACAGGAGCATGAATTGATAACACGCTCACCTGGAACGGTTGTGCAAACTCCAGGCACAACACTTACAAAGACATGTGATGGAAAGGTCAGCTGCTGCGGCTTCGGAAGCTGAGACCAAAAGCATGAAATGAACAATGGAGAAATGCAGGCAAACAGAAGCTTAAATCGCGCTGCTGGATATCGGTGTTCGGGATGAAAACATCAGGAAGCTTGAATATGTTTGAAGGTAGTTTAATCATACAACGCGTTTCTGGGTATTTAAAACCCTTTCATCAGGCATGATACAACAAAGGAAAAAGACAGACTTTTATACACTAAAGACAGTGACTCCGGAGAGACGTCGGATAGTCTTATGATGTCTCTCCAAAGTCCGATACGTCACTTCCGGAGATGATGTCACTGTCTTTTGTGTATAAAAGTCTGCTTTTTTTTCTTTGTTGTATCATGTCTGATGAAGGGGTTTTAAATACCCAGAAACACGTTATATGATTAAACTACCTTCAATTATATTCAAGCTCCCTGACGTTTTCATCCCGAACACCGATATCCAGCAGCGCGATTCAAGCTTCCGTTTTCCTGCATTTCTTCATTGTACCTATATGTATGACATGAAGAGCTATGTAACGGGAAGGTGGGTCTTCATCATAAGTTTTGAAGATGACGTTGTATCCTTCATCGGCATATCAGTAGGACAGAGTACACATTGGAGAATTATAACATTTTATAACAATGATTTTTGGGTCAATTAATCTGAGAATTGAAATAAAGGATTAGTGTAGTAAAAGAGGGATGCGTTTAATAGCTTTATGTCCTGCCTTTATAGTGAACTATAGTATACTATTTTAAAATAATTAAAGCAGTAGTGCAGCGAAAAAAAAACTTATTTAACTTAGAACTTAAGTTATAGATCGCGGGGGTCCGAGCACTGGGTCCCCCGGTGATCTCCTGAATGGGGACAGGGCAGTCTGCCGGAAGCGGACATTCCGACCCCGCAGGAAGCAAGGATGGACACACCCCCTCCCTGTATCTCTATGGGATACCTGGAGGGGCATGTCGGCCAACGCTCAGTGAGGGGGTCGGGACGTCCTTCAAGCAAACTGCCGGGGCCCCGTTCAGGAGATCGCAGGGGGGTCCCAATGCTTGTACCCTTCCATACACCTCTGATCATGTGTGATCACACGATCATGAGGCCGTATTATGAGTACGGAACACTTCATGGTACATCACATCACCATAGCATACACATGGTATATACAGGTTTTCATGTTGGATAGGGGGTTGGTGCCCATAACTGTATGAAATATTGGGTCTATATTGAAAGGTCCTGAAACGTTACAATTTTTTCAAAGGTGTGGACTCCCGGCATACCATGCAATCCAGATCCCATGGTAACCACCAGCCAGATAAGCCAAAAACATGTGAGGGCTGCAAATAAACAGTGTCCAAAATAAGCATGAAACAATAGGGAAAATAAAGGAAAAAAAAGTGAGAATCAGAAGAACAAGCTCAACTTCTTCGCAGGTGAAGAGCCATGTGTTGCCAATATGTTCCACGAATAAACTTTTATGATGCTGTATAAATGCTATGTTTTATTGGATTCTCTGTTGCCTTAGTTCTTGTTGCTATACAAGGCAGGGTTCACATACGTCCGGCATCCGGCATAGGTGAACTCAGCCTAGATCTCGACACAACTGATACCACAACTGATGACCAGTTGTCATCAGTTGTATGACATCCGGCTTCCATTGTTTCTGGCACAGGACAGGGGAACGCAGCTCGCTGCGTTCCCCTGTCCAGTGCCAGAAACAATGGACGCCGGATGCCATACAACTGATGACAATGTGCATCAGTTGTATGGCATTTGCCATCCATTGTTTCTGGCACTGGACAGGGGAACGCAGCAAGCGAAAGAACAATTCTTAAATGGAGCTTGGAGAGGATCGGTAGAAGCTTTTAAGACCCTTTTTCGGATGGATGGGTTACGAGCAGGCCCTTCATTGGAAACTGCATAAGCGTACTGAAAATGTGGGGTGGAATAGTGCATGTGTATTAGAAATGGGAACACTAGGCATTGGTGGCAAACTGGTAGCGAGTTGGGGAAACTAAATGTATGATTGTCCATTTAACTACTATCAAGGATGGAAGGAGGTGGCGGTGGTGTTCTAAAAGCCTTGGACGCCATTGATATGGTATTAGTAGTTGTCACCTTTGCAACAACAACACCTGCTTAGGGACATGCACAGGTTGACTAGAAAGGGGGCTTGAGCCTCTGCCCTTTTGATGTTCCTCCTTTAAGTGCCCTGGCCAGTCTGGCATCATTATGTGGGTATTTATATAAATAATCACAAGAAGTGCCCTTTTTTTTTTTTCCAGTTCAGCCCTTGCCCCCCAGAATGTCTGTGCACATCCCTGCACATGCTATACTAAGAGAGAAAGGGGACAACTCAGGGACATCCGGACAGGTCTTCTATAATACATACATTCACCTACTCCAATACAGGGTTATCCTTCACCTTTAACTAGGGTTGTATATATAATGTACAAGGTTAAAGGGAAGGCTGATT
This sequence comes from Hyla sarda, assembly GCF_029499605.1. Taxonomy (NCBI): domain Eukaryota; kingdom Metazoa; phylum Chordata; class Amphibia; order Anura; family Hylidae; genus Hyla; species Hyla sarda. Next base: position 40,048,593 of record NC_079192.1, read on the forward strand.
TAAGAAGACATATGTATTTTCTGGTCTCGGCAGATCTCTCACCTGTTGGCCCTGGATGCCTTAGGGTCCCCAGGCGGGAGGAATCTATACTATTTTCAGAGGGCTTTCCAGGCTTGCCGTACCTTGTTCCTGGATGAGGTTTGATGTATAGGAAATATATCATATGAGAAAAGGGTGTGTAAACCAGGTGGGGTCTAGGAGGCATTTCGGGTTTCAGGCACCGTAGTTGTAGCCCGCACAAGGAGAGTGATGGGTTAATGGCGCACCTGTGTGTGTCTACTGGTGGAGATGTAACATGATGTAGAAACATATGGAAGGTGCCTTAGATCCTTATGTTTTTAGGTTGAATGATATAAGTGCACTGTATGAGTTCATCTATAACATTCTTTATAAATCATAGAGGGATTATTGGGTGAGCTGGTGCTCAGATCCCATTACCACCTTGGTTTTTGTGTTCTATGTCGTACTATCTAAGGACGGCCTCAGGGAAGATCTGTTCACAGTATTGTTGGAACGCACCGTGACTTACAGTACTATGAGCGGTGATATGTATGAGAATGACTGCCCTGGGGCACTAAGGTAGAGGAGCCACGTCTGCTTAGAAGCTCTGCCCAAGATATTACTATAGGAAAGTGTTTGGTATTGAAAGAAAATCCCACACAGGAGTTATATTATTTATTTCCCTTTTTTTTTTTTAAATAATTTGTACTAGTGTTATAATAGTTTAAAATGCCTAACTTTTCCAAAAGGGAGAATCACACTAAATGTGATCCAATGATATATATATATATATATATATATATATATATATATATATATATATACTGTATATATATATATATATATATATATATATATATATATATTTGTTATATTGACTAAGTGATCACCTCAACCTGAAACCAAAAACTAGATGTGTGCCTAGCCCGCTGTCGATGGTAAACCTATAAGGGCAGACAATCCAAAATGGAGGAAAGCAATGGCTAAGACATAACTTTTAATAAGATAAATAAGATAATATATTAAAAAGTATTATTGTGTTAGAACGTACCATATAAACATAATTAAAGTACCCAACACCAAAGTCTTATATAGACATGTGCACTATAGTGCGTAACATATAACCTGAATGGGTGACAAATATGGGGGGGGGATCCGAATATTTGCAATGGGAGCAGGGGCTCGGGGTTTCCACATGCCCCATACACTATTCTCTATTGTGCCCTTCTTGGTAAATGTTGCCTTGCCCTGAAAAGGGCGGCCCCACACTGGAACCTTTCCCTATTGTCACCTATGACACCCTATACTTCCTACGCATTTCAGCCACTTATAGCGATGGTATCATCAGGGGACTAATTCAGGTATATACAAATCAATGCAATGAATCAGGTATAATAAGTGAAAAAAGAAGAAAAAAAAGCACCCAGATAATTATGTGCACACAAATAATAGTTATAGGTCCTAGAAGAAAGGAGGTGCCATTAAAATCACTGTCAGCACCCGTCTACTGGCACTAATGATTTCCAGTGACTAATTAGTGTGTCTCCACTTGACACCTAGGTCGGACATTATGATTTCGAGGGAGTACACCCTTGGATTGAGCCAGGTGTGTTTGATTCCAACCAAGTGGTCTCCTCCCTATAAGAATATGGCTGCACTGTGTATTCCTTTAGTATGAGTAAGGCTGGTATATCCGGCTGAAATGCGTCACATTTGTCCTGTTGTATCGCTGTGGTGTTTCTAATAAAGAAGTTGTTATTGCTCTGACGTCTGTGCTGGACTTCCATCATTCTGTTTTCGTGGATATCGTGGTGCCGTTTCGCACCAGTCCGGGCGCAGTTTCTGGCTTTAGGGGTGAGCTGAAACAGACTTGCTAGAGATAGATACAGATGGATAGATAGATATAGATATATACAGAGTGTACTTTCTCCACAAAAACAAATTACAATATATACACAATCAAAAGGAATTATGAGGCCACTATGTACCAGAAATAAAGTGCAAAAAAATATATAATGCACAAAACTCTGGAAAGCCATCAATATACAAAATGTATATAAAACATTTAAGGATGACACCTGAAATATAGAGGGTTATATGCCAGGTAAAGGACCAGAGAAGATGGCATCTATCACTTTATTCACCAATACACAGGTAGACATAGACATTGTCAACATTCAATATAATATAGTTGTGGTGGCCCAGTACGGGAGGTGTTACCCAGTACCCAGTACCCTTACTGCCCTGTCCGGCAGCCTCCCTTCAGAGTCCCCTTGGCCCCTTGTACTTGTTTCCCCCTGTATATATATTTTGCTATACAGTGGTCCCTCAACATACGATGGTAATTCGTTCCAAACGACCCATCGTTTGTCGAATCCATCGTATGTTGAGGGATTCGTGCATTGTAAAGTATAGGAAGTTATACTCACCTGTCCCCGCTGCTCCGGACTGCGTCCTCACTGCTCCCGATGCTGTCCTAGGGGCTCCCGATGCTGTCCCGCTGCTCCAGCGTCTTCTTCGGGATCCTCCGGCTTCTTCCGCATCTTCTCTGGGGTCCGGGCCTTGCTTTCTGGTGACTTTATTACATTGCGGCGCCAGGACGGCATGTGCAGCGACGTAATAACGACGCCGGAAAGCGAGTCCTGGACCCCAGAGAGGATGCAGAAAATGCCGGAGGATCGCGAAGTGGACCCGTAGCAGCGGGGATAGGTAAGTGAACCTGTCCGGGATGCTTAAACTGCTATCCGACAGCAGCTTAAGCATTTTGCGCTGCCGGATAGCAGTTAATGTGATGGCTCCGACATATAAAAGCATCGTATGTCGATTTGATCATATGTCGGGGCCATTGCATGTCGGGGGGGTTACTGTATATTATAATATATAATGTGTTGTTGCTTTAAGAAATGCACCATGTGATTTTTACCCAGGAGGTACCAGTGACCATGTGATCCCTGGGAGGAGCTAGCTCACTCTCTTTAAGAAACAGCTGTAATCACTGAACGCACTAGCGTCAAGCTTACCGATGCGGCATGGAGCTGCTTTGCCTGCACTTACCTAAGAAATACAGACGAAGTTATGAAGAGTTGCCTGTGTCTTTCTCTATGTGGATATCACTCTCTTTGAGCTCTGCTCTTTCTGCTAAACTGAGGCCCAGTCAAGTCGAGTCCTAGTGTTTGTGTCCAGAGTCATTGGAGGCCTCAAGTCAAGTCTGCAGCCACAGTCAAAACTCAGTCCCTGTCAGCAACTGTGAAGTTAGTGTGGTCTGCATTAAATTGTCCAGTCCTACTACAAGTCCCGATAAGCCCTTAAGGCCCCAGGGTCACTGGTCCTCTCCGTGGGCCCTGGCTGAACTGTATAGACTGTACCATCTGTCTACCCTCAGTGAAGCTACCGTTATCCGTAACTTGGTGTTGGAGTCATTATTGCCCCCGTGCCCAGCCCAGGATCTAGCGGTATACCTTCGGGTGGTATCGCGGATAAACCACGCCATGGCGTCACGAATACAAGAGGTTAATGTCATCTGCCCCTAGGGTAAGAACATCTGCCCACATCACACCCCGTTACCACATAGATTTGGTAATGGAGTCATTTTTCGAGGATGATGATGCATTTTACCACAGATTTTCTTCAGATATATCAACTAGATGACGTGAAGGCGTCAGCTTGGACCTCAATCCAGAAATGTATGGCAGAACCAAAAAACTGGTCCATCACAAAGCTCCATCCATTCTATGGGTGAAATGTCTATACCTTCTTGTAGGCCAGTGGCCTCCAAACTGCGGACCTCCAGCTGTTGCAAAACTACAATTCCCAGCATGCCATGCTGGGAGTTGTAGCTTTGCAACAGCTGGAGGTTCACACTTTGGAGGCCAGTGGCCTACAAGAAGGTATGGATTTTCCTGTCGAATTCCCACATCAAAGTCTGTAGAATGATCCCCGATTAATGGTAAAAGCATTGATGGGGCAATAGCATAGTCAGGAATGGAGCCAAGAGTTATCAATAAATCAAGTGGTGCCAGAAAGTAATACAGATTTGAAAATTACTTCTATTTAAAAATCTTAATCCTTCCAGTACTTATCAGCTGCTGTATACTACAGAGGAAGTTGTGCTGTTCTTTCTAGTCTGACCAAAGTGCTCTCTGCTGACACCTCTGTCCATGTCAGGAATTGTCCAGAGCAGGAGAGGTTTGCTATGGGGATTTTCTCCTACTCTGGACAGTTCCTGACACAGACAGAGGTGTCAGCAGAGAGCACTGTGGTCAGACAGAAAAGAAATTCAAAAAGAAAAGAACTTCCTCTGTAGTATACAGCAGCTGATAAGTACTGGAAGGGTTGAGATATTTTAATAGAAGTAATTTACAAAGCTGTTTTACTTTCTGGCACCAGTTTATTTAAAAAAAATTGTTTTCCATCGTAGTACCCCTCTAAAGATGTGACAAGCCAGAGGAGAAGACAAGAGCCTAGTCAGGAAAAAAAAAAAAATCAGGGGTCACAGCCAAAAGGTCAGGGTGAAATAGTAGTTCAAATTAGAGTCACAACGCACAGGAATAGGAGCCAAGCAAAGTTTAATAATCTTAAAGTGTACTTGTCTCTTTAAAAAAAAATTCAAAAGTTTTGATCGGTCATGGTCCGAGTGTTCAGACCCCAACCAATTGCTAGATTGAGAAAGAAGAGGAGCACATACTTGAGCGCTAATTTCGCCTAATTTCTGTGGTACAGAGGTGGGAAAAACACGTGTGGTAGCTTGGGGGGTGTAGGGTATGGGGAGTGTAGCTGTGCAGGTAATAAAGGGTGCTTGTTAACCCTTGCTATTCGTGACGCCAGGGTGCGGGCTCCTCAATAAAGCTTTTCCTACCGCTGCCCTTCCCAGGAACTATAGGGAGGTAGATGATGCTGAGTTTAAGTAGATAGTAATAATGGATTGTCCACAACCGAAAAGCTTCTGTAAACAGTGTTAACTGTTACGCCGAGCGCTTCGGGTCCCCGCTCCTCCCCGGAGCGCTCGCTACACTCTCCCCGCTGCAGCGCTCCGGTCAGATCCACTGACCCGGGGCGCTGCGATTCCGCTTCCAGCCGGGATGCGATTCGCGATGCGGGTAGCGCCCGCTCGCGATGCGCACCCCGGCTCCCGTACCTGACTCGCTCTCCCTCGGTCCTGTCCCGGCGCGCGCGGCCCCGCTCCCTAGGGCACGCGCGCGCCGGGTCTTTGCGATTTAAAGGGCCACTGCGCCGCTGATTGGCGCAGTGATTCCAATTAGTGTCTTCACCTGTGCACTTCCCTATATCACCTCACTTCCCCTGCACTCCCTTGCCGGATCTTGTTGCCATCGTGCCAGTGAAAGCGTTTCCTTGTGTGTTCCTAGCCTGTGTTCCAGACCTCCTGCCGTTGCCCCTGACTACGATCCTTGCTGCCTGCCCCGACCTTCTGCTACGTCCGACCTTGCTTCTGTCTACTCCCTTGTACCGCGCCTATCTTCAGCAGCCAGAGAGGTGAGCCGTTGCTAGTGGATACGACCTGGTCACTACCGCCGCAGCAAGACCATCCCGCTTTGCGGCGGGCTCTGGTGAAAACCAGTAGTGACTTAGAACCGATCCACTAGCACGGTCCACGCCAATCCCTCTCTGGCACAGAGGATCCACTACCTGCCAGCCGGCATCGTGACAGTAGATCCGGCCATGGATCCCGCTGAAGTTCCTCTGCCAGTTGTCGCTGACCTTACCACGGTGGTCGCCCAGCAGTCACAACAGATAGCGCAACAAGGCCAACAGCTGTCTCAACTGACCGTTATGCTACAGCAGTTACTACCACAGCTTCAGCAGTCATCTCCTCCGCCAGCTCCTGCACCTCCTCCGCAGCGAGTGGCCGCTCCTGGTCTACGCCTATCCTTGCCGGATAAATTTGATGGGGACTCTAAGTGTTGCCGTGGCTTTCTTTCCCAATGTTCCCTGCATCTGGAGATGATGTCGGACCTGTTTCCCACTGAAAGGTCTAAGGTGGCTTTCGTAGTCAGCCTTCTGTCTGGAAAAGCCCTGTCTTGGGCCACACCGCTCTGGGACCGCAATGACCCCGTCACTGCCTCTGTACACTCCTTCTTCTCGGAAATCCGAAGTGTCTTTGAGGAACCTGCCCGAGCCTCTTCTGCTGAGACTGCCCTGTTGAACCTGGTCCAGGGTAATTCTTCCGTTGGCGAGTATGCCGTACAATTCCGTACTCTTGCTTCAGAATTATCCTGGAATAATGAGGCCCTCTGCGCGACCTTTAAAAAAGGCCTATCCAGCAACATTAAAGATGTTCTGGCCGCACGAGAAATTCCTGCTAATCTACATGAACTCATTCACCTAGCCACTCGCATTGACATGCGTTTTTCCGAAAGGCGTCAGGAGCTCCGCCAAGATATGGACTCTGTTCGCACGAGGCGTTTCTTCTCCTCGGCTCCTCTCTCCTCTGGTCCCCTGCAATCCGTTCCTGTGCCTCCCGCCGTGGAGGCTATGCAGGTCGACCGGTCTCGCCTGACACCTCAAGAGAGGACACGACGCCGCATGGAGAACCTCTGCCTGTACTGTGCTAGTACCGAACACTTCCTGAGGGATTGTCCTATCCGTCCTCCCCGCCTGGAAAGACGTACGCTGACTCCGCACAAAGGTGAGACAGTCCTTGATGTCTACTCTGCTTCTCCACGTCTTACTGTGCCTGTGCGGATGTCTGCCTCTGCCTTCTCCTTCTCTACTGTGGCCTTCTTGGACTCTGGATCTGCAGGAAATTTTATTTTGGCCTCTCTCGTCAACAGGTTCAACATCCCAGTGACCAGTCTCGCCAGACCCCTTTACATCAATTGTGTAAACAATGAAAGATTGGACTGTACCATACGTTTCCGCACGGAGCCCCTTCTAATGAGCATCGGATCTCATCACGAGAGGATTGAACTTTTGGTCCTCCCCAATTGCACCTCGGAAATTCTCCTTGGACTTCCCTGGCTTCAACTTCATTCCCCAACCCTGGATTGGTCCACTGGGGAGATCAAGAGTTGGGGGCCCTCTTGTTCCAAGGACTGTCTAAAACCGGTTCCCAGTAACCCTTGCCGTGACTCTGTGGTTCCTCCAGTAACCGGTCTCCCTAAGGCCTATATGGACTTCGCGGATGTTTTCTGCAAAAAACAAGCTGAGACTCTACCTCCTCACAGGCCTTATGATTGTCCTATCGACCTCCTCCCGGGCACTACTCCACCCCGGGGCAGAATTTATCCTCTCTCTGCTCCAGAGACTCTTGCCATGTCTGAATACGTCCAGGAAAATTTAAAAAAGGGCTTTATCCGTAAATCCTCCTCTCCTGCCGGAGCCGGATTTTTCTTTGTGTCCAAAAAAGATGGCTCCCTACGTCCTTGCATTGACTACCGCGGTCTTAATAAAATCACGGTTAAGAACCGCTACCCCCTACCCCTCATCTCTGAACTCTTTGATCGCCTCCAAGGTGCCCACATCTTTACTAAACTGGACTTAAGAGGTGCCTATAACCTCATCCGCATCAGAGAGGGGGATGAGTGGAAAACGGCATTTAACACCAGAGATGGACACTTTGAGTATCTGGTCATGCCCTTTGGCCTGTGCAACGCCCCTGCTGTCTTCCAAGACTTTGTTAATGAAATTTTTCGTGATCTGTTATACTCCTGTGTTGTTGTATATCTGGACGATATCCTAATTTTTTCTGCCAATCTAGAAGAACACCGCCAGCATGTCCGTATGGTTCTTCAGAGACTTCGTGACAATCAACTCTATGCCAAAATTGAGAAATGTCTGTTTGAATGCCAATCTCTTCCTTTTCTAGGATATTTGGTCTCTGGCCAGGGACTACAAATGGATCCAGACAAACTCTCTGCCGTCTTAGATTGGCCACGCCCCTCCGGACTCCGTGCTATCCAACGCTTTTTGGGGTTCGCCAATTATTACAGGCAATTTATTCCACATTTTTCTACCGTTGTGGCTCCTATCGTGGCTTTAACCAAAAAAAATGCCGATCCCAAGTCTTGGCCTCCTCAAGCGGAAGACGCCTTTAAACGACTCAAGTCTGCCTTTTCTTCGGCTCCCGTGCTCTCCAGACCTGACCCATCTAAACCCTTCCTATTGGAGGTTGATGCCTCCTCAGTGGGAGCTGGAGCTGTTCTTCTACAAAAAAATTCTTCCGGGCATGCTGTCACTTGTGGTTTTTTTTCTAGGACCTTCTCTCCGGCGGAGAGGAACTACTCCATCGGGGATCGAGAGCTTCTAGCCATTAAATTAGCACTTGAGGAATGGAGGCATCTGCTGGAGGGATCAAGATTTCCAGTTATTATTTACACCGACCACAAGAACCTCTCCTACCTCCAGTCTGCCCAACGGCTGAATCCTCGCCAGGCCCGGTGGTCTCTGTTCTTTGCCCGATTTAATTTTGAGATTCACTTTCGTCCTGCCGATAAGAACATTAGGGCCGATGCTCTCTCTCGTTCCTCGGATGCCTCAGAAGTTGAACTCTCTCCGCAACACATCATTCCACCTGACTGCCTGATCTCCACTTCTCCAGCCTCCATCAGGCAAACTCCTCCAGGAAAGACCTTTGTTTCTCCACGCCAATGCCTCGGAATCCTCAAATGGGGTCACTCCTCCCATCTCGCAGGTCATGTGGGCATCAAGAAATCTGTGCAACTCATCTCCCGCTTCTATTGGTGGCCGACTCTGGAGACGGATGTTGTGGACTTTGTGCGAGCCTGCACTATCTGTGCCCGGGATAAGACTCCTCGCCAGAAGCCCGCTGGTTTTCTTCATCCCCTGCCTGTCCCCGAACAGCCTTGGTCTCTGATTGGTATGGATTTTATTACTGATTTACCCCCTTCCCGTGGCAACACTGTTATTTGGGTGGTCGTTGATCGATTCTCCAAAATGGCACATTTCATCCCTCTTCCTGGTCTTCCTTCAGCGCCTCAGTTGGCTAAACAATTTTTTGTACACATTTTTCGTCTTCACGGGTTGCCTACGCAGATCGTCTCGGATAGAGGCGTCCAATTCGTGTCTAAATTCTGGAGGGCTCTCTGTAAACAACTCAAGATTAAATAAAATTTTTCTTCTGCATATCATCCCCAGTCCAATGGACAAGTAGAAAGAATTAACCAGGTCTTGGGTGATTATTTGCGACATTTTGTTTCCTCCCGCCAGGATGATTGGGCAGATCTCCTTCCATGGGCCGAATTCTCGTATAACTTCAGAGTCTCTGAATCTTCCTCCAAATCCCCATTTTTCGTGGTGTACGGCCGTCACCCTCTTCCCCCCCTCCCTACCCCCTTGCCCTCTGGTCTGCCCGCTGTGGATGAAATTTCTCGTGACCTTTCCATCATATGGAGAGAGACCCAAAATTCTCTCTTACAGGCTTCATCACGCATGAAGAAGTTCGCGGATAAGAAAAGAAGAGCTCCTCCCATTTTTTCCCCTGGAGACAAGGTATGGCTCTCCGCTAAATATGTCCGCTTCCGTGTCCCTAGCTACAAGTTGGGACCACGCTATCTTGGTCCTTTCAAAATTTTGTGTCAAATTAATCCTGTCTCTTACAAACTTCTTCTTCCTCCTTCTCTTCGTATCCCTAATGCCTTTCACGTTTCTCTTCTTAAACCACTCGTCCTCAACCGTTTTTCTCCCAAATCTGTTCCTCCCACTCCTGTTTCCGGCTCCTCGGACATCTTCTCTGTCAAAGAGATCTTAGCTTCTAAAAAGGTCAGAGGGAAAACTTTTTTTTTAGTGGACTGGGAGGGTTGTGGTCCTGAAGAGAGATCCTGGGAACCTGAGGACAACATCCTAGACAAAAGTCTGCTCCTCAGGTTCTCAGGCTCTAAGAAGAGGGGGAGACCCAAGGGGGGGGGTACTGTTACGCCGAGCGCTTCGGGTCCCCGCTCCTCCCCGGAGCGCTCGCTACACTCTCCCCGCTGCAGCGCTCCGGTCAGATCCACTGACCCGGGGCGCTGCGATTCCGCTTCCAGCCGGGATGCGATTCGCGATGCGGGTAGCGCCCGCTCGCGATGCGCACCCCGGCTCCCGTACCTGACTCGCTCTCCCTCGGTCCTGTCCCGGCGCGCGCGGCCCCGCTCCCTAGGGCGCGCGCGCGCCGGGTCTTTGCGATTTAAAGGGCCACTGCGCCGCTGATTGGCGCAGTGATTCCAATTAGTGTCTTCACCTGTGCACTTCCCTATATCACCTCACTTCCCCTGCACTCCCTTGCCGGATCTTGTTGCCATCGTGCCAGTGAAAGCGTTTCCTTGTGTGTTCCTAGCCTGTGTTCCAGACCTCCTGCCGTTGCCCCTGACTACGATCCTTGCTGCCTGCCCCGACCTTCTGCTACGTCCGACCTTGCTTCTGTCTACTCCCTTGTACCGCGCCTATCTTCAGCAGCCAGAGAGGTGAGCCGTTGCTAGTGGATACGACCTGGTCACTACCGCCGCAGCAAGACCATCCCGCTTTGCGGCGGGCTCTGGTGAAAACCAGTAGTGACTTAGAACCGATCCACTAGCACGGTCCACGCCAATCCCTCTCTGGCACAGAGGATCCACTACCTGCCAGCCGGCATCGTGACATTAACTTTACTGAAGATTTTCTGCACACTTCATTAACATAATAGTCTCTCATCAATACAGCTTCCTTTTGGAGATTGACAATGGTTGGGACTTTAGCTTTAAGAGTCTCTAGACTATTGCGCTGCTCCACTGGATTTGGAGAATTAGTTGCGGTCCAGTAGTCAGGCTAGTATTAGCAGGAATTAGTATAAGACTCACGATTTTTGGTTCTGCTGAGGCAGTAGGTTTTGAGGCCCAGCGTGTCGTTGAAAGTTGCGATAATTGGACGCAGCTCCCTTATATGGGCAGGGGCTGGTCTAAAGCTAATTGGTCCATACGGATATCAATCACCATTACAGAGAATGCTGGGTAACAAGTGACCCAAGGACCTCCTAAGGTCCTGCAACATACCATAGAGGTTACTAGCTTGGTCCCATGACCGAAGGTCCTGCGACGCTGAACAAGGTAAGTACTATACATTCCTATATAATATGGATAGAATTACTAATATATACATTTATTAATATACAAATTAAACTTAAGGAAAGACGACTAGGGGCTGTCCCACCTGAGGAACCCTACCTGAATGTAGTTACTCTGACTTTGGGGACCTCTACACTAGGTACTGGATGCAATACGGTACCGGGACACCACACACGCTTAGCATGCACTTCTTCCAGTCCGTTTCTAGCAATCTGTCGGGGCCTAAACACTCAGACCCCAACCAATCGAAACTTTTGACACGTCTCTACAACATGTGAAAAGTCTTCTAAAGTGACAGTGCCCAAATAATCTGTAGGAAGGCATAGGAGGTTGATTCCCCTTTAACACGTTCTACAAGCCAAACATTATAATCAAGCACCGATTGCTCAGGCAATCCAACACCACTGGTGGGATAGAGTTGGAAAGCAACAGCCAGATCGAGTAAGAGGAGGAAGTATCTGGTGGGCTAGCTTTAGCCAATGGGGCTTGCCTGGTCTCACTTTAGGCAAGGTGAATAATAGAGGTGTGCCTTATGACAAACTTAACTGTTTCAAAGAACATCCAACAGAATAGTGAATGCAGCTCTACATCCCACTACAGTCTGTTTATAGTATTGTGTAGGTAGGAGTTGTACAGAGATTGTGATTAGCCCGGGTTCCTATTGAGGCTCACAGTTTATGCTGCAGTATCATCTTTGTTCCAGCTGAAGCGCAGGCTAGGACAAAGTACAGTAAGTGAGGGCGGGACTAGCACTCCTCTGTGCTCACTCCTGTCCTATCAGACTGCAGCATGAAAACAGAGAGGAGGGGGTTACAGAGCAGCCTGCATTGATTGGATGAAGAGACCCAGCACAGCACAGCAGACTCAGGGAGGAAGTGAATGCATGGTGATTGAGGGCGGGCTCAGTGCTTGCCTCAGAGATGCCCCTTCCTGAGCAGTGGATGTCAGAATGAATGAGCAGCTAAACAGAGGTATTTGGTAGCCAAACACAGAGGCTAGAAACATGAAACAGACATGTAAAGCATCTGCATGACCTTGTGAGTAACATATAGAAGCATTATTTTTTTCTGTGATATGACAGGCACATTTTAAGTTTTTTTGGATGGCCAATTTTTAATGAGCCAAGTAACCAATGCGTTTGTTATTGGGGGGGGGGGGGGGTTAAATCATGCGGGGGTGAGCATGGAGATGTTACCTTTGGTCACAATCGGACTCAGGACCCAAGAGCTGCAGACACACCATGATTGTGCATTTATATAAAATATATGGAAATTCTTAAATATTCTCCATTCCAACCCCAATTTCATACATATATAGATGTCATTGTAAAATCCTCACGAGGGAACTAACAATAAACATCTGACAGATTTACGGCCATGCGGAACGCCTGGACTCTGTGTGGGAACGATCCGAGTGGGTCATAAACTTTTTATAGGCAACAGCAGATCTGACATTGAAGTCCTCTCAGCCTGGACGTGTCGGGACTTGGCCGCCTCTTATTGACTACGAGTAAGGAGGTAGAAGAGGTGCAGATAAAGGTTTAGTCGCCCACCTAAACCTGGGAATAACTCGGGCTTGGGTTACCATGGTTACATAACTGTGCACGTTATTAAAATAGCAGATATGATTGACAGCTCAATGGTCCCGGTAAGGGCTTTGTTTTCAGCCATGCTCAGACCTGGTTGTAGGGCAGACCTGACCTTAGGTATTCCTGGAATGTTGTGATGGGAGAGGAGGGAAACCCTATAAGTATAGGTCAGACATGGAAAATGACGTGTAGCTATCCGTACACCTGTGCGATAAAATCCTACAGCTCCTAGGAGGACCGAATTAGGCTACATTCACATCACGATTCTGCAATACGGTTTTGTATCAGTTGTTTTTTTTCTCAAAACCGGAAACAAAACTCTGACAAAACCATATACAAAATTGTGCATTCTAAAAAACGGATTTGGTTTTTATATTGGTGAAAAAGCCATTCCACAGCTGCCCACCGACCCCGCAGCAGTGGGGTACTACTACTCTCGCAGCCAGGGGGTACTACTCATCATGGAAAAGACTCTTTTACACGATGAGAGTAGTAGTTTTCCCAACTGTGGGAGTCTGCAGGCGGCTGAGGTGACTGCAGTAGCGCTTGTACTACAACTCCTATCATAAAACAGTGTCTGTTTCATGTTGGGGGTAGTAGTACAAGTGGTGCGGGACCGATCACACCGCAATCCTAACATATAAACCATGGAAGCGGGCAGCATGCCGCATTGCTTCACTCCGTGTTGAGGTCTATGAAAACTCTGCGCTTTAAATTAATATTTCCTACCAGGAGCCCTGAATGCCCGGCACCAACTGGCCGCCCTCTTCCCTGACAGGAGCCATCCCTCCTTCTACTGCTCCCATCATGGAACAGAGTCTCTTCTATGATGGGAGTAGTAGTAGTACCGCAGCACTGCAGGAGTCTCGGGTGGCTGTGGTGTAAAGTTTATAACACAGTACAGAACTGTGCTCACAACTGGGGGAAACAAAACGCACAAAACGGTACCAGTACAAAACTTACACAACCGGATAAATCTAGTTGTGTACGTTTTTGAATAGGAGGTCTATGTATACGGTTTGCTATACGGTTACATAGTTACATAGTTAGTATGGTTGAAAAAAGACATACGTCCATCAAGTCCAACCAGGGAATTGAAGGGAAGGGTGTAAGGGGATAAGGGGAAGGGATGTAGTTTTATAATTCTTCATAAGCATTAATGTTATTTTGTTCCATAAATGTATCTAACCCTGTTTTAAAGCTGTTAATTGTTCCTGCTGTGACCAGTTCCTGAGGTAGACCGTTCCATAAATTCACAGTCCTCACGGTAAAGAAGGCGTGTCGCCCCTTTAGACTAAACCTTTTCTTCTCCAGACGGAGGGAGTGACCCCTCGTCCTTTGGGGGGGTTTAACCTGGAACAGTTTTTCTCCATATTTTTTGTACGGGCCATTAATATTCTTATATATATTTATCATATCCCCCCTTAAACGTCTCTTCTCAAGACTAAACAATTGTAATTCCTTTAATCTCTCCTCATAGCTAAGATGTTCCATGCCCCATATTAGTTTAGTCGCGTGTCTCTGCACCCTTTCCAGCTCCGCAATGTCCCTTTTATGGACTGGTGACCAAAACTGAACAGCATACTCCAGGTGAGGCCGTACCAATGATTTATAAAGGGGGAGTATTATGTCCCTGTCCCTCGAGTCCATGCCTCTTTTGATACATGACAATATCCTGCCGGCTTTGGAAGCAGCAGCCTGACATTGCATGCTATTCTGTAGTCTGTGATCTACAAGTACACCCAGATCCTTCTCTACCAGTGACTCTGCCAGTTTAATCCCCCCTAAGACATACGACGCATGCAGGTTATTAGTACCCAGATGCATAACTTTACATTTATCCACATTGAACCTCATTTGCCAAGTGGATGCCCAGACACTTAGTCTATCCAAGTCATCTTGTAACCTATACACCTCCTCTATAGACTGTACCGTGCTACAAAGCTTGGTGTCATCTGCAAAGATAGAAAACATATACAGCAGCCGTATAGCAAAATCGTGATGTGAATGCACTCTTATATGGTTCAGGTTTGCGACGCAATTATTGTCTGCGCAGTTTTTACAGGTAATGGGTGTTATAAGAACGTGTCCTACCACACGACGCAGTATCACATCAAACACAGCTTGAATGTTCAATTGTACCTCTTGCAGTTTATATTTTTTGTTGTTGTAAACCCTGGATAGTCCTTCTAATCAAGACCAGATCTCAAAATAGATCCAGACCCTGTACCCCAAATAGCAGACATCATCCCAATTCACAGTTCGCATCCAATAGTCAACTTAAAGGGGTATTCCAGGAATTTTGTTTTATTTGACTGTGCTACAGGGGCTGTAAAGTTAGTGTAGTTCATAATATAGTGTGTGTGACGGTTTTCTTACAATTATTCTGTGATTTTAACCACGTTATTTATTTTTATCAGCACACAAAATGACTGTTGTCTCAGATTTTTCCCAGGTTGCAATGCGGCCGAGACCTGACTCACTAGTCAGCTGATGACAGGGAGCCTGTCTGCTTCAATGGGTGGAGGGATCAATCTGCAACTAATGCAACAGCTGTAGGCACCCTGATTGAAAACCACAGGTCGTTTGAATGGATGCAGCTCATTTATGTTTCAATGGGTGGGGTGGCTGATGTGTGGGAGGGAGGAAAATGGAATTATGGGATTTGTAGGCAAAAAAGAAAACTGAAACAGGAAATACCAGTTCACAAAAAGCTAGCCACAGCGTTATGGTAATCTCACAACATTTAGCCCCAAGACAAGTGCAGATCCTTCCTATGAATGTCCATTACTGTCTGCCAGGTACGTACTAAAATCACCTTATGGTGGAGAACCCCTTTAAACACCATACAAATCTGAACCCAGACCTCACAACTCAGATCTCAGACCAGATGCCAAAATTCAGATACAAGATCACACCTGACTTGTCTTCAGCTCTTTGGGGTCCTCGTCTTATTTTTTTTTGTCAACATAGGCATATAAGGGCTTGTTTTTTTGTGGGACAAGATGTACTTTTAAGTGGCACAATTTTGATATTGATCAAGGTGATAAGGAATTTTTATTTTATTTTACTGCTTTGACAGAATAAAAGCAATTATTTAAAACAAAACAAATACATAAATAATGTGTCACAATATTCTGATCCATAATTTTTTTTTTCTTGACCGAGCTGAGTGGGGCTTGTAAACATATATATATATATATTTTTTTTTTTTAACTATTCCCATTAGGTGACTTTAACATGTGACCTTCTGATCACTGATAGAATAGACTGCAATATTACTGTTGTGTTTTGTGCCTGTCAGCATTATGAAGGCCCCCTGCTGCCATGGTAACTCATTGGTACCAGGCGATCATGTCACCGGCTGCTAATGGGGCAACACAGCCTTTACAGTTTTCTTTGACCACTGCATGTAAGGGGTTTAATTGCTAGGATCGGAGTCGGCTGTTATGCTAAATATGGGCAATCTTGTAAAATTTGGGAAGTCAGCACAATGTTCTCAATGATCCTAATATGTGTA
This sequence comes from Hyla sarda, assembly GCF_029499605.1. Classification (NCBI taxonomy): domain Eukaryota; kingdom Metazoa; phylum Chordata; class Amphibia; order Anura; family Hylidae; genus Hyla; species Hyla sarda. The sequence goes on from NC_079192.1 coordinate 40,064,752, forward strand.
AGGTGCAATTCTTGTCTTGGCTACTCTCTGGCTGGGGTTTTATACAATCTCAATGTTTCTCTTCGAGAAATAATATCTTGGGCTAACTTATGATTAATACCAGGTCAGACCTGGACAGATTTTTTTGCAATAGTCAGTAGGGTGGCCAGAGGTTGTGACCTGCAATGCCTCGACTTCACCATAGCTCATGGGCAACCAAAAAAGAGACCATCATTGTGTACATACAAGTGTATTACCCTGACTTTAATTCTGATACCATCAGACCATGCCCCCTTGCCCCTCGTCAAGTTAAGACAAAATAATTGCGTAACTTGTTGTGCAAGGCATATGCGCCATTTTTTTTGCACAAACTATGGTAGAATTATTACACTATGAGCCTAGGAAATATCCCCTCTGAACTGATGGAATTATTACACTAAATAAAGGGGCTTTTGAATTTCATAATTTGGTTTGGGGGATAAAAGAAAAGTTACGGGTGGTGTCAAATCTAAAGGTGTTAAAATCCATTTATCGTAAACAAGGCCGATAAGAATGGAAATATTCTACTTTATTGTGCCCGCAGTCTCTTATTGTGGCAGGTGCAGAATCGGTTATTGAACTCATATCTGTATATATTGGATACATTACACCCTTTATGAAAAAGTTTTCTTTGATATTTATAGACACCAACCATTCTAACCTCTTTAGGAGATTGACTGTCAGGAAGATAGCAATTAGCATGAATAGATGTATACATATAATCCATAGGATTTAGGGATTAAGTTGATCCCCCATACATTTGACAGCCATGATGATATCACCATTGTATTTTATACCTTTTCTTTTATACTTACAACGCCTTTAAAGGCTATGGACACTTTTGACATGGAAAAGTGATTTTTCTCAGTGGTTACCTTGACTTAAAGATAATCTGTCAGCTCCTCAGCAGGTACAGAGCTGCAGACAGTGGTGTATAGTATATCCATTTGCAGACTTAGAAAATCGTCATTTTCTTTTAGCAGCTCAAGTGCCAAAGAGGCGGAGCCAATCTGCAACAGCAAACCTCCTTCCTCCCTCTTCGTTTCAAAGTCATGTTTGATTGAGCCTGCAATCTTTATTCCTTCATTCATTTTCAGACTCCCTGATATTCAATTTGCAGCTTGCTCCTAGGTTCAGATTTATCTCATGTGGGTATCCTTGGGTATCCAGTAAAACATTCTGGATGTAAGTTCAGTGTGTTCAGGAGTCTACCACTTGCTGTGTAACCTCTGCTTTCTCTCTACAGTTGTATACCACCATCATGATTCTCCATGCAGACTGCCTTTTGTGCGTTTTCCTTCCTATCTACAGTGAACGGCCCTCCATGTATGCTTTCCTTTCGGTCCACACTTTAAGCTGCTGTGTACTACTCTCCACCTGCCGCTATCTTTAACACTGAGGTAAGGAAAGGTGGAGCAGAGAGCCCATCAGAAACACACAGCTCTCAGGAAGCAGATAGCAAGATGATCGACTTTCACACGCACGCCTCAGATGCAAAGTTGGTAGGAAATTGTAGCAATGACAAGAAAGTTTCATTTTGCCATCGGGAAATAAATAGACAATAAATAAATTCAGTGCATAGATGTTTATAGCCTTTAAATGCAATGATAAATGGTATTTGAAAACAACAGGTACTACAATGGGTGAGCACCATCGCATGTACTTACAGAAAAGTAGTGTCAATGTACCTCAAGAAAATCTGCGTCATGACGGAATTTACTTGAGGTACATTGACGATGTCTTGTCTGCTCATGCACCTTGAGGGCTTTGTCACGTAGCTCAGCGAAACTAATATTATAGTAGACATCAAATTAAATCTTGAATGTTTTGGTCTCCGAATAGTTTTGTTTTTTTAAATGGTTTTAATCGGAACCTATCACATAGTCCTATCTGCAGGCACTGTGTTACAACAGGAGGAGATGAGCAAATTGATTCTTTTTTTATTCTGACCACTGCTCATACTGAGTTTTGGAGTCCAGTGGGCGGTCCTACTCTTTTAATGACCGCTACCTCTGTATACACATTCATAGGAGAAGTCTGACACTCACTAATAAGACCACCCAATGGACTCTTAAGCCCACAACGAGCAGAAATGAAAATGAACAAAATTTAGATTGTACTGGAAATTTCTTCACAAAACTATATGTATATCGATCTGCTCAGCTCCTGAGGCTCTACAACATGATTCTTACACATTTGACTTCATGTGCAAGATAATCAGGTTTCCTTTAATCCGATTCATACTAAAAAGCTGAGGCTGAAGACATGTCTCCTGCAAAAGACATATCCTGGGAAAGCTCTGGATTGTGCCAATAGGGTCAACTGGCATATGAGTGTGATCCCACTCCCAGAGAGGTTGTGGTTCCAAAACTGCTTATTATGTTTAGATGCAGTGGTAACTGAAGGAAGACTCGGTAAAGGGTAGACTTATAGCTCTGGAGTCAATTGGTTAAAAAACAAATTATCCTGAAAGGAAATGAAAATGTGGCTGCTCAGTCTAGTGTAAATGTTTTATTCCAGCTTCGGCACTGACTTTTGTTGGAGTGACTCATGCTGTTAGGCACTTTATGAATTACAAGTATAATTATGTTGTATATACTATTGTTTGTCTCTTTGACCGTTTCTGTGTGGGAAAAACAATTTGTTGCCGTCAAAGAAGGTTCAAGGAACATTGTAAATCAGTCAGTACAGGCTCAGAATGTTCGGGACACTTGGGAAATGTGCACATGGGAAACCGAAATGTCTAGCAATTCTCAGGTACTGAACATCGGCAATCGGTACAAAATGGCCTCTACCTGCTGTCAGAGGCGGCTCTGCCATTAGGTATGTTAAGCGGTCGCCTAAGGCCTTGTGTTTGCGGGCACCTCTCGGATGACCTACCTACTGCTTACCTACTGGAGGCATTCAGCCAAATATGGAGGATTACCTATCTACTGGGGCATCTACCTAATGGAGGGTAATTGCCTACCAACGGGGGTATCTACCAAATGGGGGGAAATTACCTACTTACTGCTCAATACTTTGCCTTGCCCTGGGTGTTGCCACATTGCAAGCATCTCGCAGTTTGCATATATGTTTCAATTATGAGTGTCAGTGAGGGCCTCATGTTCAAGTATCACCTAAGGGCCTCACAAAGTCTAGAGCTGCCTCTGCCTGCTGACTGCTTGGGATGTTGCCCAATGTTTTTTGCTTTCCCATAGGGAATAAATTCCTATCAGAATTAACTTGGTGAGTGCCACATTTTTATTTCACTGGACTTTGGGATAATTCTGTTGCGTGCTGAACATCATTTTTTTGTTTTTGTTTAATGAGTTCTCCCAACAATCCTGAGAAAGGGGACCAGAGTCTCCCATCCACAGATCATGCATTGCCACTACCTTTATTCTGTATAGAAGCTGCTGGAGATAGCCAAGAACAGCATTTTGGTTTCTCCACTGCTCCTACTGCACCCATAGACAATAAACATAGTGTCGGCACACATGCATTCTCAAGATAACGGGGGCCCCAGTGGTCAGAACCTCCTCCATGAGATAGTTATCACCCATCCTGTAGATATATTTTCAAGATGGAAAAACCCATATAAGTTGTATAGAGATATGTCAGAAATTTGGCTTGGTGGTGTGCACCTGGCTGAGACAATCCCCGATTGTTAGAATGAAGAGTCAGAAGCCACAAGCTGAGCAACTTTCTCCTGTTTTTCCTCATTTCTCGTGCTTGTGTTATATGGATTCACTGAAAGTATATCAGACATTAATTGAGTCTGTAGAAATCCTAGGAAAGACAAGTAGAATGAAGGAGCAGAATGCACAGCGAAGGTCCTTCTGCAGCTTGGTGGGGGTCTCAGTACTTGGACCCCCGCTGATCATAACTTCCTGAAAGTTAGTGAAATGTTTGGGTACACTTCAGCCCATTTTAGAAAAGTGTTTTTTAGGCTAGGGCTCCATACTGACTTTTACTCCCAGTGTCACATGACCACTTGTAACCTTACAGTCAGTACAGCCAGGCTGGATTTTTAGCCACTGTCAAAAGGTCATGAATAACCTTGAGGCTACATCGTGTTAACAGCACAACTCTTCAGCGATCTAGCCTTGACCAATGTAGCCCCAACCCATACAGTATGTGCAATATGGCATGTTCACGTGTAAAGCCTACATATAGGATCAAGCAACATGAAGTTCAGCCATTTTGTAAACTACAGGTTCGAGTTATTCTTTGTAGGTGAGAAAAGAAAATCAGAACACGACTGTTATTAGCCTTTCATTATGTCCTTTTGCCCAAGATCCCATTTGGCATCAAAAGTAAATTCATCCCCATCTCTACCTTCTATCTCTATGGCGTTAAGTATATGAATAAAACTTTGTGGCAAAAGACAGAAAGATTGCCCCATGTGAGGATTGAACTCACAACCTTCAGATTTAGACAAATGTGCTACCCTACTGCACTAACAAGGCAAGCGCCAAACTTTAGTATCCGAATGCCAAGGTGTTAACTCAGAGGAGTACAAGTTTTTTAATTCTTTAATTTTTTTCCCTCCTTCGAAAAGAAGGTGGCAGCAACTGGTCCCATAGCGGTTAGGATTCCTGGTTTTCACAAAGGCGGCCCAGGTTCAACTCCCAGTATGGGAATGAGACCTTTCTAAACTTGCAGGCAAGTTCAAAAGGAGGGTGAGGTCACTGCAAAGTTAAGCAGTTGGAGTTGCTCTTTGTGGGTGTACAAACAGAAATCAGAACACAACTGTTTTTAGCCAATTATTGTATCCATTTTCCCAACATCCCAATTGACTTCAGAGCTAATCTCATCCCCATCTCTACCTTCTAACTCTAGGATGTTAAGGAAATCAACATCAAAAGGCAAAAGATGGGAAATGTAACGTTGCTGAATGTGGGTCCAGGGACCTGTGTGGTAGATGACACGGGCCGTATCGGGGAGCGGAGTCTAAGGTGCCACTGGTCTTCACCAGAGCCCGCCACAAGGCAGGATGGGCTTACTGCAGCAGGCGACACCCAGGTTGCTACCCCCGATACGACTCGATCACACAGGAAGCTGGGCGAGGCGAAGTACAGTAGGATGAGGCTGAGACGAAGTCGGACTTAGCAGAAGGTCAGTGCAGGCGGTAAAGGTGCGTAGTCAATAATGTAGCGGAAGGGTCAGAAAACGGGCTAGGCAAACAGACAAAGGGTATGCTTAATCTCAGGCAAATGGCACTGAAGATCCGGCATGGAAGAGTGGGTGGTGTAGGGACTATATAGACTAGTGTCAGGTGTAACACATAATTATGGGCGTACTAGCCCTTTAAATTTCAGAGCTCCGGCGCACGTGCGCCCTAACAGGCGGGGACAGGCACACCGGAGCTGAGAGGCAGAAGAAGAGGCAGCAGAGGACTGAGGTAAGTGACGGGCTGGGATTCGCGTGTGGTTGCACCCCGCGATGCGAATACCAGCCCTGCCGGCAGCAGTGGAGAACGGGACAATGCACTCACGGCCAGCGCCAGTGGCCGGAGGGCGAAGTATAACAGGAAAATTGCCCGGTGTGAGGATCAAACTCGCGGTTTTCAGATTAAACATAGGCCAACAAGGTCATTGCAGAGTTAAGCGGCTGGAGTTGTTCTTTGTGGGTGAAAAAAGAAAATCATTACCCCACAGCTTTAAGCCATTCATTTAGTCCACTTGCCTTCTAAGCTAAACTCATGCCCATCTCTTAAGGAAATCAACAAAACCTCATGATGCCCCATGTAAGGACTAAACTCACAGCCTTCAGATCATAAGACTGAAGCGCTACCTACTGCGCTAACGAGGCAAACTGTTACCAAAGAAGAGTTGTAATGGTTCCCATATGGGCTGTTAGTCTGTAGACATCTTTACAGACTGTTTCCAGCAGAATTCTGAATTCAGCTCTGGAGAATAATTTATAACCCAGGATAAATAATAGAATGTATTTACAAAGTGAATTAACCTTTTTTAGGTCAATTTTAATAAACTATAAAATGGTGTTTAAAGGTGAACGTTGCCTCTGATCTTTGGAAGATAATACTGTAGTAACTTGACACCCCCCACCCTGGTACATGCTCGGACAGTACCATGTATATAGGAATGTGCTTAGTAATATCCTGCCTGTACCCTTTCTTATGGACATATTTGACTTGACGTTTGGTCTCTCTCTTGTCTGGCTGTCAGTGGACGTCAATGTCTATGTGCTGCCGTCAGTCTACCTTTCTTTGTCGTTGTCAGTCTATGTCAGACCTCATGTCCCTGTTAGTTCCTGTCTACTGCTTTATCTATCTTCACCAGGTTCAATCTTATTCACTAAGTCAATCCTTAAAGTGACATTTCGTTTTACGTTATTGTTGACCCGGGAAATACTGAAATAATATTTCATCGAATACCAAGTTATATGACAGGTCGTATACTGACAAAAAAAGACATAAAAGTAGAAGGCAAGTCAGTACCACAGTACATTAGAGAAAAGTCACCGAGATCCATCAACTGTGTAAGTTTATGGGGGCCTCCTAGTTCTCCTCATCCAACACAAGAGGAGAGAAGGTTCAGACGTGCTGAATTTCAATGCCCGTTCCTTTTGTTCTTCCTAGAGTTAAGCTGCCACCAGAGGTGTCTGACAGCGGCTTTCTCTTCTCTCTCTATTGAAGACACATGCCAGGCTCAACATACATGTGAATGGGGGGGGGGGGGGTATCAGCACATCAGATATGGAAGGTGTATGGCTACCTTTAAAGGGGTGGGTACTCCGCCCCTAGACATCTTAGGGGATAAGATGTCTGATTGTGGGGGTCCCGCCGCTGGGGACCCTCGCGATCTCGGCTGCAGCACCCCAGACATCCGATGCATGGAGCGAATTTTGCTCTGTGCCTGATGACTGGCAATGCAGAGCGGAGGTTTGTGACATCACGGTCACGCCCTGCTCGGGATGTCATGGCCACGCCCCCTCAATGTAAGTCTATAGGAGGGGGCATTACGAGCGGGGCGCGACTGTGACGTCACAAGTCTCCAGCTTTGCACCCGATGCTCTAAATGAATGCCAGGTGCAGCGGGGAGATCAGACATCTTATCCCCTATCCTTTGGATAGTGGATAAGATGTCTAGAGGTGGAGTACCCCTTTAAGGGGTATTTAGGTATCAGAAAATTGTATTTAAATAAGACTATTACCCCAAGATATTTACTTACTAATAAGGCTAAGTGCACATTACCATTCAGTTCCTTTTGGGGTGCTCTGTCACAGACTGTTCAGGAGTGGGACCAGTCAGTTTCACAATGGACACCAATGGCTTTCTGTGGATCCCATTGACTTTAAAAGGGGTCTGTCAGGTTTTGGTCAGGTGTCTTTAGGTTTGTAGGATCTGAGCAGAGAAGAAAGATATTGCTTGCGGTACTTTGTTCTCTTCTCCAGTCCCACATTTTAAATGGGGTCTGGGAATGGAGCTAAGCAGGAATGTGAACTAAGCCTGAAGTGTTAACACTAATTGTTCTGGCTTCAGCATGTATTGCTTGATTCACCCCTGCCAGGAAGTTGTGTAGCCCTTTTATCAAGGAGTTGTCTAAGTAGCTCTCTGGCTCCTCCCTTTATCGCAACACAATGCATCATGCTCTGCTGTCTCAGGTGGTGTAGCTGGGATCTTGTCTCAGAGCTCAAGCCCCATCTCCTGAGTGATGTCATCACCTCGGACCAGCCCCTACATCTTTATCATCTCAATGTCATATACATATACACATATGTATTTTTATTGAGACGTTTATAGAAGAATGCCGAGTGGTTACAGGATGCTGCCCTGTTCTGGACAATGCCACAGGCAGGGGAGCAGACAAGGAATGAATACAGCAGGTTCTGCAGACCGTTCTGCTCTGTAGAGCAGCTCTAAGCAGGGAACTGGCAAGAGTGCTATGTAGGGGAGTAGGCAGGATGGCAGGTCTTTTTTGAAGGGCTTATGGAAAGCAACACATTCTGGTAATTGTAGTACTGAGCAACTGCTCAACCAGGAAGTTTTGAGAGGACATGGTAGGGGAATGGATTACATACTCACAAAACAAATGGATTTTTGGTGGTTTCAGAATTGGGGCAGACAGTTAAGCAATGCTATGTGCTTCTGCAGCATTTTGGAATTGGAGCACCCCTTAAAGATATCAGTATTACAAACTGGTAGAGATTGTCAAAAGAGACAAAAATTGAAAAGGAGGGTTACAGCTGGTGTAATATACCAAAATCCCAAACCAATCAAGAGAGAATAAGTGCCCATACTCCTCCTGGGGTAAAGGAAGTGCTTTGCCCAAATACCATCTTCAGACGCATCTCACACGATCATCTTGGTCTGATAAAGTTGTATTAGTAAAAGAACATTACATTAAGTCATTTCCTCAAGGAACTGGCAGCGCCACAAAGAAGCACCGCGGTCCTTCAAACCTCTGATAGAGTGTCAGGAGCTGGAACTCCACCAATCAGATATCATCACATCAGTAATACCGTCCTGGAAACCTCCCTTGGGGGAGATAAACTACGTAGGGTCCCATAGCCCCTGTAGCCAAAGGATCTGTCAGGAACAGACGCTGAAATTCTTGCCTGTGTTGCATGTCTATTCACCGCCATCGGCCATCACTGGGTCCTCTTGTTTATTTTCATTTATAGTGGTTATGGAGTGTGCAAAACTTTATACAGAATTGCCATCCCTGACCACATAACTCCCACACACTTTAAAGGGGTACTTCGGTGAAAACCTTTTTTCTTCTAAATCAACTGGTGACAGAAAGTTAAACATATTTGTAAATTACTTCTATTAAAAAATCTTAATCCTTCCTGTATTTATTAGCTGCTGAATACTACAGAAGAAATTATTTTCTTTTTGGAATGCTCTCTGATGACATCACGAGCACAGTTCTCTCTGCTGACTTTATTATAATAAGAATAAAGCTTTATTTATTGTTGTCCTTAGTGGGATTTGAACCCAAGTCCCCAGCACTGCAAGGCAGCAGTGCTAAACACTGAGCCACTATGCATCTGCTACTCATGGTTGCTAAAATGGACAGAGATGTCAGCAGAGAGCACTGTGCTCGTGATGTCATCAGTGTTCCAAAAAGAAAGAAATTTCCTCTGTAGCATTCAGCAGCTAATAAGTACTGGAAGGATTAAGATTTTTTAATAGAAGTAATTTACAAATATGTTTAACTTTCTGCCACCAATTGATTTAAAAGAAAAAAGGTTTTCACCGGAGTACCCTTTTAACCCCTTTGTCTGGCTGTAATAGTAAATGTATGTGCTATATAACTGAGACATTCACATCATTGGTATTAGTTCTTTTTATACAATATAAACATACAGGGGTCAAGTCAACTGCTGAAATAACACTTAAAATAATTTGGACTAGTTCCTTATACATTAAAGGGGTATTCCGGCATCAGAAAATTGTATTTAAAGTGTACCTGTCGTCAACAAAAACTTTTTATATGATGGAGATAATACCATTATATGTATATTTGCAATATACATTGGTTAAATAAATGTGTATATTTTTGGGTGAAAAAATGCTGTCCCTACATCTATTGCCGGTGTGCCTCTATGAGGAGACCAAATACAGGAAGTGAGGACAGGACAAGCAGGGCTCTGTGCAGACTAATGTGTGAGCCTGATGTGTGAGCCTGTAGCAAGTCACAGAGCCTCACTGCACAGATCCCTGCTTGTCCACCATCACTTCCTGTACTTGGACTTCTCATAAGGACACACCGGCAATAGCTGCAGGGACAAAAATATACATATTTTTTAACCAATGTATATTACGAATATACATATAATGGTATTATTTACATTATATAAAAAGTTTTTGTTGATGACAGGTACACTTTAAATAAGACTATCTCAAAATATAAAATTACTAAAATTGTGTTATCATAAATTTTACAGCAACTTTTTGCTTGAAATTCCCTTGACAGGAAATTTAGTAGTCATTTTATTGTCCATCTGATGTTGTCTCAGCAACTCACTGGCTCCTCCTTCTTTTACTCTGAGTGATGTCATCACCTCTGACCAGCCCCTACAGTTACATCATCATGTCCCTGTCATATACACATATATCTTTATTGAGACTTTTAGGGAGAATAAGTTGTGTTTATAGCATGCTGCCCTGTGATGAATGATGCCACAGGCAGAGGAGCAGACAGGGAAGGAATACAGCAGGTGCTGCAACCTCACTGATTGTGCAATAATATGCTGTTGAATGAGATGTTTGGCAGCAGCTCTAAGCAGCGTACTGGTAGGAGTGCTGTTGTGGAAGGGGAGTAGGCAGTGTGCATTTAGTTGCTCCTTTTTGTTGTAAAGGGCTGGTGAGTCTGCACAGGTTGCTGCTGGGCCTGACTTGGTGATGAGTGAGGTGGTGCTCAGTGTTGTACCACAGTGCTGGTTAGGTGGGGGGTTAGATAAAGGCTCAATCTGGTGCTAGTAGAGCATTGTGTGTGAGATGTCTGAGGAACCTGCTTAAAGGGTGTTGACATGCAGCTCAGACATGTGTGCCAGTGGGCTTTGGTCCAAGACAGAGTGATGAGGAACCTGATTGGAGAGGTGCTTCCTGGCCCAGTGGAGTCACCGTGAGATTGTCAGTGGGACTGAGACAGTCCAGAAGTTCTACAGGCTCTGACAGGTGCTGCAACAGTATGCCAAGGTGCTGTCACTGAGGAAGAAGCCTGTCAGCACTGTGTGCACAGGGAAACTTGAGTGGAAAGGTGTACACTGGTCCAGTGGACTGTGGAGTCAATATGAGATTGTCAGTGGGCATGAGAGAGACCGGAGGTTCTAGAGGCCCTGAAAGGTGCGGTAACAGTAGGCCAAGGTGTTGTCACTGAGTAAGAAGTCGGTCAGCTCTGTCTACGGGGAACCTGGGTTAAGAGGTGCATCCTGGTCCAGTGAAGTCATCATGAGATTGTCAGTGGGCCTGAGAGAGACAAGAGGCTCTTGAGGCCTTTAAAGGTGCAGCAACAGTAGGCCAAGGTGCTGTCACGGAAGAAGAAGCCTGTCAGCACTGTGTGGACGGGGAACCTGAGTGGAGAGGTATATTCTGGTCCAGTGGAGTTACCTTGAAATTGTCAGTGGGCCTAAGAAAGTCCAGAGGTTCTAGAGGCCCTGAAAGGTGTAGCAACAGTTGTGGTGTCCCAGCACCAAAGGCTGTCATGTGGGCTGCAGATCTTCTCAGGCATGCCTGCTGCTCCGGTGTTGGGCCCACGGTTTTATTGTTTACTATGTTCATGCACTATATTATATTCACTATATTCTTTGTATTATGCATGCACTTTACCTTTAAGAGGGAGATGCAGTAGTAACCAGGTAACCCCTGCTACCCAATGGGAACCCCCAAATTGTCATGTATATAGTTTAGGGGGGAGGAGTTGCCCGAGTTGAGGTCTGGACTAGTTCCAGTTAAGACCTAGTTCTGAGCAGAGCTCTATGTGAGCTGCGGTGTGGAAAAGAGGTGGAAGAAGTGTGAGGTGAATCCAGAGGGAAGCCTCAAAAAATATCTTCTTAAGTCAGCCCGCCATTCTTTAAGTGTTCCCCCGTCCAGGAGTTGGTGAGTCATACCCTGTCGGTGTTAGTGAAATTGGACCTTGTCAGAACCCTAAATCATTCAAGTGGGTGAAAAGCACCATAAGTCCCAGCAAGAAAATAGGGCTCCCTAGCATTACACTGCATCCCTTCTATTCTCTGTACTGTGTGTGCTGTACCTTCTACACCTGCCTGAGAAAAGACAATTAATCGCAACCCGGCGTCAGTGTAATTATTCGCTAGTGTCTGGCCCAGGAGAAGCTGTCTCCACCTCAGACCGTGTATAGACTAACAGTGCCCTGGTGTCACAACCTGACAAATATACCTTGTGTGGTGACCCAGTACAGAATATAGCATACTGCCCATCCTGTGTGGCAGATGTTGCCTTCAGTGGCCGTCTTGGGCCCACATTACTCAGGACTCAATATAATCCAATGTTATGCTATGGTTTATGTGCTGGCATTTTCTATGTACCCGTTGCTTTAAACCTGTTAAAACCTGTTGTTAGGGGAGTGTGCATGAGGTAAACCAGGTGATCTGTCAGCCCCAATGGGGATCCTCCAAATTTGCCCAATATATAGTGTCGTAGGAGTTAGCTAGTTAGTTCTTTGTTTCACTCTCTGCTGTGAACATCTCGCAGACCTGCTGTGAGCTGAACTCCTGAGGTAAAGCCTGGAGAAAGTCTGAAGAGAGAGTGTGAGGTGTTCTGAGGAGGCCTCAAGTCTAATCCTGCAACCACTCATCTGCTAAAACAAATTCCCTGCACTCAGGTGAACATCAAAGCCTAGCGGTAAGCACTAAAGTCCTGGGGATCAGTCGGTCATTCAGTCATTCAAGTCACTAAAGTCAGCGTGGGTTGCCACACAGCAAGTCAGTCATACATGCACAATTCAATTATCTACAAGTCCCAGCAAGGTAATAAGCTTCCAAGGTTTACCAAGCACCTCCCTTCGTACCAATCTGAGCTGTTACGGATCTTACCATCTATCCTGCCTCAGTAAAGTCAGTTTATCCATAATCTTGCGTCAACGTATTTATTACCCTCTGTCTGGCCCGGAGAAGTTGGCTCAACCTCAGACGGTGTTTAGGTTAACTGTGTCCTGGCGTCACGAAAAGGTCAATTTGCACATTACCATCCCTCGAAACCACACTTGCAACCCCGGTGTCACCACACAGTAGGCCAAAGTGCTGTCAAAGTATTTATTACCCTCTGTCTGGCCCGGAGAAGTTGGCTCAACCTCAGACGGTGTTTAGGTTAACTGTGTCCTGGCGTCACGGAAAGGTTAATTTGCACATTACCATCCCTCGAAACCACACTTGTCACCACACAGTAGGCCAAAGTGCTGTCACTGAGAAAGAAGTCTGTTAGCACCTTGTGGACTGTAGAAGTGCTTGTCCTGAGTGAGAGAGTGTGACCAGCAGTATGGCCCAGGTACTTGACTTCTGTTGTATGACATAGGCGCTGATGGCGACCATGAGGACCCATGGAGGACCAGGACAAATCCTTGACTGGTGACTGGTGCAACACCTCATAGAGTGTTGTATGACATAGGCCCTGCACGTTTGCCGCCCTTAAAGGGGTACTCCGGTGGAAAACCTTTTTTTTTTTTTTAAATGAACTGATGCCAGAAAGTTAAACAGATTTGTAAATTACTTCTCTTAAAAAAAATCTTAATCCTTCCAATACTTATTAACATCTGTATACTACAGAGGAAGTTCTTTTCTTTTTGGATTTCTTTTCAGTCACGACCACAGCGCTCTCTGCTAACACACCTCTGTCCATGTCAGGAACTGTCCAGAGCAGGAAAAAAAAAAAAAAACTCAGCAAATTTATCCTGCTCTGGACAATTCCCAAAATGGACAAAGGTGTCAGAAGAGAGCACTGTGGTCGTGACAGAAAAGAAATCCAAAAAGAAAAGAATTTCTTCTAGTAAACAGCAGCTAATAGGTACTGGAATGATTAAGATTTTTTTTTTTTTTTATAGAAATAACTTACAATTCTGTTTAACTTTCTGGCACCAGTTGATTAAAAGGAAAAAGAAAAAAAAAAGTTTTCCACCGGATTAACCCTTTAATTGATCAGGTAAACCCATAAAAGTTAGTGGTATGGTGGCCCCGAGGACTGGCGCAGCACCACAAATATACCAATCCAAAAAGGCTAGGGTGCTATAAGATTTTCAATGCCTTAAGGCTTTGGTCTCCAAACTGTGAACCTCCAGCTGTTGCAAAACTACAACTCCCAGCATGCCCGGACAGCCGTTGGCTGTCCGGGCATGCTGGGAGTTGTAGTTTTGCAACAGCTGGAGGTCCACAGTTTGGAGACCACTGCCGTAATAGGTTCTAGAGCGATCCGCTGTGGTAAAAAGGTGCAGGAATTCAGGAGGCCAATTTGCCCCCTTGCCCTTCATCTCATATATACAGCAGATTTTTACATTTTTTTAGATTTTTTCATGTATGTTTATATTTTTATATTTTTTTACAGCTGCACTACATACACAAAGCTTTTGTTTCTAGAGCTGGAGATGATATTTTCGGAGGAGCAGATAGGACGCGGCTTGAGTTGTTTCCCTCTGGGCATTTGGCAACAAAAAATACTTTGGCTTGACAGATGCCCGGGGTAGACATAAGGTTAGCAGTGAGAAGCATAGCTGAGGTTTGGGGCCCTGCAGCTAAATGACCTTTATACATTATCATTTTTTGCATTTTTTCCTATGCATGTTTTTGCCTTTTTAACATATGAAAGTTTTTCTTTCCCGATTTTTATTTATAATTTTTTGCTTTTTTTTTTTTTTTCTAATTCCTTTTTTTATATTTTATTTTTTACATCAGACCTAGTTTACATATCTAATATATTGTTATTAAATTTTTTATTTTTTATTTAAAGGGCCCATACCAAAAAAAAATTCAAAAAATTATAAAATAAAATCAATGTCTACTCACAGTTTAAGTCAAGTTATTCCATTCAGCTATGTTCAGCCATATCTGATCCGGGAAAGCTGAGTGACGACCGTTTTTAAACCTATAAGGATTTCCAGGCATCTGAATGATAAATCTGGATATTCATGCATTTACCCCTTTATAGCTTTTCTATTCAGAACTCTTGAGAAAGCTGGGTGACAGCCAACGTGGCTGTCACTACAACTCCCATATGGATAGTCGCCCAGCTTTTCCAGACTCCTGAATGACAAATCTTTCTCCATATGCAAATATACTTCTTCACCTTTACCATTCAGACCGCTAAGTAAGCTGGGTGAAAATCAACATGGCTGGCATTACAGCTGACATAAGGATAGTCACCCAGCTTTTCCAGACTCCAGAATGACAACTCTTCCTCCATATGCAAATATACTTCTTCACCTTTACCATTCAGAATGCTAAGTAAACTGGGTGAAAATCAACATGGCTGGCATTACAACTCCCATATGGATAGTCACCCAGCTTTCCCAGACTCCTGAATGACAAATCTTTCTCCATATGTATTTATCCTTTTACACCTGTAATATTCAGACCTCGTAATAAGCTGGGTGGCAACTGACACGGTCAACTTAAAGGTGGTCATCCAGCTTTCCGAGTCTCCTGAAAGACAAATCAGTCTACTTTTGCATTTACCCTTGTATATATTTGCCATTCAGAACTGTAGGAAAGCTGTGTGGCTACCGTAGACTCAATGACAAAGCTTCTAGCTTGTGCATTTATTCCATTTACCATTGACAAAGCTTCTAACTTACATATTTAGCCCCTTTATTATTCAGAACTGTAGGAAAGTTGGATGACAGCCAAAGCTTCAATGACAAGGCTTCTAACTTATGTATTTACCCCCAATAATGTTTCAGAACTCTAGGAAAGCTGGAAGACAACCATAGCCTCAATGAGAAAGCTTTTAACCTATGCATTTATCATTCAGAACTCTAGGAAAGTTGGGTGACAACCATAACCTCAATTACAAAGCTTTAAACGTATGTAGTTACCCCCATTTACAATTAAGAACTCTAGGAAAGCTGGGTGACAAACATAGCCTTAATGAGAAAGCCTCTAACTAATGTATTTACCCCATGTATCATTCAGAACTGTAGGAAAGCTGGATGACACCAGCATGACTGTCAATAAAGTTTCTCTAAAGAGGATTATCCATATTCCCCAGACTACTGAATGACAAGTCTTTCCAGTTTTGCATTTACCCCCATATATCTTTACCATTCAGAACTGTAGGAAAGCTGTGTAATAGCTATAGTCTCAATGGAAAAGCTTCTAACTTACATATTTACCCCCATTTAACATTCAGAACTCTTGGAAAGTTGGGTAACAACTATAACCAAACTGAAAAAGCTTTCAACGTAAAGGCTGTCCAGGCATGCTGGGAGTTGTAGTTTTGCAACAGCTGGAGACACACTGTTTGTAAAACACTGGTCTACATATTTAGAATAGAATATTTAGTTAGCTTCTTCAGAACTTGGTGACAACTAAAACTGGGAACTGTAGTGGCAGCCATTTTGTGTGTTACCCAACTTTCCCAGAGACTGATATAACCATGAAAAGGGCTAAATGTGATTTTGAGTGTTGCTTAGGTCACGCAGCACCATATAAAAATACTGATGGAAAATACTGAGCCAAATAGTACCGCACGGAAAAAAAAAAAACGTCTGGAAATACATGTGTACAAAAAACACCCCCAAAACACCATACTCCCCACATGGCGTCGTTCTGGGGGCCAAAAATGCTGCAGCCAAATGTCAGCTGGGAGTCAGTCAATCAAAAAATCATAATTCTCAAAAGTTGCTGAGTTGCCCATAGCAACCAATCAGATCGCTTCTTTCATTTTTGAAAAGGCCTTTGAAAAATGAAAGCAGCGATCTGATTGGTTGCTATGGGCAACTCAGCAACTTTTCCTCTGGACAGGTTTTGACAAATCTCCCCCCATAGTGGGTGGTTTGGGGGCATTTATTTCACCATTTTGTGCCTTTTAGTCTCACAGGCAGCTTTTCAAAATGGAAGCACGCTCTGGTTATGGCGTTTTACTTCAAGACATTGGGGCATTTTTGATTCTTCCCATAGACTTCTATAGGGGGGGAAAAAAATGTCAGGAAAAAAAATGGTGTCTGTATGGATGCCGGCAATTTTTCCATCAAAAATCCTTTAGGGTGCGTTCCCACCTGGCGTATACGTAGCGTATTTCATACTTTGTAAAATTTGCGGCAGCAGCGGGAAATACGCTGTGTATTCCTCGCTCACTATACACGCAGGGATTTCCGGTGGCAGCGCTATGTGTGTAATCAGTTTTGGAGGCGGGGCCGTGTGCCGGCGTGACTGTGACGCGCGGCTCCGCCTCCAAAACTCACTATATGCATAGGGCTGCCGCCGGAAAGCCCTGCGTGTATGGTGAGCGAGGAATACGCTGCGTATACGCCAGGTGGGAACGCACCCTAAGTCACATGATGAAAGGATCACATGATAGTCATGAGAAAAATGCATGAGGAAAAAACGCCAAAGAAAAAAAAATGCCAAGATTAAAACCTGCTATAATATTATACCCACTATTCCACTATTACTAATTATACTATTATACTTCGGAGTACAAAAAATATTTTTTGAGGTTAAAAACAAACAAATAAAAAAAAAAATCGCCAAAAATTATGCCTAAATTTTCTATTATAGTTTTCTCCATATCGATTCAACTCCTGGTTTTGGCAAAAAAAAATAAAAAATACTGACCAAAATTTTGTGTGTGAACCCAGCCTTAAAGGGGTACTCCGGTAGAAAACCGGTGCCAGAAAGTTAAACAGATTTGTAAATTACTTCTGTTAAAAAATCTTACTCCTTCCAGTACTTATTAGCTGCTGAATACTACAGAGGAAATGTTTTTCTTTTTGGAACACAGAGCTCTCTGCCGACATCATGACCACAGTGCTCTCTGCTGACATCATGACCACAGTGCTCTCTGCTGACATCTCTGTCCATTTTAGGAACTGTCCAGAGCAGCAGATGTTTTCTATAGGGATTTTCTCCTACTCTGGACAGTTCTTAAAATGGACAGAGGTGTCAGCAGAGAGCACTGTGTTCCAAAAAGAAAAGAAATTCCTCTGTAGTATTCAGCAGCTAATAAGTACTGGAAGGATTAAGATTTTTTAATAGAAGTAATTTACAAATCTGAATTCAGGTAGAAAACAGACATGGTCGCACATCTACAATCTTGCACAATGATCTGATTGCTTCTCAGCATAATTTCAAAAACTAACAGGTTGTTAGTATATACGTTTACAAAAAGTACAAAGCCCACTCGCCACGTCAAGGCCACCTATTTAGAGTGGGTCACTAACGTCCCTAGCATAAAATGGCGCAGCACTGGGTGGCGACCGCCGCAACACCACAGTGCCCATGGGGGGAACGACCTACTGGCAGAGCGGCCCCAACGCCACTCAAACCAGTCTATGGGTCGCACCTCCCTACAGACACGGCGCCACGGCAGCAACGGACGCCGCACAGCACCACACCACAGTGAACAAGGTGTAATAGCTCACTTACCATGCTCTCCCAGTCAGACTGGGAGGCTGCTAGGAAAGAAATGGCCCTTGTGTAGCTAACTACTACTTATATAGGGTTGGGCTGAGGGGGTGGGGAAGAGTGCAGCACATGTTCAAACAAAAAAAAAAAGAGGGGATAGAAAACACAATGTGAATTAAGGTAGTCCCCACCCCCTCAGCCCAACCCTATATAAGTAGTAGTTAGCTACATAAGGGCCATTTCTTTCCTAGCAGCCTCCCAGTCTGACTGGGAGAGCAAGGTAAGTGAGCTGTTACACCTTGTTCACACTGGTGTGGTGCTGTGCGGCGTCTGTTGCTGCCGTGGCGCTGTGTCTGTGGGGGAGGTGCAGCCCATAGACTGGTTTGAGTGGTGTTGGGGCCGCTCTGCCAGTGGGTCGTTCCCCCTCCCGTGGGCACTGGTGTCGCGGCGGTGGTGGTCGCCGCCCGCTGCTGCGCCATTTTATGCTAGGGACGTTAGGGACCCACTCTAAATAGGTGGCCTTGACGTGGCGAGTGGGCTTTGTACTTTTTGATCAAAAATGTATACTAACAATCTGTTAGTTTTTGATATTATGCTGAGAAGCAATCAGATCATTATACAAGATTGTAGATGTGCGACCATGTCTATTTCTTCTACCGTAATTTACAAATCTGTTTAACTTTCTGGCACCAGTTGATAAAAAAAAAAAAAAAGTTTTCCACCGGAGTACCTAAGATGTGAGGCTCAGTCTTACTTGAGAAGACACAAGCCCAATATTAGTGACCCGCTTCAGAGGTGAAGGGGTCAGGTGTAAACAGGTCAGATACCTAGTGATGGAGCCCTAATCGGCACTTGTATAGTTAAACAAGCCTTCTCATGCCTGTCTATAGAGGGCACAGGGTATAGAGCAGTGTTTCCCAACCAGTGTGCCTCCAGCTGTTGCAAAACTACAACTTCCAGCATGCCCGGACAGCCTTTGGCTGTCCGGGCATGCTGGGAGTTGTTGTTTCGCAACAGCTGGGAGCACCCTATTTGGGAAACACTGATATAAAGAAGTCTGCAAGCAAGATGAATTTGGCCGCGTTTACGTTCCTAACACATTGAGCCCTTTGGGCCTTTGTCAATAACAGCGGGGGAGATCTGTAATGGCCGCAGAGACAAAAGATGGGTCTGTCTGCATTCTCTGTCCAATTCGTGGTACCAAGAAGGGGGGAGAGGGTGAGATTTGGGTTGGTAAATGTCTAACCAAACAATGGGACCTTGTTTTGCCTCTCTACAAGAAGGCCCACTGGAACATTCTTCTACTTGGGGAATAACTCTAGTCAGGTCTCGGCCTACGTTAGTCTGGCATTGTAAGGAAATCTCCGGTCTGCCCTCACACAAATAGCGGCTTATGTGTGACCGGAGCCGAAATGTCACAGGGTTATGGTGGCATCTTGGCAGGAAAAAAAATCTATAGCAGGGCCGAGAAGTGACGTGAAATGAGAAGAATGTAATGTCTGAATAGGATCTGGATTCATCCATTGTTCAGGGTTGGTGCAAGGATTTTTGCCACTCTAGGTGGAAGCTAATTTTGCCACACCTTGACTCTGCTCATTGACTCCACCCTTTGACATGCCCCACCTTACTACTGGGGTGACACACTGTAACAAATCTCCTCCGCATGTAATCACCTTACTACTGGGGTGACACACTGTAACAAATCTCCTCCGCATGTAATCACCTTACTACTGGGGTGACACACTGTAACAAACCTCCTCCGCATGAAATAACCTTACTACTGGGGTGACACACTGTAACAAACCTCCTCCTCATGTAATCACAGTACTACTGGGGTGACACACTGTAGCAAACCTCCTCCTCATGTAATCACCTTATTACTGAGGTGACACACTGTAACAAACCCTCCTCCTCATGTAATCACCTTATTACTGGGGTGACACACTGTAACAAAACTCCTTCTCATGTAATCACCTTATTACTGGGGTGACACACTGTAACAAACCTCCTCTTCATGTAATCACAGTACTACTGGGGTGACACACTGTAGCAAACCTCCTCCTCATGTAATCACCTTATTACTGAGGTGACACACTGTAACAAACCATCCTCCTCATGTAATCACCTTATTACTGGGGTGACACACTGTAACAAAACTCCTCCGCATGTAATTACCTTATTACTGGGGTGACACACTGTAACAAACCTTCTCCTCATGTAATCACAGTATTACTGGGGTGACACACTGTAACAAACCTCCTCCTCATGTAATCTCCTTACTACTGGGGTGACACACTGTAACAAACCTCCTCCTCATGTAATCTCCTTACTACTGGGGTGACACACTGTAACACACCTCCTCCTCATGTAATCTCCTTACTACTGGGGTGACACACTGTAACACACCTCCTCCTCATGTAATCTCCTTACTACTGGGGTGTAAAACTGTAACAAACCTCCTCCTCATGTAATCTCCTTACTACTGGGGTGACACACTGTAACAAACCTCCTCCGCATGTAATCACCTTACTACTGGGGTGACACACTGTAACAAACCTCCTCCTCATGTAATCACCTTACTACTGGGGTGACACACTGTAACAAACCTCCTCCGCATGTAATTGCCTTTCTACTGGGGTGAGACGGGGGTGCTGGCTGGGTGGGTGCTTTGGGTGAGCGGAGGCTTCGGATGCTCGCTGGCTATTCTTCCAGCATGCAGAGCGTCGCCCCCACCAAGAGGGTGCTCTAGGCGGCTGCCTATTTTGCCTATAGGCAGAACCAGCCCTACCATTGTGACATGGCTGCCATGTAGCAGTACCTCTGACGTTCCTGAGGATATGCGGAATATCACTCCCATTGTGAAACACCTTATGAGACCACCATCAAATTGTCTCTACATTTAGTAGGTGTGAACCGGGGGGGGGGGGGGGGGGGGGGGGGGGGCAATAATGGGTAATCACAATATAATATAACTTCCTAGGAAGTTAATGGGGGAGATTTATCAAAACCTGTGGACAGGCAAAGTTGCCCAATTGCCCATAGCAACCAATCAGATTGCTTCTTTCATTTTTCACAGACCTTGTTGGGAATGAAAGAATTGAGCTGATTGGTTGCTATGGTTTTGATAAATCTCCCCCAATATCGTTGACTAAGCAATAGTGTAATGTAATACCATCACTGACCTCATGGGGGCTGATTCCTAACTTTGCTTTGAATTCTAGTTACCTCATAGGCGGTCATTAGTGATTGATCACGGTGAGGTGGAGTAGTGCTCCCCTAGTGGTCATTGGTGTTTTACAATCACAGAATCAATGGTAATATAGACCTTGATATTAGAATCGGATCGTAGTGTGGACGGGGCTGTCACACCTGCCTTGTACACAGTCCCAGGCATGATTAATATGGATACCATTGACATTCCGGCCCCTCAGGGGGACTGGATTATTAAATTTACACCAAATTTTTTTTTTAATTAAATGCGGAATCCTCCTCGTATTAAGGCTCCAGGCAGACTGCGCACCGCTGTCTATTAATTCTGTAATAAACAGATTTGCTGTGTCTTTAGGCAAAGTCACTGAGACTAAGGTAGAGGCCACCTCCCAGCTTTGGTGGACCGTACAACAACATCGGGGAGGGGAAGAGACCTAATATCTTAATAGGGGAATGCACACATTATATTTCCACAAGTCCTTGAATTACCCCGGAAATGTTCTTCAGGAGCCCATCATTGATGCTTATGTGTGAACTCTTACTTAAATCCCATAAGTGGACTGGTCACTGCCCCCCCCCCCCCCCCCCCCACAAGATTACAATTCTCCTGAAATACTTTGTGCTGCTGTGAGACCCGTATCCCCCCCCCCCCCAACATCACTAACTTGTCTCCACTGCCCTCCCCTATGGTGAATTGGCTACTATAACATGTAACCGTATTTTTCGCCGTATAAGACGCACTTTTTCTTCCCCAAAACTGGGGGGAAAAAGTCGGTGCGTCTTATACGGTGAATACACCCCTATCGCGGCGGTCCCTGCGGCCATCAACGGCTGGGACCCGCGGCTAATACAGGACATCACCGATCGCGGTGATGCCCTGTATTAACCCTTCAGACGCGGCGATCAAAGCTGACCGCCGCGTCTGAAGGGAAAGTGACACTAACCCGGCTGTTCAGTCGGGCTGTTCACCGCGGCGTCCCGAACAGCCTGACTGAATAGCCGGGTTAGTCCTTACAGGACACCGGGGGGGACCTTACCTGCCTGTGTCTTCTCCGTTCAGGGATCCCCTGTATGGCGGGCGCTCTCCTTCCTCGTCATCACGTCGTCGCGTACGTGCGTCGGCGTGCGTAACGACGTGATGGCGGCGACGGAGAGCGAGGATACCCGGCCGGCAGCAGAGACGTTCCGGAGCGACGGGGACACGGCGACAGCGATGGAGCGACATCCAGGGCAGCGGTGACGGGTCCGGAACGGCAGGGACACGTGAGTATTACCTCCTATGCAGTGGTCTTCAATCTGCGGACCTCCAGATGTTGCAAAACTACAACTCCCAGCATGCCCGGACAGCCGTTGGCTGTCCGGGCATGCTGGGAGTTGTAGTTTTGCAACATCTGGAGGTCCGCAGGTTGAAGACCACGATTGGGTTCAAAATCTTTAATTTTTTTGATTTTGCACCTAAAAATAGGGTGCGTCTTATACGCCGGTGCGTCCTATAGGGCGAAAAATACGGTAACCTTGTCCTCGCTAACATAATTGTATGAACGTGACACTGTTGTTTCTGTTATCTTTACGGCAAGATTTTGCGCCAAAATTTTGGGCACAATTTTTGGTGAACGGTTGTGCACTACAGCCATGAAAATTTCCAGCTAAGCCCCCTACTTAAAATATCTAAAATAAACAAAAAAAAATCTAAAAAGGATCTAAAAGTATATAAAAAGTATCTTTAAAGTATTTAAAGGGGTACTCCACTGCCCTGCTTCCGGAGCTCCGCTCCCCAGTGTCCGGAAGTTTATTGTTCCGAACGCTGTGTGCAGGCTTCCGTGTTCAGGCCCGCCCCCTCGACGAAAGTCTATGGGAAGGGGGCGCAAGGGGCGGCTCTGAACAAGGAAGCCCGCACACAGCGTTCGGAACAATAAACTTCCGGACGCTGGGGAGCGGAGCTCCGGAAGCAGGGCAGCGGAGTACTTCTTTAAAACAACTATTATCTAAAAGTATCTAAAACGTGTCTATAAATTATGTAAACCAAAAAAGTATCTATGAATTATGTCAAACAAATAAGTCTAAAAGTATCTTAAAGTATCTAAAAAATATCTTTAAAGTATTTAAAACAAAAATCATATTTCTTCAGTTTGTGGCATTTTACATTGCTCTTTTGTTTGTTTTTCATTTTCTTATAAAAAAAAAAACCACAAAAATTCGAGAGTAGTAAAAAAAAAATTATATATATTATTTTATTTATTTATTTATTTATTTATTTATTTTTACTAATCGGACCAAGCAATCATAAATAAAAGCTGATTATTAGAATCATGACCTCCCCCCGATGGAAGCTTCCAGAACTGCATGTAATGCAATACAGTGATCCCTCAACTTACAATGGCCTCAACATACAATAGTTTCAACATACAATGGTCTTTTCTGGACCATTGTAACTTGAAACCAGACTCAACATACAATGCTACGGACAGTCCAGACGTGTGAGACATGTCACAACTGGAGGAACTGACCAATCAGAATGGGCATTTTACTGGTAAATCACCTGTATTACTGAAGTGCATGCACTGACTGGTGTCTGCTAGCGCCCCCTACAGTACAGGGAGGAACTACAAGTTCTGTACTACTCCTTACCTGTGTCAGGGTTAGCTGCTCCTTTGGACACCAAATAAGGGGGGCTTCATTTGGGACACTGTGTGTACTGTATAGGACCCTGAAGAAGCTCCTGTCCTCTACATAAACCATTGTTTCCCAACCAGGGTGCCTCCAGCTGTTGCAAAACTACAACTCCCAGCATGCCCGGACAGCCAACGGCTGTCCGGGCATGCTGGGAGTTGTAGTTTTGCAACAGCTGGAGGCACCCTGGTTGGGAAACACTGATATACACAGTGATTACAGCCCCCAGCAGATCTTTCTTACTTTTATATATAAGGATTTGCTTTATCTATATTAGTTATCTACTAATTGTTGTTTAATTCTGACTTTTTCCTATTTTTGGATGATATTTTGGTGGCTTCAGAACCAATTACCAGGTTTCCATAGAGTTCTGGTCTCAACATACAATGGTTTCAACATACAATGGTCGTCCTGGAACCAATTCATATTGTAACTTGAGGGACCACTGTATATGTTGTATTAGACATATTATTCAATTCATAAAAATGTGGTAAAATTATGATATCCTGTTATCTAACGTCTATAAGAAAAAATCCTTGGACTAAGAATGTATCTAAGCAGCTACATGATATCGTAATATTTATCCAACTATAATTATATAAAGTAGGGGCAGATATTATGTTAAATGCTGTAATGATAATAATCTGCCTGGAACAATAAAGCATTAATGTCTGTCTAACGATTCTTAATAAAAAAATAAAAACACAAAAACATTCAAAAAGTTGATACTTGGTGCCATCTGCTGGTTGCTCGAGAGAAGTATTGCTTATGTTGGTCAAACCTGATTGCACAAGAATAAATTCATCAGTGGCTACAGCAGCATATAGATATCTGTTTACGTATATATACTTTACAGTGACCCCCCGACCTACGATGTGCCCCGACATATGATCATTTCAACATGCGATGGCCTCTCAGAGGACATCGCATGTTGAAGGAAGCATCAACATACGATGCTTTTGTATGTCGGGGCCATCACATAAACGGCTATCCGGCAGCACAGACTACTTCAGCCGTTTACCGTGCCCCGTAAGCTCTGGTGATGGTCACTCACCTGTCCGCGGCGCTCCGGACCATCCTTTTTGCTCTCCATCGTCGTCATCACGTCGCCATGCACGCCATGCAGTCATACAATAGGAGCGGCGTGCGTAGTGACGTAATGGCGGCGATGAGGAACGACGATCCCAGGCAACAGAGACGTTCCGGAGCGGTGGGGACACCCCGGGGACACGGTGGCAGCAATGGACGGCGACATCCAGGGCAGCGGTGACGGTCCGGAGCGGCAGGGACAGGTGAGTACAACGTCCTATATTTAACATTGCACGGATCCCTCAACATACGATGGTTTCAACAAACGATGGTTCATTTGGAACGGATTACCCTCGTATGTTGAGGGACCACTGTATATATATATATATATATATATATATATATATATACTCAGTACCTATGAGTAAGTTTTTTTTTATGAAGAACTGAGTGTTCAGACCCTGACAGATCAGTAGAACTAGCTGGGAGATAGGCACGCAGTCACATGTATTTCTCCCTGCTCTGTGGACGGCCCCATAGACTTACATTACGAGTCTGTTCAGGTCATGTGACACAAAGCCAGGAGAGAATGCAATAAGCACGCACTTCTTCCGACTCGTTCTCATGATCGGTCGGGGTATAAGAACTCCCAGACCCCAACCGATCAAAACCACATAGGGACGTTGGCACAGCTCACTTGGAGCTGGAATCAGTACAAACAGTACATCTAAAAACTGCTCAGCGGGAGTGATGGTCATACTGAGTCCGGACCCCCTACTGATGTCTAGGAAGAAGGAAGAGAAACAATTGGCTGTGTCCTTGGGGCAGTAGTTTTTTTAGGCTCTTCTGGTAGAGGTTGAATTAGCGGTGTATGTGTTCATAGTTTGGGCCTAGCCATATAGCTTTGGCCTTTCCTATCTGTCAAAAGAGGAAAAAGCAGCAGAAGGGGAGCCGCACAAATAGTAGAAAATTTGATCGGTGGGTTCCAGGTAGTGTTGAGCGGCATAGGCCATATTCGAATTTGCGAATATTCGCGAATATATGGACGAATATTCGTCATATATTCGCGAATATTCGAATGTTCGTAATATTCTCGTTTTATTTTGGCATATGCGAAAATCCGCGTATGCGAAAATAACATATGCGAAAATTAGCATATACAAAAATGAACATAAGCAAAAATTTGCATATGCGAAAATTCGCACACCAGTATCACACAGTAGTATTAGAGCCTTCTTTACACCACAAGCTGGAAGCAGAGAGGGATGATCACTGTGATGTGTACTGTGGAAAAAAAATAAAAAAATGAATATTCATAATTACGAATATATAGCGCTATATTGCGAATATTCGCGAGCAACACTAGTTCCAGGTACTGGGGACTTCCCATTGCATGCTAGAGTAAGGGGGCAGACAAGCTAAGCTGAGACATTTTAATGGTCTGTATGGACTCATAGAAAGTCTTTACAAACCCCTCCCTCCGCCCATCTTGCCAATCTCAGTCAAGCATAGCACTTGGCCATTGGGATTTGAAGCACCTGGCCCCCACGATCCATTTAGGCATTGTGTCCTGTCAGTTTTGATCACCATTTTTGGTGGCTTTCTTGGCAAAGGCATTTAAGGCCCATACACAGATCAATTTCACTCTCCCAATAAAGTTGATTATATCCAATGAGAGCACAAGGAACGTGGCACTGAAGGCCGTGATCAGTGGGATCTTAGTGCCCGGACCGTAACTGATCAAACCTGAGATACCATGGTGGCCTATCGTCTAGAAAGAAGAACCTCATGCCTTTATTTGCTGCGGTGGCTATCAGAGGTTTCAGCTGTAAATTGCTGATAAACTCCCACATGGATCCAGCTTCTGTGCCCGTGTGATCACAGTATGTCCATGTATGTCAGTGGAAGAGTAAAATAAATCCTGTATGTAGTGTAATTAAAAATGTCACTCATTTACAAATATTTGATCTGTCTGGGTCTCAGTGCTGAGATCCATACCGATCAGAAGAACGAGCAAGGAGACGTGTCTAAGTATTATGAGTCTATGCAGCAGCGAGACACACATTGCTACTTGCTGGGGAGTGAACAGCAAAGCCACGCACTTCTCCCGGCTCATTCTCCTGATCGGTGAGAGTCTCAGCACTGAGACCTAGACCAATCAAATTTTTTTACATGTCCCAGTGAAATGACAAAAGTTTTTCTAAATGACAATGCCAATTTAAAGGATTTTCCAGGAAAAAAATACATTGTTATATTTGGAAGACTTGATAGTAGCTGTGGTGGGGGAGCAGCTGAGGTGAGTATGTAGGCGTTTTAGTTTTCAGTGCATAGGGAGGCATATACAGTGAAACCTCTCTAAAAGACCATCTTTTTAAAAAGACCAGCGCCTAATCCAGACCAAGTTTTATGTGACGTATTTTCAGTCCACCCTATATTATGAGAAGACCAACCCCCTAGAAGGCCACTTTTCAATGTCATTTTATAACAAAAATGTATTCTTCCCCAGGAAACCCCTTTAACAAAGCATCCTTTACCTAGATATTAGGGCCATGAAAATACCTTTATAAGGTATGTTTTAGGTAAGTCTTAATGACTATATAAAAAAAATCCCTAAATGATATAAGTAAAGTACTACTACACAAAGCCAATAGCCACAACAAACGAAAGGCGTATATGAATCAACAACTTTATTCTGTAGGTCGATGCGATTAAAACGATACCCAAATTATATAGTTTTTCTATCATTCTATTTATATTGTGCTACGTTAAAAAAATGCTAACTTTTTTTTCACAAAATTCACATGCATAAAATTGTTCTATTTTGACCCCTATCATTTTTTTTTTTTTCCGCATACAGTGATGTTTTAAGGCTCATTTTTTGTGCTGTGATCCTTAGTTTTTATCGGTACCATTTTTGTTTTGAGTGCACTTTTGGATCGCTTTTTTGATGTGCTAAAATTTTTTTGGGTGTTTGGTATTTTTATACGTTTAAACAGTTTACCATGCAGGATCATAAACATTATATTTGAATAATTTGGACATTTACGCACGCGTCGATACCGAATATGTTAATTGTTTTTCTTTTTTTTTTCTTTTTTGTACAAGGGGAAAATAAAGGTAATTTAATTTTTTTTATTAGGGGAGGGGGGTTTATATTATTTTAGAAACTTTTTTTTTTTTAAACATTTTTTGATATGCAGTTGTGGTGAGGGTGTGATGGAGGGCAGATCTTATTACCCTAGGGGCAGATGGCTTTAACCCCTTGTATTCGTGATGCCAGGGCGTGGTTTAACCTCTACACCACCCGAAGGTATGCCGCTGGATCCTGGGCTAGGCACAGGGCAAAAATGACTCCGACACCAAGTTACGGAACAACGGCAGCTTTACAGAGGTAGACTGGTGTAATAGTCTTGACAGCTCAATTTGGCCCAAGGAGGTGGCCAGTGACTTCAGAGACTCTAGGGCTCGCTGGGACTTATAGTGGATTTGGACAATTTGCTGCTGCCCCACGCTGACTTTATGCAGACTGATCTTGACTGACTTGACTAGACTGACTTCACCCCGTATGTAGCTTACCAGGTTTTGATGTTCATCTGTGGGACATTATAATAGATGACATTTACATTACATAGATTAAAGAGGGACTCAGGGGACACTGCAATAGAGTCCGCCTATTAGGACAGCAAGGGTACAGGGGTGAAAATCCTGTACTGGGCCACCACACAATCATTGCATTTACTTTATCATGCTATGCCTATGGCCTAGCATTATACAGTGTGATCGACAATCCACTGATCTAGCCTTGCTAAGCCATGATATAGCAGTAAGTTGGCGATTGGCAGCAGGAGGCAGGTAAGGGGACCCTCCTCCACCATTTTACCTGGGGGTTCAGTGAGCCCCTCTGAGTTACCAAAGATCTTTCACTTTCACTTTAGACGCCGTGATCGGCATTGATCGCAATATCTAAAGAGTTAATGACATAGCCGACACTCACTACTCTGAAGCTCCTGCACCCACTTTAAAGTCGCATAAGGATTCAAGGTGCACAGCTACGCCCTTGACCCTTATGTACCAGAACGCAAGGGTGTACCCGTACGCCCTCCGTCCTTAACAGGTTAAAGTGAGTGGAGAGCCACAACCACCCGACGTTTTGCACAGTGAAGGCTTCACACCCTGGATGAGTTGTACTCTTTATTGATTGAGGTTCATATTAGAGATGAGCGAACTTTCAGTAATTCGATTCGTCAAGAACTTCTCGGCTCGGCAGTTGATGACTTATCCTGCATAAATGAGTTCAGCTTTCAGGTGCTCCGGTGGGCTGGAAAAAGTGGATGCAGTCCTAGGAGAGAGTCTCCAGCCCAACGGAGCACCCTAAAGCTGAACTAATGCAGGCTAAAGTCAGCAACCACCGAGCCGAGAAGTTCGTGATGAATCGAATTACTGTAAGTTCGCTCATCTCTAGTTCATATATCTTATTGATTAAATTTCATTTTAAAAAAATTGGGGAGGAAGGTATAATGAAAGAAATGTGATTTTGTCTTATATTTTGTACAGTGTGTTGTATGGGCTATATTTTCTCTATAATTATAAACAGGTACTATACTAACTTAGAAAGTGTTGACAAATAAGAACCATTCAGCGCATCTAGTCCGCCCAATATTCTGAATACTATCAATAGTCCCTGGCCCTATCTTATATAAACGATAGTCGTATGCCTATCCCATGCATGCGTAACCCTTTAAAGGGGTACTTAGGTGGAAAACAATTTTTTTTTTAAATCAACTGGTGCCAGAAAGTGCAAGAAAGGTGCCAACATTTGTAAATTACTTCAATTTAAAAATCTTAATCCTTCCAGTACTTATCAGCTGCTGTATGCTCCACAGGAAGTTGTATTTCTTTCTGGATTTCTTTTCTGTCTGACCACAGTGCTCTCTGTTGACACCTCTGTCCATGTCAGGAACTGTCCAGAGCAAATCCCCATAGCAAACCTCTCCTGCTCTGGACAGTTCCTGATACGGACAGAGGTGTCAGCAGAGAGCACTGTGGTCAGACTGGAAAGAACTACACAACTTCCTCTGTACTATACAGCAGCTGGTAAGTACTGGAAGGATTAAGATTTTTAAATAGTAGTAATTTACAAATCTAATTAACTTTGTGGCACTAGTTGATTTAAAAAAAAAAATAAAAAAATTCCACCAGAGTACCCCTTTAAGGATGCAGGATATTTCATTCTTGCACTTTCGTTTTTCCTCATCATCTTCTAAAAATCATAACACTTTAATTTTCCCACCTACAGACCTATATGAGCGCTTTTTCTTTTTCTTTTATTTTTTGCGCCACCAATTTTACTTTGCAATGAAATCAATCATTTCACCACAAAAGCTACGTCGAAACAAAATAGAAAAAAAAACACCATGTGTAACTTTTGGGGACTTCCACTTCATCGCAGTGCACTGTTTGGTAAAAATAACATGTTCTCTTTATTCTGTAGGTCCATACGGTTACAAAGATACCGAAATTATAATTAATATAGACACTGCTCCAGTCGCTGGTGCGCGTGCGCCGTCTCTGCGCTGCCGGGGTTCCGGGTGAGTCGCGTCTACGTCATGGCACGGTCATGTGATTCTTCGCAGTGCCGTGTCATGTGACGCGGCTCCTTCCGGTTTCCGGGCGGCGACGGGGCCGGCGTTCGCGTGCATTGTAACAGCCACAGGTGAGGATTATACTATTAATCTTCTAATACAATCTGATTGGTGTTCTTGGATATAAATAGACAGTCGGACTGGGATAGAGCCACTCCCAGACGAAGGTTGCGTACCGAAACGTACGTTGAAGTGGTGCTGTCCCGGTCTCTGCTGATTGCTGTTATACTCTGGTATATCGCCATACTGTTTTGTATCCCTGCAATGTTATGTTTGTTTACATGCACACTGCACTTTATTTTGCATGCCATATATATTTTTTGCTCTCACTGTGAGATTTATATACATGTTTTCTACATGCTGCTAAACATCCTGTTTTTGCAAATTTGTGTGCAAGATTATCGTATCTTTTCTATCTCATTGTGGTGGATCCAGTAATATATACACTATACCCAGCCTTCATTGCAGAGCCGGTGACACCACCTTTTAGCCTTATTCCTCCTTGAAAAATAAAATATTTGTAACTAATATATATACAATTTTTATGTATTTACACTCTACGGAATTAATAAAATGATATATGCTTTATAAGTGACTCCGTTTTTCATTTCTTGTTATTTGCTAATTAATATAGTGTTATTTATTTTTATTTCATTTTGCTTTATTATTATTTTTTGTTTTACTTCTTTAAAAGTTATAATTTTTTGTATGAAAATTATCATGTTTAAAATTGTCCTCTTCCGACCCCTATAATTTTTTATTTTTCCGTATACGGGGATGTGTGAGGGCTCATTTTCTGTGCTATAAACTGTAGTTTTATCAGTACCATTTTTGTTTTGATAAGACTTTTTGACAGCTTTTTATAAATTCTTTAGGGTATACAAAGTGTCCAGAAATATACAATTTTTTTACGTTTACATTATATTTTTATAGTTCGGACATTTGCGAGATACCACATATGTTTATTTTTGTTTACATTTTTTTTTTATTCAAACTTTTATTAGGGAAGGGGTTAAATCGATTGGTCATCATGTGTGATTAATTTCCCCACTATTGATGTCAGGCTCACTGGCCTATAGGTGCCCAATTTCTCCCTGCTACCTTTTTTTGTAAATGAGAACAAAATTTGCTTATTTCCAATCTTCTGGGACGACTCCTGTTACCAGTGATTGATTAATCTGTTAAAGGGGTACTCCGCTCCTAGACATCTTATCCTCTATCCAAAGGATGGGGGATAAGATGTCAGATCTCCCTGCTGCATCCAACGTTCGTTTAGAGCATGGGTGTCAAACACCCGGCCCGCAGGCCGAATCCGGCCCGCCAGACCTCGTCATGTGGCCCGCCACCAGCCTTCAACTTTAATCTCGCTTTAAAAAGAAAAGAAAGCCGCCTTTTCAGAGCATGCGCGGCGATCCTTCCTTCGGTCCTCCTGGTCCTCCGCCTCTATGGTTGTACATCAGTGACGTCCCGTGCGTACAACCATAGAGACGCGGGAGGAACAGGAGGACGGCAGGATCATCGCAGGAGGAAGCGCGCAGGCCCTGGTAAGTGACCGGCGGCGCATTATCTTCTTCAGCGTTCCGGTCACTGCTCAACCGGTCCTGGCACCTAATGCTATGGTCCATAGGCCATAGCAGTAGATGTGACCCCGGACCGGAGGAGCGGTGACCGGATCACAGTGGGGGCAGCACACAGACATACTGCCTCCAGCCATACACTGTATATGGCTGGAGGCTGTATGTCTGTGGGGAGGGGGGGTGCTGCCAACCTAATGTGGGGGGAACTATACTGGCAACCTAATGTGAGGGAACATGCTGCCTACCTAATGTGGGGGGAACTATACTGCCTACCTAATGTGGGGGGAACTATACTGCCTACCTAATGTGGGGGGAACTATACTGCCTACCTAATGTGGGGGGAACTATACTGCCTACCTAATGTGGGGGGAACTATACTGCCTACCTAATGTGGGGGGAACTATACTGCCTACCTAATGTGGGGGGAACTATACTGCCAACCTAATGTGGGGGAACTATACTGCCAACTAATGTGGGGGAACATGCTGCCTACCTAATGTGGAGAGAACTATACTGCCAACCTAATGTGGGGGAACATGCTGCCAACTAATGTGGGGGAATATGCTTCCTACCTAATGTGGGGGAACTATACTGCCAACCTAATGTGGGAGGAACTATACTGCCTACCTAATGTGGGGGGAACTATACTGCCAACCTAATGTGGGGGAACATGCTGCCTACCTAATGCGGGGTAACTATACTGCCTACCTAATGTGGGGGGAACTATACTGCCTACCTAATGTGGGGGGAACTATACTGCCAACCTAATGTGGGGGAACTATACTGCCAACTAATGTGGGGGAACATGCTGCCTACCTAATGTGGAGAGAACTATACTGCCAACCTAATGTGGGGGAACATGCTGCCAACTAATGTGGGGGAATATGCTTCCTACCTAATGTGGGGGAACTATACTGCCAACCTAATGTGGGAGGAACTATACTGCCTACCTAATGTGGGGGGAACTATACTGCCAACCTAATGTGGGGCACATGCTGCCTACCTAATGTGGGGGGGACTATACTGCCTACCTAATGTGGGGGGAACTATACTGCCAACCTAATGTGGGGGGAACTATACTGCCAACCTAATGTGGGGGGACATGCTGCCAACTAATGTGGGGGAACATGTTGCCTACCTAATGTGGGGGGAACTATACTGCCTACCTAATGTGGGGGGAACTATACTGTCAACCTAATGTGGGGGAACATGCTGCCTACTAATGTGGGGGAACATGCTGCCTACCTAATGTGGGGGGAACTACAAGGTACTGTACATTGCGGTAGGAGGGGTAGTCTTATATGGCGAGTATATCCCAAACTCTACATTTTAACTGTAAAAGTTGGGGGTCGTCTTATACACCCAGTCGTCTTATACGCCGGCATATACAGTATGTGGGGGGGGGGGGGAGGGGTCCTACAGATACAACCGGCCCTTTGAGGGTGACCAAACTGCTGATGCGGCCCCCGATGAATTTGAGCTTGACACCCCTGGTTTAGAGCATCAAGGGCAGCGCAGGAGGCTCGTGACGTCACGGCCGCGCCCGCTTGTGAGGCTCCCGCCGTCACGCCCCCTCCAATAGACTTGCATTGAGGGGACGTGGCTGTGATGTCTCAAGTGGGGCATGACCTTGACATCACGAGTCTCCGCCCCGCATCGCCAATCATCCGGCATGGAGCAAAGTTCACTCTGTGCACAGGATGTCTGGGGCGCCTTTGGATAGGGGATAAGATGTCTAGAGGCAGAGTACCCCTTTAACGGTTTTTCTAGTACACCCCTAAGATCTTTTAATAACCTTGGGTATTACCCATCAAGTCCCTGTGACTTATTTGTCGTTACATTAGACAGTTAAAAGAACGTCTTCCTCTGTAAAGACACATGCAATAAATGATTCATTATTCTTCCTCCCTAAATGAGGTCCTTTTCCTTTACTTTTGTGTGTGTCCTCCACGTGCCTGTATGACCTCCCTACAACGCCTGGACATGCTCCTGGACAGTCTGTGGTGCAACGTGGCGTTGGTGGATGGAGTGAGACATGATGTCCCAGATGTGCTCAATCGGATTCAGGTCTGGGGAACGGGCGGGCCAGTCCATAGCATCAATGCCTTCCTCTTGCAGGAACTGCTGACACACTCCAGCCACATGAGCTCTAGCATTGTCTGCATTAGGAGGAACCCAGGGCCAACTGCACCAGCATATGGTCTCACAAGGATTCTGAGCAGGGCCGCCTTCAGGGGGGTTCAACCCATACACCTGTATGGGGCCCGGAGCTTCAGGGAGGCCCGGACGTCCCTGGACCTTTTTTTTTTTTTTTTTTTATTGGCTTGTCAGTCAGTGACTGCCACTGTCACTCACTGACCGCTGGGTGCCCCCAGGACTATGACATTTCTTTTAAAATTACCTTTTTGTAGGGCGCGGGCCCCTTAAGATAGAGGTCAGGGGCCGGACAGGTCAGGGGCTGATTGGAGTAGAGACGTCACGTGCCCCGCGCAGGCACACACGTGATGTCTACTTCAGTCACCTGACCTGTCCCTACCTACGTCCTCACGCAATCTCCAGCATCCAGTGACGGGACTAGGAGCAGCAGCCTCACGCCGCATCCGATCCCCGGCAGGGTAAGTAAACTGGCCCGGGGGGGGGGCCCAGGGGCGTGGAGGGGGGCGTATGGTGGTTAGGGGACTACACTGGAACCTCCTATTAATTGGCTATTATACCCTAGATAGGAGATGGCTTCTAAATCCTATAGGACTTACTAAAGTCATTCCCTCACTACCTGAGTGCCACTCCAACACCCCAATCAAACCAACACTACAGAAAACAACCGAAATTTTGCTGTTCATTGAGCCCTTTGGGTGCCACCGTGTCCAAACGATGGATCCAGCGACATTCACGCTGGAGTAATATTTTATCATTATCACCCCCTCTCTGAGAAGGTGTTAATGTGTCCACACCCACAAATTTTAAACATGTAGGGTCACCATCATGTATTGTATTAATATGGGTGGCGATAGATGTCTCCCTTTTATTTCTAACATCCCCTATATGTTCCAATACTCTCTTTCTAAACTCCCTCAGTGTTTTTCCCACATATAACAGGGGGCATGTACAGTGGGCTACATAAATGATGGCTTTGGTTGAACAGTTTATATGGTGTTTTATAGGTATGGGCACTGTTTGTCCAGAGGACAAGGACTTAGTTTTTCCAACATATTGACAAGCAAGACAGTGCCCACACCTATAGCATCCTTCAACTTTACCTAATCTTCCCAACCAATTGGTAGGGGTATCGCTCACTGGTCGTAGATGACTGGCAACTAACATATCCCCTAAGCTGCGACCACGTCTGTATGTGATCTGTGGCGTTGGCCCTATTACATCCTGGAGATCGTTGTCCATTTGCAATATGTCCCAGTGTTGTGTAATAATCCTACGTATTTCATTGGACATTTTATCATAGTTACCAATTATCCTGATTGGTTGTTTAACTGGAGGGGAGTATTTGGGTATCAGGAGATCATTTCTGGGTGTGGAGAGGGCTGTATGTTGTGCTCTGGTAAGTATGTAATTTGGGTAACCCCTGTTCCTGAATCGCCTCTTCATGGCCGCTGACTCCTTCCTAAACTCCCTATTCGACGAACAGTTCCTCCTGAGGCGGAGGAATTGCCCCTTTGGGATACCTGTTTTTAGGGGGCCCGGGTGGCAACTCTCCCACCTCAGGAGGCTGTTCGTCGCGGTAGATTTTCGAAAAATAGTACTCTGTAGGACACCCTCTGGGTCCTTATATACTTTTACATCCAGGAAGTTGAGTTCACTTTCGTGGGTTTCAAAGGTAAAAAATAAACCCAGGTCATTGTTGTTAATATGACCCACCAGTTCTTCGAACTCAACCTTAGTTCCGTTCCACAAGACAAAAATGTCGTCGATTAAACGTAACCATATCAGTGCTTGTTCACTAAAATGGGTCATCTCATCATGGAACAAATGTGTCGCCTCCCACCACCCTAATGTAAGATTTGCGTAACTCGGGGCACAGGGGGACCCCATTGCGGTCCCCCTTATTTGATGGTAGATGATTCCATTAAATAAGAAAAAAATCCTGTTCAAAACAAAACGTAGTAGTTGTAGGACAAAGGCATTATGTTCATGATATTCTGTACCTCTTGTACTTAAAAAATATTTGCATGCTTGTAATCCTACATCATGACGAATAGAGGAGTACAGTGCTTCCACGTCAATACTCGCGAGGATGGACCCCTCTGTCATGGTGATACCTTCTATACGCCGGAGTAGGTCCATCGTATCCCGCAAGTATGACGAGAGGGAAAACACAAATTGTCTAAGAACTCTATCAATATAGATTCCCAACCTCTGCGTCAAACCCCCAATGCCCGAAGCAATTGGGCGGCCTTTTAATGGCATAAGGCCTTTGTGAATCTTGGGTAAGGCGTAAAAGGTAGGGAATACTGGTTTGTGTGGAACAAGGAATTCAAACTCATTGGTATCCAAAAGTTTTTT
This sequence comes from Hyla sarda, assembly GCF_029499605.1. Lineage (NCBI taxonomy): Eukaryota > Metazoa > Chordata > Amphibia > Anura > Hylidae > Hyla > Hyla sarda. The sequence continues at coordinate 40,101,441 of NC_079192.1, forward strand.
ATCAAGAGCTGACTTTAATATCGGCATCAATTCCTGGATGTATTCTGAAGTAGGGTTGTTGGTCAGTACTTCATATGTGTCCCTATCATCCAACAACCTCCTGCACATTCTGATGTATTTTGGGCGATCCATAAGAACTATGTTTCCCCCTTTATCAGAGGCCTTTATAACTAGCTGTTCATTATCCTGTAACTGTTTATTGGCACACTTCTCAGAGTATGACAAGTTTTCTCGCAAACAATTGCCTTCGGTTATGATCTGTTTGAGGTCTCTCAATACCAGTTCGAGAAACACCTCAATACATGATGTGTCCCCCAATGGAGGGAAAATCTTGCTGGTCAAATTTGAGATCCGTAAAGGGTCCCTGTTACGCCTAGCGCTCCGGGTCCCCGCTCCTCCCCGGAGCGCTCACGGCGTCTCTCTCCCCGCAGCGCCCCGGTCAGTCCCGCTGACCGGGAGCGCTGCACTGTCATGGCCGTCGGGGATGCGATTCGCACAGCGGGACGCGCCCGCTCGCGAATCGCATCCCAGGTCACTTACCCGTCCCGGTCCCCTGCTGTCATGTGCTGGCGCGCGCGGCTCCGCTCTCTAGGGCGCGCGTGCGCCAGCTCTCTGCGACTTAAAGGGCCAGCGCACCAATGATTGGTGCCTGGCCCAATTAGCTTAATTGGCTCCCATCTGCTCCCTGCCTTTATCTGACCTCCTCCCATGCACTCCCTTGCCGGATCTTGTTGCCTTGTGCCAGTGAAAGCGTTTAGTGTGTCCAAAGCCTGTGTACCTGAACTTCTGCTACCCATCCTGACTACGAACCTTGCCGCCTGCCCCCGACCTTCTGCTACGTCTGACCTTGCCTATGCCTAGTCCTTCTGTCCCACGCCTTCTCAGCAGTCAGCGAGGTAGAGCCGTTGCTAGTGGATACGACCTGGTTGCTACTGCCGCAGCAAGACCATCCCGCTTTGCGGCGGGCTCTGGTGAAAACCAGTAGCCTCTTAGAACCGGTCCACTAGCACGGTCCACGCCAATCCCTCGCTGACACAGAGGATCCACTACCTGGAAGCCGAATCGTGACAGTCCCTTGCCCACTGGGCGTTCACTTTCCTGCATCAAAGTGACCAAGTCTCTAGCTGACACAAGCTACGGTGTGTGGCAGGATTATATTTAGTGGATACAGTGTGTGGCAGTATTTTATTCAGGGTACGGTGTGTGGCAGGATTATATTTAGTGGGTACAGTGTATAGCAGTATTATATTCAGGGTACAGTGTGTGGCAGTATTATATTCAGGGTACAGTGTATAGCAGTATTATATTCAGGGTACAGTGTGTGGCAGGATTATATTTAGTGGGTATAGTGTATAGCAGTATTATATTCAGGGTACAGTATGTGGCAGGATTATATTCAGGGTACAGTGTGTGGCAGTATTATATTCAGGGTACAGTGTATAGCAGTATTATATTCAGGGTACAGTGTGCGGCAGTATTATATTCAGGGTACAGTGTGTGGCAGGATTATATTCAGTGGGTACAGTTTGTAGCAGTATTATACTCAGGGTACAGTGTGGGGCAGTATTTTATTTAGGGTACACTTTCTGGCAAGGTTATAATGATTACTGTCTTCATACAGAGGATGAGGATCTGCTGACAGTGAGGAGCCAATGATGTCTGGATGTCAGACTCTGCAGAGAAGATGGAGCTGGAGGTAGACCTGGTCTCTGGACCAGATGAAGAAGAAAAGATAACAGAGAAGATGTCACTCAAGTCAGAAGACGTCACTCAGGTCACTGATATCATTGTGTGTTCTCCTGACTGTCCCATCAGAGCTGTAGTCACTTGTTATTTCTGCAGTGATGATGGATAAAACTGTGTCCAATCTGTGTCTCTCCAGCTGTTACAAAGCTACAACTCCCATTGCCAGAGGCTCTCCAGACATGATGGGAGTTTTAGCTTTCCAACAGCTGGAGAACCACTTCAACCGGGGTGATTGGTGGAGGTTTCAGCAGTTTGACCCCCACCAAAAAAATGGCCCCGAGGTAATTTTTTGCATTGAGCTGTGTGAGGGGCCCCAAAATTTCTGATGGCAGCCCTGGGTCTGAGGATCTCATCTCGGTACCTAATGGCAGTCAGGCTACCTCTGGCAAGCACATAGAGGGCCGTGCAACCCCCCAAAGAAATGCCACCCCACACCATTACTGACCCACCTCCAGACCACACCATTACTGACCCACCATTACTGACCCACCTGCTGGAGGATGTTGCAGGCAGCAGAACTTTCTCCATGGCATCTCCAGACTCTGTCATGTCTGTCACATGTGCTCAGTGTGAACCTGCTTTCATCTGTGAAGAGCACAGGGCACCAGTGGCGAATTTGCCAATCTTGGTGTTCTCGGGCAAATGCCAAACGTCCTGCACGGTGTTGGGCTGTAAGCACAACCCCCACCTGTGGACGTCAGGCCCTCATACCACCCTCCTAAAGTCTGTCTCTGACCGTTTGAGTGGACACATGCACATTTGTGGCCTGCTGGAGGTCATTTTGCAGGGCTCTGGCAGTGCTCCTCCTGCTCCTCCTTGCACAAAGGCGGAGGTAGCGGTCATGCTGCTGAGTTCTTGCCCTCCTACAGCCTCCATGCTCGGGACACTACGCTGACAGACACAGCAAACCTTCTTGCCACAGCTCGCATTGTTGTGCCATTCTGGATGAGCTGCACTACCTGAGCCACTTGTGTGGGTTGTAGACTCCGTCTCATGCTACCACTAGAGTGAAAGCACCGCCAGCATTCCAAAGTGACCAAAACATCAGCCAGGAAGCATAAGAACTGAGAAGTGGTCTGTGGTCACCACCTGCAGAATCACTCCTTTATTGGGGGGTGTATTGCTAATTGCCTATAATTTCCACCTGTTGTCTGTCCCATTTGCACAACAACATGTGAAATTGATTGTCAACCAGTGTTTCTTCCTGAGTGGACAGTGGGATTTCACAGAAGTGTCATTGACTTGGAGTTACATTGTGTTCTTTAAGTGTTCCCTTTATATATTTGAGCAGTGTATATCTGTTTATCCAGTTGTCATTAAAAAGGGAGAGTGAAATACTTTCCTTCTTAATATAAACAGTGAGATCTCTTGATCTCTTGACGCCTGAGGATGTCTTCACTGGGTTGAGCAATAAGGACCAGACAGACCGGCCTGACAAGCACCTCACCCAGAAGCTCGGTGGACTGTTATTCCACTCCACACACCCTATGGTGAACGTTTCCAAGTCACATGCTCCACTTCTTTAAGTATATAACTGTATTTGCCTCTACACATGGTTATCTATGTCCTTATGTATGAGAATACTTTTGTTTCTTATTCTATACAATTTTTGCTCTGAAAAGGAATTTCCATCCCACCTCCTTCTGTATGGATCAGAGATGTCCAAGTGTCATTGTTTTCACACCTTAAAGGGGTACTCCACCCCTAGACATCTTATCCCCTATCCAAAGGATAGGGGATAAGATGTCTAATCGTGGGGGTCCCGCTGCCGGGGACCCCCACAATATAGCATGCGGCACCCACCTGTATCTGCTTCCGGCAGCACTGGAGGTTCTGGCTCCCGACCACGGGAACGGAAGATCGTGACTAGAGATGAGCGAACTTACAGTAAATTCGATTTGTCGCAAACTTCTCGGCTCGGCAGTTGATGACTTTTCCTGCGTAAATTAGTTCAGCTTTCAGGTGCTCCGGTGGGATAGAAAAGGTGGATACAGTCCTAGGAAATAGTCTCCTAGGACTGTATCTACCTTTTCCAGCCCACCGGAGCACCGGAAAGCTGAACTAATTTATGCAGGAAAAGACATCAACTGCCGAGCCGAGAAGTTCGTGACGAATCGAATTTACTGTAAGTTCGCTCATCTCTAATCGTGACGTCACGACTCTGTCCCTGTGTGACGTCACGTCCCGCCCCCTCAATGCAAGTCTATGGGAGGGGGCGTGACGGCCGTCACGCCCCCTCCCATAGACTTGCATTGATGGGGCGGGGCGTGACGTCACACAGGGACAGAGTCGTGACGTCACGATCTTCCGTTCCCGTGGTCGGGAGCCAGAACCTCCAGCGCTGCCGGGAGCATATACAGGTGGGTGCTGCATGCTATATTTTGCTGCGGCGGGACCCCCACGATCAGACATCTTATCCCCTATCCTTTGGATAGGGGATAAGATGTCTAGGGGTGGAGTACCCCTTTAAATATTAAATCTCATATATATCGCATATGATGGTTGTCACGTAATAAACAAGCAACATTGCCAGAAACATTGTCTTACCATTGTTCCTCAGAAAAGGGGGGCGGGGCTCTCCACCGAAGACCCTCCTTGAGGACTCTCTCCACACCCAAGGCTTAGTGTTTTGGTCAGCAATTGCCTCCATAGCAGTTTAGGCCAGATCAGCTTCCAGTTGACAGTATGCAGTTTTTTGCAGAAAGACCACCTTCTGCCAAGCTGTATGTCTAGTCTGTTGCTTAAAAAAGCAGGTTGTGGCTCCTAGCCCACTAGTGCCAAATGGGCCCAGTGATCTCAGCAATCTCAGTACTGAACTCAGCAATCTCAGGGAGGACAACTCCCTTTCCCAGACTTCTCTTGTCTTATTGTATTATAAAGATAAGGCTCTGGAGAGATCTTACCGTAGATACCCCCAACTTCTCGACCATGGCCAGTTTGAGCATCCTCTTGGGTGGCACTGTCTCTCCTTGGGCTCAGTCTCACTTAGTCTCTTCTTCACAGCTGTCAGTAATCTCTTTAGTCTATGACTAGCCCACGTCTTTCAGCGAGTCTCTCTCTGTCTTACTCTTCCAGTGACTATCAATACTAAAAAGTCCTACCAGAAAGTTAAACAGATTTGTAAATTACTTCTATTTAAAAATCTTAATCCTTCCAGTACTTCTCAGATGCTGTATGCTCCACAGGAAGTTCTTTTCTTTTTGAATTTCCTTTCTGTCGGACCACAGTGCTCTCTGCTGACAACTCTGTCCATGTCAGGAACTGTCCAGAGCAGGATAGGTTTGCAATGGGGATTTGCTCCTGCTCTGGGCAGTTCCTAAATTGGACAGAGGTGTCAGCAGCGAGCACTGTAGTCAGACAGAAAGGAAATTCAAAAAGAAAAGAACTTTCTGTGGAGCATACAGCAGATGGTAAGTACTGGAAGGATTAAGATTTTTAAATAGAAGTAATTTACAAATCCGTTTAACTTTCTGGCACCAGTTGATATAAAAAAATGTTTTCTAGCGGAATAACCCTTTAAAGGGGTACTCCACCCCTAGACATCTTATCCCCTATCCAAAGCATAGGGGATAAGATGTCTGATCGCGGGGGTCCCGCCGCTGGGGACCCCCACAATATAGCATGCGGCACCCACCTGTTTCTGCTCTGGAAGCGCTGGGGGGTCTGTGTCCCGACCACCGGAACGGAAGTCTGTGAAGTCACGACTCCGCCACCGTGTGACGTCACGCCCCGTCCCCTCAATGGAAGTCTATGGGAGGGGGCATGATCAATCAGAATGGACATTTCACTGGTAAATCCCCTGTATTATTAAAGTGCATGTGTGGTGTCTCGGTACAGGGCATGTCCTGTCCCTTTTTTCTGGAGTCCCCTCAGCCAGAGTCCTTCCATGATAATGGGCTCTCCTGAAGGGCTAACCCCTAGTCGCCTCTTAATATGTTGATATAAAATTTATATATTTTTATATTTAAATCATATAGGATACCTATGTATAGGACCTTAGAGGTCACGTGCCTTTAATATATGTTATGCTATGGTTTAAGGACCTTTGGGTCATGTGATATACCCAGGGTTCCAGAGGTAGGGACTGACAGGTTTGGCTGACCAATGAGCTTTGTCCCGCCCTGTTAATATATAAGGGCATGCTGCCACTAAATTCTCTCTCTTGGTCCCTGCACTTCAAAGCAAGCACATCAATCTATATCTCTTCATCAATTCAAGATAGGCCTGAAGCCTTATCTTCCGCAGCCACTAAACCGTGAGTTATCCAGCTCAAAACTACTAAAATCCTGTGTGACTACTGCAACTCAATTATCTTCAAATCAGTTTCACAGTGGCTAGCAAACCAAAACTCATTGTATTCAGAAGTCCCAGCCAACCTGTGAGGAACCTGAACTACGGTCCTCTATACAAAGACTGTTTTGTTAACTGCAGTTGCATAAAATATGCAGTAAAGTTTATTCCGGTTTCATCAAATATCTGCTGTGGACATTCAATTATTTCTCCCTACCGTTTCTGGGGCGGTTGGCGGTAGGACCATTTATCTAAGGAAACAGCATCATGGCGTCACAACAACATAGGGTTAATATCAACATACCCTACACTAGTACCTGCACCATCTAGCCACCACACATGCACTACCTGGCTGTCTGGTAGCGCCCCCTACAGTACAGGAAGATGTGGTGGCCCAGTACAGAATCTGTTATTCTGTACACCTGCCCGTCCTGTGTGGCGGCTTCTATTCCAGTGTTCCCCTGGGTCCACATCGCTCCTAAGGACTATAAAATCTCAGGTTATATGTTGGTTAATCTTTTGAAGTGTTTGTCACTTTAAATAATGGTCTTAGTAACCCTGTTGTCAAGGGGTGTATGCAAGGTGAACCGGTGGCTTGTCAGTGACCAATGGGATCTCTCTAAGCTTTCCCCCTTATGTAGTGAGGTCAGGGTTCAGCTCACTCTCTTGAGTCCAGTCCATGCTGAGGTACAGTGAAGTGAATAGCTGAGGAGTTCGTCTGAGTGATCCAGAAGGAGGCCTGAGGCCTAGTCCTGCAACCACGCTTCCACCGCAAGTTAACCCCTGCACCTGTAGTGAAAGTCAAAGCTGCAACGTAGGAACTAAACCAGTGGGGAAACTACAGAAGTCCAAGTCCAGTCAACATAGTCAAGTCTGTCAATTACTTAATTCAAGCGTGGCTGCCTCAGTCGAGTCAATTACAACTACAAGTCTCAGCAAGCCGATAAGCTTCCCTATGTTAACACTGCATATCCTTAGTGCCTATCTGAGTTCTATGGACTTTAACACCTTGTCTACCTCAGTAAAGCATACGAGTTAACCGTAACCTTGAGTCGGAGTGATTATTTGCCCCGTGCCTGACACAGGTGAAGCTGGTCTACCTCGGGTGGTGTACAGTTCAACCAGGCCCTGGCATCACGATCACAAAGGGTTAATAACATCTGCCCTTTCATACCCTTCACCACAAAATTTGGCATCCCACGAACAGGATACGGGTGTGTGCCTTATAGAAAAGTACCTCCAGTCTGAACTCTGTCCAGTACTGCAGAAAAATGCACGTCCATGCGACAGAAATTACGCCAAAATCTGTACGGGACTGTCTTTGTATAAAAGCTATATGCTAAAAGGCACTTGTGAAATAGAGGGAAAAGTGAAGATTTATTTGTCTGCCACTGTGAAAGTACCAAGTTTGTGGGTATCACCCTTCGTTGTATGCACAATTATGTTGCGGGACTCGAGCTGCGCAATCAGTACAGTGTTGCCTTAACCAGAAGGGGTTATCTGGATCTAGCGATTCCCGTGTGCGCAAGTGGCCGCAGCTCTGCCCACATCAGTCCCCAGCGGTGACCCCTCTTCAGCATAACGAAGAGGAACTAAAAGGATCGCCCTGTGTGCACAGGGAAATATTTTTCTTCCTGGACCCAAACAGGAAGTTCCTTGGGCACAGCCATCTTAAAGAGTTGCCGGCTGTCGCATCTATCCCCAGCGCTGCAGCGTAACACGACTCCGGAAGTCCCCCAAGTCTTCGGCACAGTGTCCCACAAAGTTACCAGCCATTCCGGTCTACTGCTATGCACAGTGTGTTGTCGTCAAATATCTTAAACAAGTGTTCTGTCACCGGGTACCTGCAACACAGAGGGGGAGTGCTTTTTGTTATTCTCCCACATTCCAGGTGCAAAATCCAAGCTGCTGCAGCACCTCTACAACTTTCTTAAAGGGCAATCCAAACCATCTTCCTTAAAGCCACAGCGCACCCTATTGACTACAAGATGTCTGAACCAAGCACCACCTATCAATCGGGCGCCAGTGCCCCTCCATCTCCCCCAGAGAGCACACCACCTGGTCCAGCAGCTAGTGTCCTTCCTCCTTTCAGCATCAACAACCCTGGTGTTCCAGCGACCTCTCCGGTATTCATGGGGAATCCTGTCCTTCCTACCTACAATAGAGATCCCTTCACCCTGAGGGATTTCAAAGAGAGGATCCAGTGCTTGTTTGTCTTTTACTCTTTCCCTCCTAACAAACAGGTGCAACTACTAACGGGACAGCTCCAGGGATCAGCATTAGAGGAAGTCTGTACCTGGCCAGTATCTGAGAAGGTGACGGTAGAGCAGATTTTTGAAGGACTGTACCAGGTATTTTAGTCACATTCTCCATCAGAGGTACGTCTCCGGCTGTATGAAAGGTATAACTCCCAAGCAGGGCAACAAAGTGTTAATGGACAGATTTATTGATGGGGCTCATAATAAGCAGGTCAAGGCCCAATTGAGAATGTTAGCAATCCAAAACCCTAACATGTCATTTCCTGCCTTTAAGAGACTGGCTATCCAAGTAATCGAGTCCGGGACTGAATTATAAGAAGTTTGTGCTCCCCTTGCCCCTGTTCAGGAACTCCTAAGGGGGATGGCCAGGCCCATACCATTACCATCACTGTCCCCTGTCCCCTCCACAGTGCAACCTACCTGCCAGTCACCATGATCCCAGATTTACAGAGTGTTAGGCAGGACATTGAGCAACTGACTAAAGCTATCAAGGAGCTTGCCACCCGGCCTGCTCCACTCTCCCATGAACCATCCTTACCTAGGAAATCTCCCCCTGCTCCCCGCAATCCCAGTTACAGTAATTCTCTAGCCAATAGGTATTGGGGGACTCTGAGACCCTTTTGCATTCAGTGTAACAAGCCCGGCAATTGGAAAATGCAGTGCTGGGATTTAAACAGATTCACCCTGAGTTCAAGGATCGCCACTCAGGAAAACAGTCATCAGCTCCAACCCCCGAACGACCTAAGTCAGGAATCTCACTTTATGTCGCCTCCTGCCCCCTTGTAACGGTTGTTGTAGAAGGTGTACCTTTAGAGGCGCTGATAAATACAGGGTCACAAGTGTCTACCATATCTAAACGTGTTTTCTATCAGCATTGGGATGCTTGTCTATCAGGCTCTTCTGGAACCCATGCAGACCCATGCAGATGGAAGATCATCCCTTACTCCGGGCTGTAAGAAGCCTTGTCACCGAGGAGTACCAGTACGGTTAGTGAACTTGTCTGATTCCGCTACTGTCTTACCCAAGTACACTCCAGTGGCCCCGTTGTGCCTCCTCGAGTCAAGAGATATCGTGACTGAACTTCTGGTGACCAGACAGTGAGTGGCTCAAGTTGCTGGTGGATCCAGTACTGGTCCCCCCGGAACCCTGGTGAATGCAACTCCAGGTAGGGGATGCCACTTCACCTCGGGACCAGGTTAATGGAGTTGTGAATGTAGCGAAGAGGTACCATGAAGCCTTCAGTAAGCACCCAACAGACTTTAGGAAAACATTGATATTCCAACATCGTATCCTTACAGGTGATAGCCCGCCTATCAAAGAGAGACACCGTCTGGTCGCGTCAGGCATGTATCAAGAAAACGCTGGCTGACATGAAGGATGTGGACATGATTCAAGAAAGTCAGAGTCCCTGGGCGGCTCCACTCGTCCTAGTCAAAAAGAAGAATGGAACTATCAGTTTCTGTGTCAACTACAGGAAACTTAACAATGTCATACATAAGGACGCTTATCCTTTACCATGAATTGAGGAGTCATTTACTGCCCTCGGGTCTGCTGTTTACTTCTCCACTCTGGACTTAACCAGCCGGTAATGGCAAGTGCCCAGCGCCCCGGAGGATCGGGAGAAGACTGCTGTCGTGACACCCATGGTGTTGTACGAGTTCAAGAGTATGCAGTTTGGGTTGTGCAATGCCCCTGCTACATTTCAGCGACTGATGGGAAGGTGCTTGGGAAATCTGAACTTCCAAAGTGTCTTGCTATATCTGGATGATGTCATCGTGTATTCCAAGTTTTACCAGGAACACCTCAGTCATCTGTCAGATGTCTTTTGAATCCTGATCAAGCACGGGCTGAAGATCAAGCCTTCAAAGTGTCACTTGCTCAAACCCCAAGTCCATTATTTGAGCCATGTTTTAAGCGCAGAGGGAGTTCAGACAAATCCTGAAAAGGTGAATTCTGTCAAGAATTGGCCTACACCTCGCACGGTGAAAGATGTCAGGAGCTTCCTGGGATTCGCCGGCTACTACCGCCGTTTTATCTCACACTAGGCCCAAATTGCAGAACCCCTTACAGCTCTCCTTTGGGGAACAGCGAAGGAGAATTATAATGGAAGACTCCCTATTGATTGGGCCGAAGAGCAAGAGACAACGTTCCAAGCTCTCAAGCATCTGCTGATACAGCCACCCATCTTATATACTGATGCCAGTTTTGAAGGCCTAGGGGCTGTCCTGTCCCAAGTCCAGGATGGTCAAGAGTGAGTGATTACATACGCCAGTCAGAATCTCCGAGGAACGGAGAAGAATGATCCCAATTACAGCTCTTTCAAGTTGGAACTTCTCACCCTGGTATGGTCCGTGACAGAGAAATTCAAAGACTATTTGGCGGCCACGCCATTTACAGTCTATACCGATAACAATCCCTTGGCACACTTGAACACCTCTAAACTGGGCGCTCTTGAACAGCGATGGGCTTCGAGGTTAGCCAACTACAACTTCACTATCAAGTATAGAAGCGGCAAGTCAAATGTCAATGCCGATGTGCTATCTCGGATGATCCCAGGCGAAGAGCTACCCCAAGAAGATGAGTGGGAAGATGTGGAGATGCCTCAATTTTATCAGCGGTTTGTACATCGGTTGTCACTACCCTTGTCGAGGGTGAACCACGGCCAGAGAAGGTCAAAGAGAATCTCTATACCTGGAAGACTCTGAAAGACGAAAGCTGAGTCATGGCAGACTTGATGGATTACCTCCTGGCGATGACTATGAGTTGAAATGACTGTGGCATCAGAGAAAAAGACTGTTTGTGCACAAAGGACTTTTGTATGGGAATTCTTTGGATCCGGTATCCGTGGAACGACTACTTCAGATTCTGGTTCCTAGAAGAGATGTGGCTATGGTCCTCAATGCCTATCATGACCAGTCGGGACACTTTGGAGTCCATAAGACAGAAGCCACAGTTCGGAGAAGATTCTACTGGATTGAGATGTGGAGTGATGTTTTGAAATGGTACAGTGAATGCTCGGTCTGCAATGTTACCAAGAATGGATGTAAACACCCGAGGGCACCCCTCCATACCATCCCAACAGACCTAACCAGTTGATCGCACTAGACCACATGAAATTGGCTCATACCCGATCCAGGTACACCTATGCCCTCACCGTGGTCGACCACTTCTCTAAGTTGGGTTGTCGTTGATCCAGTCAAAGATCTCGGTGCCAAGACGGCCACCCAAATGTTTTACTCCAAGTGGGTACAAACGCTGGGATGCCCAAAGTCTGTCTTAACTGACCATGGACCGGCCTTCGAGGCCCAACTATTCCAAGAACTCTGTCAATTCCATGATTGTAAGAAGTTCACAACTACTGCCTATCACCCCCAAGGAAATAGGTTGTGTGAAAGGCTTAACCAAGTGTTCATCCATATACTCCTCACCTCATGAGGAGTGGCCTCAACTGCTACCTGAACTGATAGAGATATACAACAACACCGTCCACTGTTCCACTGGGTATACGCCCTTCTACCTGATGATGGGGAGGCACAGACAGCTGCCTAAGGGCTGAACCTTCGGGCTGCAAGCCCCAGCTGACAATTCTCCCTTGCCACCCCACGAATGGGTATCGGATCATCAAAGGCGAATCTATGAGGCCCAAGAGATCGTCAACAAGAAAACGGAGGAAACCCAACAGAGGAAACAGGATGACTACAACTGCCATGCAGCGACCAAACCCTTACGTGTTGGCGATAAAGTCTGGCTGAAGAAATTTCCTAGAACAGACAAGCTGGATTCTATTTGGGAGACCGAACCCTACACGATAATGGCTATTCCATAGTCTATTAAGTACGAAAGCCTGATTCCGAACCACAAGTCGTCCACAGGAATCGCCTCAAATTCTGCTTGAAGGAAGACCTGCCAGTGCTCGTGCAGCCACCGCCCCCTCCACCTGTGACGCCTGTTCATGAATATGTTCCCGGAGAGGGATAGATCCTTCTATGAACTTCCCCATGTTCTCGCCAACACAGCCAGTATACATCTGTCAACCTCCAGCTCCTGTCTTGTCCCTTCTGGCTCCAGACTATGTACCTGCTCCCATAGCTCCAGAGGTAGTACTTGCCCAACCGGCTCCTGTTCAACCAGTAGTGATGGTCCCTACTCTAGAAGGGACCATCACTAGAAGAAACAGGTAGAAGAAACACCTGCTGCACTTCCAGAGCTCCCTCCGGATCCCATTCCTCAAGAGGTGGTGCTGCGCACGTCTTAGCGGTCTACTCAAGGTCAACCGCCTGTTAGGTACAGAGAGTAAACTTGTCAGTATAAAATAGACAGTAATGAAAGGTATACTATTACATCAGGATTGTTTAGTCTTTAGAGACGTATATCTACTGTATAATTTTGTGTACAGAGAGTGGATATAAGTATCAATGTATTATAGTGAGTAATGTATATATTGCATATTGTGTACAGAAAGTAAATTCAAACACAGTGTTAAGCTACGACTGGTATCTCATAGTCAGTATACATATATACTTCAGTCCATAAATGTATATTACTAATTGTTTTTCTGTCTACTGTGCACAGGACTTTTCTGAGTGGCCACAGAAAGTACCCGATAACCTGAAATAGTAGGTAAGGTGGAATGTCATTGTTGTCTAAAGTATAGTCAGTACATTTACTAATCTATTATTTTGGGGAGAAGTAGCAAAACAAGCCGACGGGCCCCGTTAGCATAGGCATCTGGGTAGAAAGCCTCTGGCAGCCTGATCCACACAAATGTCTAGTCAGTATAATGTTTCAAGTGTCATATATACTACTGTTATTGTCATTGCTCACCGTGTCAACATTTAAAGGGTTAAAGGGGTTATCCAGGAAAAAACTTTTTTTTATATATCAACTGGCTCCAGAAAGTTAAACAGATTTGTAAATTACTTCTATAAAAAAAATCTTAATCCTTTCAGTACTTTTGAGCTTCTGAAGTTAAGGTTGTTCTTTTCTATCTAAGTGCTCTCTGATTACACCTGTCTCGGGAACCGCCCAGTTTAGAAGAGGGTTACTATGGGGATTTGCTTCTAAATTGGGCGGTTCCCGAGACATGTGTCATCAGAGAGCACTTAGACAGAAAAGAACAACCTTAACTTCAGAAGCTCATAAGTACTGAAAGGTTTAAGATTTTTTATTAGAAGTAATTTACAAATCTGTTTAACTTTCTGGAGCCAGTTGATATATAAAAAAAAAAGTTTTTTCCTGGAATACCCCTTTAAGTGTTAGTACAAAGAAAAAGGTACAAAAGACCCTTCAATAACACAACTGTTTCTACCACAGTTAATTTAATTCTGTTTTTCATTCTATCATCACTCCTGTTTTGCCAACAGAGTATGTGAAGACGTTTCTGGAAAAAAAAAATTAAAAATAAAAAAGAGAGAAAAAACGCTACATGAACTCTCAATTCTATTTCCATAGCCCTGTGAAGGACATTCGTACAAATGCCCCAGGAACTATTTTTGTTTCTATTCCTGATGTTGCGTGGCCCCAGCGGTCACTTTATGTCATCCGTCCTCCAGGACGTTACACTGAGGATGCTTTCTTTTAGATGGGGAGCTTGTGGTAGCCCAGTACAGAATCTGTTATTCTGTACACCTGCCCGTCCTGATTGGCGGCTTCTATTCCAGTGTTCCCCTGGGTCCACATCGCTCCTAAGGACTATAAAATCTCAGGTTATATGTTGGATAATCTTTTGAGGTGTTTGTAACTTTAAATAATGTTCATAGTAACCTTGTTGTCAAGGGGAGTATGCAAGGTGAACAGGTGGCTTGTCAGTGACCAATGGGATCTCTCTAAACTGTCCCCTTATATAGTGAGGTCAGGATTCTTAGCTGAGGTACAGTGAAGTGAGGATCTGAGGAGTCTGAGTGATCCAGGAGGAGGCCTGAGGCCTAGTCCTGCAACCACGCTTCCACCGCAAGTTAACCCCTGCACCTGTAGTGAAAGTTAAAGCTGCAACGTAGGAACTAAACCAGTGGGGAAACTACAGAAGCCCAGTCAAGATAGTCAAGTTTGTCAATTACTCAATTCAAGCATGGCTGCCTCAGACAACTCAATTACAACTACAAGTCTCAGCAAACTTCCTTAAGTTCACCCTGCATCTCCTTAGCGCCTTTATGAGCTGTATGGACTTTAACACCTTGTCTACCTCAGTAAAGCATACCAGTTACCCGTAACCTTGAGTCGGAGTGATTATTTGCCCCGTGCCTGGCACAGGTGAAGCTGGTCTACCTCAGGTGGTGTACAGGTCAACAACGCCCTGGCGTCACGATCACAAAGGGTTAATAACATCTGCTCTTCCATTCCCGTCACCACAAAGGTATTGCATGTTCTGTACTACTCTTTACCTGTGCCAGGGTTAGCTGCTCTTTTGGACACCCGGTAAGGGCAGCTCCATGTTACTTTTTTAGGACACTGTGTGTTCTGTACAGGACCCTGAAGAAGCTCCGGTCCTCTACACAGACAGTGATTTACATCTCCCAGTAGCTCTTTCTTACTTTTATATGTAAGGACTTGCTTTATCTATATTAGTTATCTATATATTTTTCTTTAATCCTCACTTTTTCCTGTTTTTGGATGACATTTTGGGGCTTCAGAATCAATTACGAGGTTTCCATAGAGTTATGGTCCCAACATACAATGGTAGTCCTGGAACCAATTCATATTGTAACTTGAGGGACCACTGTATAAGACAGTGGTCTCCAAACTGTGAACCTTCAGATGTTGGAAAACTACAATTTCCAGCATGCCTGGACAGCCATTGGCTGTCCAGGCATGCTGGAAGTTGTAGTTTTACAACATCTGGAGGTCCACAGTTTGGAGACTCCTGGTATAAGAATCGAAGATTAAACCTAGTGGTATTCTGAAGAAGAACTGAGCGCTCGCCGCCGCTTTCCCCCACAGATTGCACTTGATCCCTGAGAGTCCCAGCAGCTGATAAAGTTAATAAAAAAATATCAATGGGTGTACAGGGAATATTATAGTCATTTGCTTTACTTTTGTAGACTTTATGTTATTATTTGTATGGCGACACAAGAATAGAAATTTTAATAGTTTTTGTAACGTATGAAGGTGAACTTAGGACCTTTGACCCTGGAGGTAGTGAAGAGGTTAAAAGGGACAGTCGTCAGGGGAAAAAAAAAATACTCTCTGTCACGTGGTGTTGTGATAATCCGGGATCTCGTGCAGAGGAGGGTTGGCAGTTCACTGAGAACAAGGCACAATGGCTCATGACAGCAAGAAGACTGTCCTTATAACAGGGTGCTCATCGGGCATCGGCCTGAAGATTGCAGTGCAGATGGCCAAGGACCCCCGGGAGCGTTACCATGGTAAGAAATAATAGGGGACACCTTAAAAATGACTTAGCCTGAAACTTCCCCAAGACAACGTTACGTGGAGTGATAGGAGGAGATAAGAGAGACGAGGTTATCAGAGGTAAGAGTCAGGATCGATAGGTCATACGAGGACAACAGATTTGTAGGACCTCGTAGCTTCCAATATTAAAGTCACATTCGCTGTTCTTTCTCTATGTGTCCCCATTTGCACCCTGTGTGATTCTATGTAGTAGTTCGGGTGAAATCCGGCTCATGCATAACCATTGCAAATTCTTCCATACTGGCTTGGACCCCTTTTTTATGTACCTTTAAGCTGGGGTTCCAGGACTTTGGTGCATAGTGGTTTTCCGATATTTGATTGTCTATGTAATGTTGGTGAAATGGAGGCAGAGAAGATATAGAGGACCGTATGGTTGCTGCTCCTCCATATCTAGGAAAGCAGATGCAGCAAAAACATAGTCAAGAATTAGAATGGAAATTTAGGGTAGTGCGCTATACCCAAAATGTAGCACAACCTATTCAAATCCGACCTGTCATGTGGCTTGATAGGGCTTCTCATCAAGACTCCAGGCATAACTTTTATAGCTCCATAGTCCTTTTCTGTGCTGAGATATAGGCCTTTTTTGTTAATATGTAAATTAGGCTCAAGTGCCCAGAGGGTGTTCCCCAGCACAACAAGAGCCCAGAGTTAGCTAGCACATCTCCTCTTGTTCCTCACCTCCATACCCACTGCCAATTAAATGCAGGGTCGGTGTATGCAAGCAGGCACGGAAGCTACGGGGAAAAAAAGATGAGTGGGTTAAAACAGGGCTCTTGTTGTGCTGGGGAACGCCCACTGGGCACTTGAGCTTTATTTACATGTTAATAAAAAAAAGGCTTATAGCTAAGCGCTGGAATGGACTATAGAGATAAAATGTGTCCTGGAATCTTAATCTGGCCAGGTGCCTATCTACACCCCTGTTTTCCTGTTGATGGGTCCGCTTTAGTAGACAGGGTTATGAAATGGATTCCGTCACAAACTATTTGATATAACAAAATTAAAACTTAAGGTCTCACCCTTACGATGTTCTAATCATTTGCATCCAGTCTGGTCCATCCACACAAGGGTATTACTGAACTTTTTCACCCCTGTATAATGGATAAGTGTCCTGAGGCGACTTATTCTGACTATAGATCTCTATGATGCTGTCAATGGAAGGAACGACATGTTCATTTTTGGTCGCACTTCACAGAATACGCTCAGTCCGGCCTTCAGGACATAAACAAGTGGGTTTGCCTCTTTGTATTCTGGTGGCCATAACATTTTTAGTGGTTGACTGAGCAGTATGAGGCTTTGTTCTTTCAGTAAGACTTGTACTTTGAAGCTTGTCTGAGTGTTCATTTAATGGAGAGAGGAGGGGGAAGCTGCGGCCACACAGCTCTTATCTTATCTTTCCGAAAACAAAAGGAGTGTGTTTAAACTGAACATGCCCAATCCTTCTCATCTGTGAGAAGTGAGAGTTTAGGAGGCCACCATACACATTAGATGGTCTGCTGGTCCCACCATTTTAGCCGTTCTGACCAACTTTTCACTAAGGTGTATGGGGGCCTCAAATGGGGGTATTCTGGCTTTCTACATCTTATCCCCTATCCTTTGGATTGGTGATGTATGATCACAGGGGTCCCATCTCAGGGGTCCCGTTACTGGGGACCCCCGCAATCTCAGTGCAGCCCCCAGCACAGTTTTACACAATCCCCAAAGACACACATTTTCAGGCAGGTATACAGGTGGTCTCTCCTACTAGGGGTATGTTCCCACCACTTTCATTCAGTGGTGCCTCCCCACATTTTAATATAAACACAGCAGCGCACCAGGGTAGGAATGGGGTAAAATAACTTCAATACCGAACCCAGAGTCTCACAGAAAGACCGACTCTCTCTGAGATCGCAGGTATAAAACCTCTTATCATTGAACCTCCCTACTAGTGTATATTGTAAAACATCACATTTATTGATATGCATTAAAATTAATTACACACATAGTTAAAACCAAAGATCACAGTCCACTGATCAATTACTTGCTCTCAGTCAAGAGTCTTAATAATATATGTCTGCAGTGCGCACTAAAAAACAGACTGGGAGACTGATGCTAAAAAATATTAACAGTTCACCACCCCTACATGTTTCGTGACACCAACCACGTCATCAGGGGTATAGAGCCAAATGCAGCTCCCAAAGGTCTATTCACTTTAGACATTCAGAGATTGGTTGGTGACTGGTTCACCCACCATTACGTGATCTACCCTATTTATACATCATGGCTGGACCATTGTATCAATAATGCACTTCCTTCCTTTTGTCTTAACCCCTTCCCTCATAGGTTTTAAGCTCTTGAGGACAGAGCTGTTACTCCTCTTATTGGAATAATTAGTGTGTAATATTGTCATGTCTGATACTTGTCTTCATCTGTACCCCTAAATTGTAAAGTGGAATCTGTTGCCAATATATTTATCATATAATCATTATTACTATTATTAGTTCACCACCTTTACTGCTATTATAGACAGTTTCTGCATGTTATATATATATATATATATATATATATATATATATATATGTATATACTGTATATACTCAGACTCAGACGTTGACCTTTTGTTCTGCGCAAATCTGCTTATTCTTAAGAGCTCTTCCCTCTGATCATGAAGCCTCTTAATGTACCATATGACTGCCGCCTAATACCCACTGATAACTCAGGGATGAGGTGAAGTGTTCTGTAATACAAACTGATGAGTCTTTATTTGTAAGTCCAGCAGGGCATAATACCTAACACTTACATAAAGGTTGTTCCCACAGAAGGGCTAAGACCTAAACTAAGGAGATCAGTGTAGGACAATTGTTGATTCCTATTATGGGAACCTTAAAGTTAAACTAAAGGACAACTTCACTTTTCCCACTGTGACAGCCAAGAGAAAGTGTACCAATCATGGTCAGGTTGGCACAAGGGCTTCCACAGGTTTCTACCTTGCTCTGTGGACTGGCATAGTGGCAGAGTGGCCACAGAGTTGGTAGTGAGGAGGTTCAGTCTCTTGCGATGTCGTAGATATAACAATGCCTGACCTTCCCTTTCAGGAAATTGTAGGCAAGGAGGAATAGACTGGGACTGCACCACTACTCGCATGGTATATCCAGGAGTGTATTCCAAAAGTCCAAAATATGTAGAAAAAAGAATGCTCTTCTGCACTCACCAAATAGAAGAATCGTATTCCTCGTCAAATCATCATCGTCTGGCTGGTGGTGGGGAGAGGGATGCAGATAGTAAGCATTTTCTCATCGCTGTTGTGCTGGATTCTCATGTGCTCTATGAGCCTGGCAGAGCCAATGCCTGTTTTCAGGGAATGTTTGTGTTCCCGGAATCGGGAGAAGAGGCATCTTTTTGTAGGTCCTATGTAATATCTATTACAAGGACGGAGGATCGTATATATGATCCATTCGGATCGGCAACAAATAAAGTCTTTCATGAATATGTGACAGCTGCCTAATTTAATGTACGGGCAGTGAATACAAGTCCCACATTTGAAGTTTCCTTTTAATTCATTTTTTTTCATCCAATTTAGGTTTTTTACTGGAGAATGTGGAGGATACAGGCTGGTTCCTTAAACTTTCGCTCCTGCGAAAAGTGATAAGTGTTTTTTTGGCCGCTGATCTCTGCAGAAATGGATCTCTTTCAAGAATGTGTCAATTGTTTAATAATGCTTTTCTAATAGAGGATTGTACTAGAAGGAAAAAACATATCTGCGCTCCCCGGCGCCAGTAGTTTTCTTGGATGTTTTGGGTTTATTTTTCGTGTAGATGAAATCTTTATGGGGAATGAGTTGGACTTTGTCCAGAGCATCTTTGAGCAAATTTTTAGGATAGCCCAGTTCCAAAAAAGGGTCGGTAAGTTTGTCTGCTTGTTCTGTAAAAACCTTCTTCTGTAATATTTAATTTCTTGATCAGGAGGGATTGACCGTAGGGTAGGGAATTTTTAGTATGTTGTGGGTGATAACTTTGATAGTGAAGATAAGAATTGGTAGCGGTTTCTTTTCTGAAACCGGTGGTGGTCCCCTGAATATGGATCTCAACGTCCAAAAATTCAATTTTCTCTGATGAGAATTTGCTAGTAAAGAGCATGTTCATGTAATTTTCATTATTGTGATAATGCACAAATTTGTTGAACTGAGATTCTTCTCCTTCCCAGGCTATGAAAACGTCATCCACAAATCTACTGTATAATTTTTGATGTTTGATGTAGGGGTTGCGGTGACTGTATATAACCTTTTGTTCCAGTGCTGCCAGGAATAAGTTTGCAAAGGTGCATGTGACAGGAGCACCCACTCTGGTACTGCGAATACCATTTATTATGAAAAATGAAGCAGTTATTAGTGAAAATTAATTCCAGCCCTTCTTTTATGAAATCGATATATTGTTCACTCTTGCCGGCGGCAGATAAAGTCTCCTATTACCCAGACCCCAAGATCATGTGGGAGGATATAGAGGTATAGAGGCTCTCAACATCTATGGTGGCATGAAGGTAGACTGTACGCCCCCTTGAAAAGTTTCAGGCGTAGAGATGGGATCCTCTTGTTCCACTGGGTTGGTTTCTCTGTCCATGTTGATGAGATCTAACAGGCATTCCTGTTCCTGATATGAGAATGTACTTGGAGCAAAAGTTCCCAAGGGGCCGATGCTCGCTGGTTGTTCTCCTTCTCTGGTGGTATCAGATGTAGTCTTCTTGTTGGTGGTGGTTTCAAAGTACTTAATGAGATTTACGGCATATAAAGAACAGTAGCATGCACTCACCGCAGAGTATGTGTCTAGGCGTCCGAGGGCCGGGGTCATAGGACAAGTACCGAGGCGCTCAGAGGCTACGCTGGTCGTTTCACATGACTGTGCGCGCTTCTTCCGGCCTCTTGAGGCGCTCAGAGGCTACGCCGGTCGTTTCATGCGCCTCTTGAGGCCGGAAGAAGCGCGCACAGTCGCGTGAAATGACCGGCGTAGCCGCTGAGCGCTTCGGTACTTGTCCAATGCTCCCCCGGGACCCCGGACCTCCGGACGCCTAGACACATACTCTGTGGTGAGTGCATGCTACTGTTCTTTATGTGCCGTTATTAGTGCCGACCCCACAGGTGTCATCTACTTCCGTGCATATATCCTTTATATTTTAGTGGCATTTATCTAATATTGCTCTCCTCTACACTTCCTTGCTACATCGCATAACTTAATGAGATTCATTCTCCTGATCCCTTTGAAGAGATCAATTTCAAAGGATACAGCATCAAATTTGGTAGGAATACAAAAATTAAGTCCTTTGGAAAGTAGTGTGAGGCAATCTTCATTAAGTGGAGTATTGGATAAATTTAGGACTGTGGACATATTTATGATCTCTCTTGTTCCACGTCACTGTTCTTTTTGGTCTATGTCTTTCTTTATTGTTTCTGCCCCGCCTGATACGCTTTCTGGTGGGGCTCTGGCATTTTTTGGAGTTCCGATTGGTGTGGTAGCAAATTGATCATCTCTGGTAATATTTTCTTCTGTAGAGCTGGAACCAGTATCCGATGTCCAGTATTCTCTATTTTTCACTTTGGTTTTGGCATTTCTCCTTTTAGGTTGCCAATTGAAGATGCGATCATTTTCATAGTCGATCTTGTCTCTCAAAAATGTATCTGTTTTTCTCTCTTTAATTTCTGCTTGCACAGGAATTCCTCTTTTTTCCAATTTCTGGAGTAATTGTTGTGCATGGCCTTCTGTTAATCTTTTTCTTAGTTCCAGCTTGCATTTTAAGAGTTCTGTGGTAACATTACTGTACTCCTCTTCATTCCTTTTCAAAATGAGGCGCATCATTTTAGTGGCACTGCCTAGCTGAATCTTTTTCCATTCAGCTTGGAATTGAGGGTCTGAATGGAATTGTGACGCTTCTCTAAAATGCCTTAATCCTCTTGGAACCCGGTTGCTGCTGTCATAAGATTTTAATTAGTTCACTGTCCAGAACAGCCTTACTTCTTTTTCGGCTAAGTTGCTGATTCGGTACTCCAAATTTTGTGTACTGATGACCTGTATGTCATCTTTAGTGTTACAGCCTGGTGGCCCGTACTGCTTTCTCATTCTTCGTACACTTCCATTTATCATGGCAGGGACATGAATTTTCCTGGGGTTAATTTGTGTGCAATATCCAAATTATACAAGACAAACTGTAGGCAAGGAGGAATAGAGTGGGACTGCCCCACTACTCGCACGGTATATCCAGGAGTGTATTCACATGATCGGAGTAGCAATAGTACGGTGTGAGGTGGTGCAATGAAGCAAGAATCCAACAAAGTCCAAAAGATGTAAAAAATAAATTAAAAAAATTGCACTCCTGCACTCACCTAATAGAAGAATCTTATTCCACGTCAAATCATCATCAGCTGGCTGGTGGTGGGGAAAGCCTGTAACTGTGTGGGGGTCCTAGTATACTAGTGTTTAGTGTCTTCACTGAGGGGTGGACAGTGTTTGCCTCCTAACGTATGAAGCAAAATATATGTGCTCACTGATCCGAGCTACAATGCCTGTTGCGGGGTGCAGGCTTTAATATAATTCTGTGACATGTGAGCCACTGGATCTTTAGGCCTGACCTGAACCCCTGGGAGGATCTAGATGAGCTATGGGCCATTTGTACAACTTATCCCCGAAATCTTAGGTTTTTGTGTGTTCATCACTGCTCTAGTAATCCTTCAGATTGGACTAGAAGTGGTGCTCTGGGATGTTGAATCAGAGGTTTCTTATACTTCAAGCACTCTAGGGAAAACTCTATGATGCTGGTCCTCTTGTAGCATGATGGATGCAACAAGTGAGGTTGGTCATTTATAGTGCAGAGGCTGCAAATGACACTGATCCTTAGGCTGCAAAAGCATATGCTCAGACTAAGATGCAGGCAGGGACTACACTAAAATGCACTGAATCTGCTCAGCCTTAGGGACTGGTAGCAACACACTGGACTAAACCAATTTTTTCTCTGGAGATAGAGGCTAAGCCAGAGAAGGCACCATCACTATCTGGACTGTTTCCCAATGATGTTCAATGTGCTAATGTAATTGAATAGGCTCCATTACTCACATCCAGCACATAGGTATTCATTACGGAATGCAACAATAGGGCAATAGGGGGCAGCGTAATAGAGTAAAGTTTCAAGTGAACAGTGTTATCATCCTTATCCAACATGAAATACTGCACTACAAAAAAAAATGCAGTAACAGTAAATGTCAGACAACCAACATTTCCATCTGCCAAAAACACATAGTGGGACACTGCACCACCATTCCAGATGGGCTTCTCACACATCAGTTAGGCATACAACTAGTATGGTGAATTGTTATCAGGTCAAAATGACATCACTGTGTCAACATGATATCACTGGTTCTTCCCTAGTTTATATGACTTAAAATTCACATTGTCAAATAGTCTGCTTATTTGTTGGAAAGCACTTACCATGGCTAATCTGAAGCTCTGGCTCCATTTACAGTGTTTGCCACCATGAGGGACCTCAAGAAGAGTGGGAAGCTGGAAGCAGAAGCAGGGGAGGCTCTCAATAAGACCTTGGTGATCAGACAATTGGATGTAACCAAAGAAGAGTCAGTGAAGAAATGCATAGCAGATCTGCCTGGTCAGACAGTGGACATCCTGGGTAAGTGGTCAATATGGTGGAGTAACATTTGGTTTAGAGTCTTCTTTAATGATGAAGCCCTTCTGCTCAACGGGAGATTTCTGTCCTCCCTGAGCTCGCCTTAGGACACCTGCATTAGGGTTTGACAGGTGTACTGCCCCAGGCTCCTGTAATGTTGACAGATATGTAATGTGTACATTGTTGATTCACAGTGAACAACGCCGGTATAGGCCAGGCTGGCCCTCTTGAAAGCATCTCAATGGACGACATGAGGAAAGTATTCGAAACAAACTTTTTTGGGGTGGTGCACTTGGTCAAAGAATTCCTCCCGTCCATGAAGAAGAGAAGAAGTGGCCATATTGTGGTTATAAGTAGCGTCATGGGATTACAAGGTGAGATCTGATTATTTCGAACATTGGTCTTATAGGTCAATGTTCCTTCCCAAGGGTGTACGGGCAGGCAGACACAAGCAGGGGGACTTCTGGGAAATTAAACACTTGTTGAAGGAATTTCACACAGATTACAGATGATCACTTGAGGTCCAAGCAGCAGGACAACCATGATGAGCTTATTGTTGGGGAAAAGGTCTTAAAAAATGGAATATACAGTGAAAACCCTCCAATAGCACCATTTAACAAATGATCGGTTTAGGGGTTTTTGTACATGCGAAGTGTTAATGTTTTTTGTGTTCTCACTTTTATTATGTAGGCATTGTATTCAATGACGTCTATGCTGCATCAAAGTTTGCAATTGAAGGATTCTTTGAATGTCTGGCTGTTCAGCTCTTAAAGTTCAACATCTTGTGAGTATATTAGAAATGTCTCGTTTTTCATTGGCCATGTATTTAAAAAATTTAGCAAGGCTTCATCTACTTGAGGAGCTTTTTTTTTGCAGAGGTGGTTCTATTAGGGCATATGGACATCAGAGAGTGGGAAGATGGGGGGGACCTGGAGGCCATAGCAGAACCACAAGTTACCTGGTCCCCCAATGATTTCAGAAGGTGCCATGTAATACAAGATGATTCAAGATAGTGGTGGAACAAATATTGTACTTCTTAGTGTATTAGTAGTCTAAATGGATGGGGGTCCCTCTTTAGGGAGCAGTTATATTCTTATATATAGAGGGCAGTATTATGGTAGTTATATTCTTTTACATAGGCGGCAGTATTATAATAGTTAAATTATTTTACATAGGGGCAGTATTATAGTAGTTATATTCTTGTACATAGGGTACAGTATTATAGTAGTTACTGTATATTCTTGTATATAGGAGCAGTATTATAGTAGTTATATTCTTGTACATAGGGGGCAGTATTATAGTTGTTATATTCTTGTTTAGAGGAGGAAGTATTATAGTAGTTATACTCTTGTATATAGGGGCAATATTATAGTAGCTATATTCTTGTATGTAGTGGGCAGTATTATAGTAGTTATATTATTGTATGCAGTGGGCAGTATTATAGTAGTTATATTCTTGTATGTAGCGGGCAGTATTATGTAGAAAATGTATCTGAAATTTTCTTTTCCTGAAGTCTGTAGGTGTCACGAATGGGTTAATGCTATTTGCTAACCCGGAAGAAGAGTTATCACTAGCAATGTAATTGGAGACAAGTTATTTAAACATCAAAACACCTGAATGGAATGCATAATAGTATTTATTAGACCACAGACACCTATATCGTATTCAGCAATAAGTTTAATGGGGAGGTATACGGACTTTAGGAAAATAAAATTTCAGGTAAGAAATACATTTTTTACTTCCTGTACATCCTTAAGGCAGCACGAATGGGACATGCAAAGCAATGTAGAAAAAATAAAGGGAGGGATTATTAATGGCTCATAGCTCCTTGGAGAACGCTCAAGCCAAAGGCTGATCCATCGGACGATGCAGCATCCAACCTATAGTGCTTCACGAAGGTGTTCGGAGAAGCCCAAGTCACTGCTCTGCAGATTTGGTCTATGGGCACATGATATTTCTCCACCTAAGAAGAAGTCGTAGATCTTGTAGAGTGCGCCCTCAACAGAAGTGGAGATTCTTTACCTTCCAGCCCATAACAATGTTTGATGGTGTCTCAAATCCATCATGCTAAAGATGATTTACTAGCCTTCTTTCCTCTGTTTGGCCCTTGAAATTGAAGAAACAAGGCTTCAGACTCTCTAAACGCAGAGGTTCTGTTTAGGTAAGTAACAATAGATCTATTCACTTCCAGAAGGTGAAGGCTGTCATTAGACTCGTCTCTAAACACAGGCAAAACGATCTCCTGATTAATGTTGGTAACAGTAGACACCCTGCATGGTTCTTAATATAACCGCATCTGGTAAAATTCTGAGGTAAGTTTCCCTAGATGATAGTGCTTGCAGATCATTTTGTCTTCTGGCTGAAGAATTCGCTACCAAGAAAAGGCACTTGAAGGAAAGCCATGTCCATGCAGATTCCTCAGTTAGTTCAAACATATGATCACACAACTTCAACAGAACTAAGGGCAAATTCCAAGATGGCATAGGATTATAGACGGACAGGCAAAGCTTGTTGATAGCTTTGAAAAATCTTGAAATCAACGCTATTCTGGAAAACACTCCATTGAGCCTGGAATTGATGGCTGTGAACTGAACCTTCAGAGTGTTAGGCTTCAGACCCTTTTGAAAGCCTTCCTGTAAAAATTGTAAAACAGACGGAACCGCCTCTGGAGGGCAAAAGTTCTTCACACATCATGCAGAATACAGGGACCTGACTGTAAACTGGTTTTCTAGATGCTAACAAGGTAGTTATTACTTCTTGAGACAAACCTTGGTCTGTAAAACGTCGGCGTTCATGATCCAAGCCGCAAGTTGAAGTCTCTGAAGATCTGGGTGATACATCCCTGACTGAAGAAGCAGATCTTTCCGGTCTGGAAGCTCCCAGAAGACTTTTTTTGATAAGATCAATGCAAGCGGAAACCAGGCCCTTCTGGGCCAAAACGGGAGAACTACCAGGGCTTTCACTCTCTCATCCTGGATTTTCTGTCGTCCCCTCGGGATTAGCGGAATTGGGGAAAAGATGTAGACAAAAACTCTTCTCCAGTTGATCGTCAGACCATCCGCTTCAACAGGACCCCCTGTCTTTGAGAGAGAACAAAATCGAGGAAGCTTCTTATTCTGATGGCTGGCCATGGCATCCAAATCTGGAACTCCTTCTCTGGATGTCAGGTCCTTGACCACAATAGGATTCAGCTCCCATTCTCCTGGACTGATAGAGTTTTGGCTAAGTATGTCTGCTTTGGTGTTGTCTGATCCCTTGATGTGGATCGCTGAGATTGATAAGAGATTCGATTCTGCCCAGGATAAAATACGGGCACACTCCTTCTGCATTGCCCGACTCCTCGTTCCTCCTTGTTTCTTCAGATAGTATACTAAGGGAAGATTGTCCGACTGCACTTGAGCCGCTCTGTGAAAGATCCGAGGCTTGAAGTGGATAAGAGCTTTCCTGATGGCTATCAATTCCTTCAGGTTGGATGACATCTTCATCTCTTCTGGAGCCCATGGCTTTTGGACCCAATCGTGGGCACCCCATGGGCACTGGAAACTGAGGCATCAGTAGTGAGGACTATAGGATTCAGACTCCAAAGAGACTTGCCTTGTATGAACTGGTTCGGAGGCAACCACCATTTCAGATCCTACTTCAAGGCTACTGGAATTTTGACGAGAGTATCCAGAGAATCTTGACATCTGTTCCATTTGCTGAGAATATGGCCTGTAACATTCTGAAATGTGCTCTTGCCCACGGTACTGCTTCAAGAGAGGATGTTAGCATTCCCAAAGCTTTCATTGCTTCTCTGGTGGAACTAGAGCTGCATCTCCATAGAGCCTGAATTGCCAGTTGAAGATTGATAAGAGAGGAACAACTTCATCCGTAGAGTGTCTATTGTGAAGCCCAGATGGGAGATTACTGGGTGGGGGTCAGGCAAGATTTCTTGATATTCACCAAGAACCCATGGGAGCTGAGAAACTGGGAGGTGGTGTTGAGATATAGAGTCAACAGATCCTAAGATGGAATTCTCACCAACCAGTCGTCCAAGTACGGTGTTACCGAGATTCCCTGGAGATGAAGCGCCGCTGTCAGAACCACCACCACTTTGGTGAGTACTCGGGGAGCGGATGCGATGCCAAAAGGAAGGCACGTAAACTGAAGGTGGAAGATTTTGTGATGAACCAGGATGGCACTTCTTAAATATTTCCTGCGAGCCTGTAGTATGGGAATGTGGATGTATGCGTCCTAGAGATCTATGGACCCTAAGTAGTCTCGCTCTTCTATATTCATCACCGCTGACCGAATGGACTCCATTCAAAACCTGCATTTCAAGAAGAATTGGTTTAGGAAGGATAGATCCACATAAAAGGCTCTGGTGGGTTTCTTCTTCTGAAATGGAAAGGTATCATCCTTTTCTTCATTAAAAGATTTCTTTAAATGGGCACTGTCAGATACAAAAACTTTTGATATGTTGTAAAGCATGTATAACCAATAGGTTTTGCAATTGCTTTCATTAGAAAATGTTCATACTGAAAAAGCCAGTCAAACAACTGCCCCCCCCCCCCCTGCCTGCTTGGACACATACTAGTCCTGCCGTGTCCATTCGTCATCACCTATGTCATGGACACACTTCCTTGATTGACAGCTGTGAGTGCAGGGCTCATACCTGGAGGAAAAATCCTCCCACTGTCATCTTGTGTCCCACTACTGCCAGTGAGGACAAGCTGGGAGTTGTAGTTTTGCTAATGCTAGGGGAGATGTGAGCAGACGGCATACTGAGGGAGGGGGCGGAGACCTGCACAGTGAGGCCACGCCCCCTCCCTTTGAGAGGAATTCATACTAGTGAGCTAAATTAAAAGTGTAATAAAAAAATAAATAAAGGTGCTAGACACATAACAATTAGATGTACATGGTCAGGATTAGGTACTGAGTGATATATTTAAAAAAATGTTTTTTTGTTCGATCTGACGGGTACACTTTAAGTTGTGGTCCAAATAAGGAAGAGGATTTAAACGGGAGGCTAACAAAACTGAATTTTGAAGAAATATCTCCTCCCCACTGCTTGATCCACAGTGCCCTCCTGGAGTTGGATAGAGCGAGTGCTCTAGAGGAAAACTTTACAACATCAATGGGTGCATCGCACAGGAACTCTGCCGCTGGCTTCATCATATCCACACCTTTAAGAAGGTGATCCCTGGATACTCCTTCCTAAATATCTTGCGATAATTGACTCTCAAAGCCCCAGCTACTGGTACAGAAGCTGCCGCCACCATGGAAGATGACGCTGCTGCGAGGTAAGTTGTCTTTGCTAGACTATCTGCTTTCCTTTCCAAAGGGTCTGAGAGCTTTGACGATTCGTCTGATGGAAATAAGGATTTCTTTGCCAACCTTGCTGCGGCCAAGTCTAGCTCTGCTGGATCTTCCCATTCAGAAGACATCTTAAGGAAAATCATATAACTGATCCTTTTTAGGTTTATGCAACACCCCTTTATCCGACTCCACTGTATCCTTCGCTGCTGCCCAAAGTTTCGGGGATTTCTCTTTAGGGAGTAGATATAGATCATCATCAATACCCTCAAACACCAACTCAGAGTCAGAAGATTCAGACGCTGACCCAGATGAGGAATCCGACGATATTGGAGAATTACGTTTGCTTCCTCTTTTTCTCTTCTTAGGAATGAGGGATTCCTTAAAGGGGTACTCAACCCCTAGACATCTTTTCCCCTATCCAAAGGATAGGGAATAAGATGTCTGATCACGAGGGTCCCGCCTCTGGGGACGTCATGCCCCCTCCCATAGACTTGCATTGAGGGGGCGGCGCGTGACATCACACGGGGGCGGAGTTCCCGTGGTCGGGAGCCAGAACCTTCAGCACTGACGGAAGCAGATACAGGTGGATACTGCATGCTATATTGCGGGGCTCCCCAGTTGCGGGACCCCCACGATCAGACATCTTATCCCCTATCCTTTGGATAGGGGATAAGATGTCTAGGGGTGGAGTACCCCTTTAATATCTTTAAAAGTGCTGCACATCTCCACTTTAAACCAGCTCAGAAATACACCAAGTTGCATATTAGATGGATTTGTGGTGGCCAAGTACAGGAGTTGTACCCCTGTACCCATGCTGTCCTGTCTGGCGGACTCTATTGCCATGTCCCCTGAGTCACAGGGTACTTCGGTGGAAAACTTTTTTTTTTTAATCAACTGGTGCCAGAAAGTTAAACAGATTTGTAAATTACTTCTATTAAAAAATCTTAATCCTTCCAGTACTTATTAGCTGCTGAATACTACAGAGGAAATTATTTTCTTTTTGGAACACAGTGCTCTCTGCTGACATCATGAGCACAGTGCTCTCTGCTGACATCTCTGTCCATTTTAACCCCTTAAGGACCGGAGGTTTTTCCGTTTTTGCATTTTCGTTTTTTGCTCCTTGCCTTTAAAAAATCATAACTCTTTCAAATTTACACCTAAAAATCCATATGATGGCTTATTTTTTGCGCCACCAATTCTACTTTGTAATGACGTCAGTTATTTTGCCCAAAAATCTATGGTGAAGCGGGAAAAAAAATCATTGTGCGACAAAATTGAAAAAAAAACGCTGTTTTGTAACTTTTGGGGGCTTCCGTTTCTACGTAGTACATTTTTCGGTAAAAATGACACCTGATATGTATTCTGTAGGTCCATACGATTATAATGATACCCTACTTATATAGGTTTGATTTTGTCGGACTTTTGGAAAAAATCATAACTACATGCAGGAAAATTAATACGTTTAAAATTGTCATCTTCTGACCCCTATAACTTTTTTATTTTTCCGTGTATGGGGCGGTATGAGGGCTCATTTTTTGCGCCGTGATCTGAAGTTTTTAACGGTACCATTTTTACATTGATAGGACTTATTGATCACTTTTTATTCATTTTTAAATGATATAAAAAGTGACCAAAAATGCACTATTTTGGACTTTGGAATTTTTTTGCGCGCACGCCATTGACCGAGCGGTTTAATTAATGATATATTTTTATAATTCGGACATTTCCGCACGCGGTGATACCACATATGTTTATTTTTATTTTTATTTACACTGTGTTTTTTTTTTTATTGGAAAAGGGGGGTGATTCAAACTTTTAATAGGGGAGGAGTTAAATGATCTTTATTCACTTTTTTTTTTCACTTTTTTTTTGCAGTGTTATAGGTCCCATAGGGACCTATAACACTGCACACACTGATCTTCTATGTTGATCACTGGTTTCTCATAAGAAACCAGTGATCAACGATTCTGCCGCATGACTGCTCATGCCTGGATCTCAGGCACTGAGCAGTCATTCGGCGATCGGACAGCGAGGAGGCAGGAAGGGGCCCTCCCGCTGTCCTGTCAGCTGTTCGGGATGCCGCGATTAGCCGCGGCTATCCCGAACAGCCCGACTGAGCTAGCCGGGAACTTTCACTTTCACTTTTAGCCGCGCGGCTCAGCTTTGAGCGCGCGGCTAAAGGGTTAATAGCGCGCGGCGCCGCGATCGGCGCTGCGCGCTATTAGAGGCGGGTCCCGGCTTCACTATGACGCCGGGCCCGCCATGATATGACTGTGTAACCCCGCGTTATATCAGAAGAGCAGGACCAATGACGTACCGGTACGTCATTGGTCCTTAAGGGGTTAAGAACTGTCCAGAGTAGGAGAAAATCCCCATAACAAACATACGCTGCTCTGGACAGTTCCTAAAATGGACAGAGATGTCAGCAGAGAGCACTGTGCTCGTGATGTCAGCAGAGAGCTCTGTGTTCCAAAAAGAAATGAATTTCCTCTGTAGTATTCAGCAGCTAATAAGTACTGGAAGGATTAAGATTTTTTAATAGAAGTCATTTACAAATCTGTTTAACTTTCTGGCACCAGTTGATAAAAAAAAAAAAAAAAGTTTTCCACTGGAGTACCCCTTTAACCCCTTAAGGACTCAGCCCATTTTGGCCTTAAGGACTCAGACAATTTAATTTTTACGTTTTCATTTTTTCCTCCTCGCCTTCTAAAAATCATAACTCTTTTATATTTTCATCCACAGACTAGTATGAGGGCTTGTTTTTTGCGCGACCAGTTGTCCTTTGTAATGACATCACTCATTATATCATAAAATGTATGGCGCAACCAAAAAACACTATTTTTGTGGGGAAATTAAAACGAAAAACGCAATTTTGCTAATTTTTGAAGGTTTTGTTTTCACGCCGTACAATTTATGGTAAAAATGACGTGTGTTCTTTATTCTGAGGGTCAATACGATTAAAATGATACCCATTATTACATACTTTTATATTATTGTTGCACTTAAAAAAAATCACAAACTTTTTAACCAAATTAGTACGTGTTACGCCGAGCGCTCCGGGTCCCCGCTCCTCCCCGGAGCGCTCGCTTCACTCCCTCCGCTGCAGCGCCCCGGTCACGTCCTCTGACCCGGGGCGCTGCGATCCCGCTGCCAGCCGGGATGCGATTCGCGATGCGGGTAGCGCCCGCTCACGATGCGCACCCCGGCTCCCCTACCTGACTCGCTCCCCGTCTGTTCTGTCCCGGCGCGCGCGGCCCCGCTCCCTAGGGCGCGCGCGCGCCGGGTCTCTGCGATTTAAAGGGCCACTGCGCCGCTGATTGGCGCAGTGGTTCCAATTAGGGTTTTCACCTGTGCACTTCCCTATATTACCTCACTTCCCTTGCACTCCCTTGCCGGATCTTGTTGCCTTAGTGCCAGTGAAAGCGTTCCTTGTGTGTTCCTTGCCTGTGTTTCCAGACCTTCTGCCGTTGCCCCTGACTACGATCCTTGCTGCCTGCCCCGACCTTCTGCTACGTCCGACCTTGCTTCTGCCTACTCCCTTGTACCACGCCTATCTTCAGCAGCCAGAGAGGTGAGCCGTTGCTAGTGGATACGACCTGGTCACTACCGCCGCAGCAAGACCATCCCGCTTTGCGGCGGGCTCTGGTGAAAACCAGTAGTGGCTTAGAACCGGTCCACTAGCACGGTCCACGCCAATCCCTCTCTGGCACAGAGGGTCCACTACCTGCCAGCCGGCATCGTGACAGTAGATCCGGCCATGGATCCCGCTGAAGTTCCTCTGCCAGTTGTCGCTGACCTCACCACGGTGGTCGCCCAGCAGTCACAACAGATAGCGCAACAAGGCCAACAGCTGTCTCAACTGACCGTTATGCTACAACAGTTGCTACCACAGCTTCAGCAGTCATCTCCTCCGCCAGCTCCTGCACCTCCTCCGCAGCGAGTGGCCGCTCCTGGGATACGCTTATCCTTGCCGGATAAATTTGATGGGAACTCTAAGTTTTGCCGTGGCTTTCTTTCCCAATGTTCCCTGCATCTGGAGATGATGTCGGACCTGTTTCCCACTGAAAGGTCTAAGGTGGCTTTCGTAGTCAGTCTTCTGTCCGGAAAAGCCCTGTCATGGGCCACACCGCTCTGGGACCGCAATGACCCCGTCACTGCCTCTGTACACTCCTTCTTCTCGGAAATCCGAAGTGTCTTTGAGGAACCTGCCCGAGCCTCTTCTGCTGAGACTGCCCTGTTGAACCTGGTCCAGGGTAATTCTTCCGTTGGCGAGTATGCCGTACAATTCCGTACACTTGCTTCAGAATTGTCCTGGAATAATGAGGCCCTCTGCGCGACCTTCAAAAAAGGCCTATCCAGCAACATTAAAGATGTTCTGGCCGCACGAGAAATTCCTGCTAATCTACATGAACTTATTCACCTAGCCACTCGCATTGACGTGCGTTTTTCTGAAAGGCGTCAGGAACTCCGCCAGGATATGGACTCTGTTCGCACGAGGCGTTTCGTCTCCTCGGCTCCTCTCTCCTCTGGTCCCCTGCAATCTGTTCCTGTGCCTCCCGCCGTGGAGGCTATGCAGGTCGACCGGTCTCGCCTGACACCTCAAGAGAGGACACGACGCCGTATGGAGAACCTCTGCCTGTACTGTGCTAGTACCGAACACTTCCTGAGGGATTGTCCTATCCGTCCTCCCCGCCTGGAAAGACGTACGCTGACTCCGCAC
The DNA here is from genome assembly GCF_029499605.1 of Hyla sarda. Lineage (NCBI taxonomy): Eukaryota > Metazoa > Chordata > Amphibia > Anura > Hylidae > Hyla > Hyla sarda. The sequence goes on from NC_079192.1 coordinate 40,134,798, forward strand.
AAAGGTGAGACAGTCCTTGATGTCTACTCTGCTTCTCCACGTCTTACTGTGCCTGTGCGGATGTCTGCCTCTGCCTTCTCCTTCTCTACAGTGGCCTTCTTGGACTCTGGATCTGCAGGAAATTTTATTTTGGCCTCTCTCGTCAACAAGTTCAACATCCCGGTGACCAGTCTCGCCAGACCCCTCTACATCAATTGTGTAAATAATGAAAGATTGGACTGTACCATACGTTTCCGCACGGAACCCCTTCTTATGAGCATCGGATCTCATCATGAGAGGATTGAACTTTTGGTCCTCCCTAATTGCACCTCGGAGATTCTCCTTGGACTTCCCTGGCTTCAACTTCATTCCCCAACCCTGGATTGGTCCACTGGGGAGATCAAGAGTTGGGGGTCCTCTTGTTCCAAGAACTGTCTAAAACCGGTTCCCAGTAACCCTTGCCGTAACTCTGTGGTTCCTCCAGTAACCGGTCTCCCTAAGGCCTATATGGACTTCGCGGATGTTTTCTGCAAAAAACAAGCTGAGACTCTACCTCCTCACAGGCCTTATGATTGCCCTATCGACCTCCTCCCGGGTACTACTCCACCCCGGGGCAGAATTTATCCTCTCTCTGCCCCAGAGACTCTTGCCATGTCCGAATACGTCCAGGAGAATCTAAAAAAGGGCTTTATCCGTAAATCCTCCTCTCCTGCCGGAGCCGGATTTTTCTTTGTGTCCAAAAAAGATGGCTCCCTACGTCCTTGCATTGACTACCGCGGTCTTAATAAAATCACGGTTAAGAACCGCTACCCCTTACCCCTCATCTCTGAACTCTTTGATCGCCTCCAAGGTGCCCACATCTTCACTAAATTGGACTTAAGAGGCGCCTATAACCTCATCCGCATCAGAGAGGGGGACGAGTGGAAAACGGCATTTAACACCAGAGATGGACACTTTGAGTATCTGGTCATGCCCTTTGGACTGTGCAATGCCCCTGCCGTCTTCCAAGACTTTGTCAATGAAATTTTTCGTGATCTGTTATACTCCTGTGTTGTTGTATATCTGGACGATATCCTAATTTTTTCTGCCAATCTAGAAGAACACCGCCAGCATGTCCGTATGGTTCTTCAGAGACTTCGTGACAACCAACTCTATGCCAAAATTGAGAAATGTCTGTTTGAATGCCAATCTCTTCCTTTTCTAGGATATTTGGTCTCTGGCCAGGGACTACAGATGGATCCAGACAAACTCTCTGCCGTCTTAGATTGGCCACGCCCCTCTGGACTCCGTGCTATCCAACGCTTTTTGGGGTTCGCCAATTATTACAGGCAATTTATTCCACATTTTTCTACCATTGTGGCTCCTATCGTGGCTTTAACCAAAAAAAATGCTGATCCCAAGTCCTGGCCTCCTCAAGCAGAAGACTCCTTTAAACGACTCAAGTCTGCCTTTTCTTCGGCTCCCGTGCTCTCCAGACCTGACCCTTCCAAACCCTTCCTGTTGGAGGTTGATGCCTCCTCAGTGGGAGCTGGAGCTGTTCTTCTACAAAAAAATTCTTCCGGGCATGCTGTCACTTGTGGTTTTTTCTCTAGGACCTTCTCTCCAGCGGAGAGCTTCTAGCCATTAAATTAGCACTTGAGGAATGGAGGCATCTGCTGGAGGGATCAAGATTTCCTGTTATTATCTACACCGACCACAAGAACCTCTCCTACCTCCAGTCGGCCCAACGGCTGAATCCTCGCCAGGCCCGGTGGTCTCTGTTCTTTGCCCGATTTAATTTTGAGATTCACTTTCGTCCTGCCGATAAGAACATTAGGGCCGATGCTCTCTCTCGTTCCTCGGATGCCTCAGAAGTTGATCTGCCTCCGCAACACATCATTCCACCTGACTGCCTGATCTCCACTTCTCCTGCCTCCATCAGGCAGACTCCTCCAGGAAAGACCTTTGTTTCTCCACGCCAACGCCTCGGAATCCTCAAATGGGGTCACTCCTCCCATCTTGCAGGTCATGCGGGCATCAAGAAATCTGTGCAACTCATCTCCCGCTTCTATTGGTGGCCGACTCTGGAGACGGATGTTGGGGACTTTGTGCGAGCCTGCACTATCTGTGCCCGGGATAAGACTCCTCGCCAGAAGCCCGCTGGTTTTCTTCATCCTCTGCCTGTCCCCGAACAGCCTTGGTCTCTGATTGGTATGGATTTTATTACTGATTTACCCCCTTCCCGTGGCAACACCGTTATTTGGGTGGTCGTTGATCGATTCTCCAAAATGGCACATTTCATCCCTCTTCCTGGTCTTCCTTCTGCGCCTCAGTTGGCTAAACAATTTTTTGTACACATTTTTCGTCTTCACGGGTTGCCTACGCAGATTGTCTCGGATAGAGGGGTCCAATTCGTGTCTAAATTCTGGAGGGCTCTCTGTAAACAACTCAAGATTAAATTAAATTTTTCCTCTGCATATCATCCCCAGTCCAATGGACAAGTAGAAAGAATTAACCAGATCCTGGGTGATTATTTGCGACATTTTGTTTCCTCCCGCCAAGATGACTGGGCAGATCTCCTTCCATGGGCCGAATTCTCGTATAACTTCAGGGTCTCTGAATCTTCCTCCAAATCCCCATTTTTTGTGGTGTACGGCCGTCACCCTCTTCCCCCCCTCCCTACCCCCTTGCCCTCTGGTCTGCCCGCTGTGGATGAAATTTCTCGTGACCTTTCCATTATATGGAGAGAGACCCAAAATTCTCTCTTACAGGCTTCTTCACGCATGAAGAGGTTCGCGGATAAGAAAAGAAGAGCTCCCCCCGTTTTTTCCCCTGGAGACAAGGTATGGCTCTCCGCTAAATATGTCCGCTTCCGTGTCCCTAGCTACAAGTTGGGACCACGCTATCTTGGTCCTTTCAAAATTTTGTGTCAAATTAATCCTGTCTCTTATAAACTTCTTCTTCCTCCTTCTCTTCGTATCCCTAATGCCTTTCACGTCTCTCTTCTCAAACCACTCATCCTCAACCGTTTTTCTCCCAAATCTGTTCCTCCCACTCCTGTTTCCGGCTCCTCGGACGTCTTCTCGGTCAAGGAAATTTTGGCTGCCAAAAAGGTCAGAGGGAAAAATTTTTTTTTAGTAGACTGGGAGGGTTGTGGTCCTGAAGAGAGATCCTGGGAACCTGAGGACAACATCCTTGACAAAAGTCTGCTCCTCAGGTTCTCAGGCTCCAAGAAGAGGGGGAGACCCAAGGGGGGGGGTACTGTTACGCCGAGCGCTCCGGGTCCCCGCTCCTCCCCGGAGCGCTCGCTTCACTCCCTCCGCTGCAGCGCCCCGGTCACGTCCTCTGACCCGGGGCGCTGCGATCCCGCTGCCAGCCGGGATGCGATTCGCGATGCGGGTAGCGCCCGCTCACGATGCGCACCCCGGCTCCCCTACCTGACTCGCTCCCCGTCTGTTCTGTCCCGGCGCGCGCGGCCCCGCTCCCTAGGGCGCGCGCGCGCCGGGTCTCTGCGATTTAAAGGGCCACTGCGCCGCTGATTGGCGCAGTGGTTCCAATTAGGGTTTTCACCTGTGCACTTCCCTATATTACCTCACTTCCCTTGCACTCCCTTGCCGGATCTTGTTGCCTTAGTGCCAGTGAAAGCGTTCCTTGTGTGTTCCTTGCCTGTGTTTCCAGACCTTCTGCCGTTGCCCCTGACTACGATCCTTGCTGCCTGCCCCGACCTTCTGCTACGTCCGACCTTGCTTCTGCCTACTCCCTTGTACCACGCCTATCTTCAGCAGCCAGAGAGGTGAGCCGTTGCTAGTGGATACGACCTGGTCACTACCGCCGCAGCAAGACCATCCCGCTTTGCGGCGGGCTCTGGTGAAAACCAGTAGTGGCTTAGAACCGGTCCACTAGCACGGTCCACGCCAATCCCTCTCTGGCACAGAGGGTCCACTACCTGCCAGCCGGCATCGTGACAGTACGTTTATAATCCCTTTATTTTGATGACCTCTAACTTTTTTATTTTTCCGTATAAGTGGCGGTATGGGGGCTCATTTTTTGCGCCATGATCTGTACTTTTTTTTGATACCACATTTGCATATAAAAAACTTTTAATACATTTTTTATAATTTTTTTTTAATAAAATGTATTAAAAAAGTAGGAATTTTGGACTTTTTTTTTTTTTTTCGTTCACGCCGTTCACCGTACGGGATCATTAACATTTTATTTTAATAGTTCGGACATTTACGCACGCGGCGATACCAAATATGTCTATAAAAAATGTTTTTTACGCTTTTTGGGGGTAAAATAGGAAAAAACGGACGTTTTACTTTTTTATTGGGGGAGGGGATTTTTCACTTTTTTTTAACTTTTACTTTTACATTTTTTTACATTTTTTTTTTACACTTGAATAGTCCCCACAGGGTACTATTCATAGCAACACCATGATTGCTAATACTGATCTGTTCTATGTATAGGACATAGAACAGATCAGTATTATCGGTCATCTCCTGCTCTGGTCTGCTCGATCACAGACCAGAGCAGGAGACGCCGGGAGCCGCACGGAGGAAGGTGAGGGGACCTCCGTGCGGCGTTATGAATGATCGGATCCCCGCAGCAGCGCTGCGGGCGATCCGATCGTTCATTTAAATCGCGAACTGCCGCAGATGCCGGGATCTGTATTGATCCCGGCACCTGAGGGGTTAATGGCGGACGCCTGCGAGATCGCGGGCGTCGGCCATTGCCGGCGGGTCCCTGGCTGCGATCAGCTCCGATGCCGATCAGCTCCGATGCCCGCGGTTATGCTTAGGACGTAAATGTACGTCCTGGTGCGTTAAGTACCACCTCACCAGGACGTACATTTACGTCCTGCGTCCTTAAGGGGTTAAGCTGAGTATGTTAAATGGTGAATATTATAAGTACCTATATTATATAATGTAATATATATATGACATTATGTACTATGACATTATGTACCTTTAAATGTTGTTACCAAGTCTTGTAACCTAGGAAGGTACCAGTGATCAGGTGACTTATAGGGTGACCTATAGGACCCCTCCAGAGTTTCCCCCATTAAAACCATGAGAGGAGCTAGCTAGGGAGTTCTAGTTTCAGTTTAGAGCATGCTGAGGAACAATCAAGACCTGGAGAGAGTGTCTGGTGTCCTGAGGAGACCCAAGGCCGACCACGCAGCCACGCTTCTACCAACCAAGTGCCCCACAGGTGAAAGTCAAAACCTGGTAAGCTACATACGGGGTGAAATCTGTCTAGTCAGTGCTAGTCAAGTCAGTCAAGATCAGTCTGCATAAAGTCAGCGTGGGCCTGCAGAAAATTGTCCAAAATCGACTGCAAGTCCCAGCGAGCCCTAAAGTCTCTGAAGTCACTGGTCACCTCCTTGGGCCTAACTGAGCTGTAAAGACTATTCCATCTGTTTGCCTCATTTAACCTGCCGCCGTTTTTCCGTACCTTTGCGTTAGAGTTATTATTTTCCCCGTGCCTAGCCCAGGAACCAGCAGTAATTCCCTCGGGTGGTGTAGAGGTAAAACCACGCCATGGCGTCACAAACACAAGGAATTAATACCATCTGCCCCTAGGGTAATACCATCTGCCCTCCATCACACCCTCACCACAGATTCAAGCAGAATACACAAGTATCGTGCTCCCAGGTTTCTTGTAATGGCTGCTGACATTGTGCACAGACATTGTGCTGAGTCTTTCTTTTTGCTTTCCCCCCATGGTGAGACATCTACTGTATATATATATAAAACTCAATGACCCTCCTCTACTATTGCAAACCCGACATGTTTTATTGGGTTGTGCACCAGATTCTGCCGCATTGTGCCAGACATTCTGTCTGCGCCAGATTGTGCGCCAGAATTTGCGCCAGAATTGAAAAAACCCCGACTAAGGCTAGGTTCACACTGGCTGGGAGGAGGGGGGCGGGGCTTAATCACGGCGCCCGCACTCAGCCATATAGGGGAACCGTATTTAATGCATATCTATGAGCCAACCGGAGTGAACTGCAGCCGCCGGTCGGCTGTGTTTTCGTCCGTATGCGGTTTGCCAACCGCAGGCAAAAACGTGGTCGACCGCGTTTTTGCCTGCGGTCGGGAAACCGCATACGGCCGAAAACGCAGCCGACCGGAGGCTGCGGTTCACTCCGGTCGGCTCATAGACATACATTAAATATGGTTCCCGTATACGGCGGGCGCCGCGATTAAGCCCCTCCCAGCCGTATACGGGAACCGTAAGTACAAAAGGTAGTGTGAACCTAGCCTTACTCTCCATTTTGCTAAGAAAACCCCTTTTTTTAAAAAGGGGCGTGGTCACTGGGAAAAGGGGCGTGTTCCGTACATTTTCACAAAAAACTAACAAATTTACTAAGGTTTCCACAGAAAATGGTGGATTTGAGCTGAGGAAAACCCGACAGATCAGAGAAGGTGTAAAAAAAGCAAAATGTAGGGAAACCTTAGTAAATTCCGTGGAAAATAAATTGTAGGGAATTAAAACTCACAAAGAAACCTACACAACATTCTTAGTAAATAAGGGCCAATGTGTGTGTGTGTGTGTATATGTATGTATGTGTGTATGTATGTGTGTGTGTGTGTGTGTGTGTGTGTATGTATGTGTGTATGTATGTGTGTATGTCTGTGTGTATATGTGTGTGTGTGTGTATGTATGTATGTGTGTATGTATGTGTATATGTCTGTGTGTATATGTGTGTGTATGTGTGTGTGTGTATATGTGTGTATATATGTATGTATATATGTATGTGTGTATATATGTGTGTATGTTCCAGCATCACCTCCAAACGGCTAAAGATATTAACATGAAACTTGGCACAAATGTCACTTAAATGTCAACTACAAACATAGGATAGGTGATTTAACCCTTACTCACCCCCATTTGCCAGGGTTGGGTTTTTTGTTTAAAGTCCCATATAAGTCTATAGGAAATATATGTTACTGCATAACTTCATAACGGCTGGAGATATTTTGATAATACTTGGTCACATGTTACTTATATGTCAAATAAAAATATATAATAGTTAAATTAACCCTTAACTACCCCCATTTGTGAGTGTCTGGGTTTTTGTTTGTCCCATGCATGCAAATCCACGGGAAATGTATGTTCCCACATAACTTCCGTACGGCTGGAGATATTTCAATACCTGGTACACATATTGCTTATATGTCAAATTAAAGTATATGATAGTTAAATTAACCCTTACTTACACCCTATTATAATAGATGGGTTTTTGTTTCAAGTCCCATGCAAGTATATGGGACTTCCGTTACCTTACTCCACAAGCTCTGCTCTGCATCTCCTGGTGAATGTGTCAGTCCGGCTTGCAAGCCACACCCCATCTCACAAAAGATGCCCCACCCCTTTTATTCTCTACCTTTTGTGTATTGGTCTGGCTTGCAAATCACACCCAGTCCCACAAAGCAATGTCCCCTTCTATTTTGAGCTTACAATATCTTCATCACAAATCAGTACCACCTGAGGACAGGATATGAGGATGGGCCATAAGGAAGGGATATGGGGCCAGCATATGAGGACGGGATATGGTGTCGGGATATGAGTTCGGGATATGAGGTCGGGATATGAGGATGGGACATGAGGTCGGGATATGAGGACGGGACATGAGGACGGGATATGAGGTTGGGATATGAGGACGGGATATGAGGCCAGGATAGGAGGACGGGATATGAGGACAGGATATAAGGACGGGATATGAGGACGGGATATGAGGTCGAGATATGAGGATGGGATAAGAGGTCTAGATATGGCTACGGGATATGGGGATGGCATATGGGGATGGGATATGGGGTTGGGCTAGGAGGACAGAATATGAGGACGGGATATGAGGTCTAGATATGAGGACGGGATATGCGGTCGGGATATGAGGTCAAGATAGAAGGACGGGATAGGAGGTTGGGATATGAGGTTGGGATATGAGGTCAGGATATGAGGACGGGATATGAGGACAGGATATGAGGTCGAGATAGGAGGACGGGATAGGAGGTCAGGATATGAGGACGGGATATGAGGATGGGATATGAGGTCGAGCTATGAGGACAGGATAGGAGTATGGGATAGGAGGTCGGGATATGAGGTCAAGATATGAGGATGGGATATGAAGATGGGATATGAGGTCGGGATATGAGGACAAGATATGAGGTCAGGATATGGGGATGGGATATGGAGATGGGATATGACAGCAATATATGAGGATGGGATATGAAGTCAAAAGCTTCCTCCTTTGTTGATTTTCCTCCTCAACCATGATTAGGAAGGAAAAACCGGGCAACGCCGAGTACTCAGCTAGTATATGATAAAAACAAGAAACCCACAACAAACAGTCTTATCAACAGAAGGAGATAGGCACAAGGAATCGGTCTAACGTCTGACCATCCGAGGATCTGCTGCCTAGGCTGAGCGCAGCCAAAGCAGAACTGGCCAGAGTTTAAATATCTGCGCTGCGCCGACAACGTCCAGTCCCGCACTGTGCACTGACTTAACGCAGCATCTGAAGCCGGCGCCATGTTGAATTCCCGGCTTCCCCGCTGACCCTGGAGCGTAGGTATGTCGTGGCACAGCCGCGACACTAGACACGCCAAGCTCCGGCAATACCCGTTACTGACGCAATGTCCCCGCGGCTGCAGCATGTCATTTTCCTGCCGCCTCTTCGGAATGTCCAGCGGAAGGTTCAGCTGAGGGACCAGGGATAACACCCAGTATACAACTGACCTAATAACTCTCAGGGACCCAGAAGCACCAGGTATGAGACAACTTGTCTCTCATGTCTTCCTGCATGACAGAAAAAGAATACAGGTGTCTGTGGTCTCTTTACTACTATTATGCTCTCCATTCAGGTGTTTTGATGTTTAATTAACTTGTCTCTAATCACATTGCTAGTGATAGCTCTAACCCATTCGTGCCGCTTTAAGGACGTACAGGAAAGTAGATATTTTCTTCTTTCGTTGTCGACCTGCTTGTTGACTGTTAGTGTGAATTCGGCAGTGATACATAATACAGGCTGTAACTCAATAAAAGATAAGAAATACAATGTACCTACCAAGTTATTAACATTTTTTTCTCTAGATGATATCTATAAACTGTACAATGATGAGCCTACATGTTGCTGTGATGTGAGACTGATATAGTCCATTCTCTTTATGTGCAGCGTGTCTTTAATAGAACCTGGACCTGTGAACACAGAGTTTGAGATGAAGTTGATGGAAGAAGTGGCTCGCTCAGAATTTCCTGGAGCCGATGCTGAGACCGTAAGATACTTCAAGGAGGTGTACCTCCCGAGCGCACATGAGATCTTTGTCACCATGGGGCAGACACCAGATGCTGTGGCGAAGGTTAGTAACAGTTCAGTACTTTCTCAGCCCTTCCTTTCGGTCATCTTCTCTCAATTTTTTGGTCTGTCTTAAAACTGTAGAGGATCTAAGAACAGGATGTGTGACTAAAGTCTTTACTTGGCGCCAGTGATGTCACGTCAATGTGCCTTGTCGTGCCCACTCCCACAGTGCTCTCTGCTGACACCTCTGTCCATGTCAGGAACTGTCCAGAGCAGGATAGATGGGGATTTGCTCCTGCTATATACAGTTCCTGACATGGACAGAGGTGTCAGCAGAGTGCACTATGGTCAGACAGAAAGGAAATTCAAAAAGAAAAGAACTTCCTATGGAGCATACAGCAGCTGATAAGTATTGGAAGGGTTGAGATTTTTAAATAGAAGTAATTTACAAATCTAAGAGCAAGGAAGTTGTCAGCTCACTGGGGGCGGGGTACACGTTCCAACTCTCGTCAAGCAGAAGAAGGAAAAGTGAAGCGGCCAGCACACTTAAAACTCCAAATTTATTGCATCTTAAAAATCGTCAGGAACAAGGGGAACAAATAGTCAGTATGCACGGCTGACGCGTTTCGAATCTACGACTCTTTAATTTTACCTCCATCAACCCCTGAAAATGCAAGTACCTGGATCAAAACGCTGGGTTTCCATAGATGTGGACAGGCAAGATGTGTAGTGTACCAGTATGCCATAAAAACTTTTTCCTTTTCTGATACACGATCTAACAAAATCGATAAGATCAGAGACTTTCTTAATTGTGATTCTTGTTTTGTAATACAGTGACCCCCCGACCTACGATGGCCCCGACATATGATGAAATCGACATACGATGGCCTCTCAGAGGCCATCGCATGTCGATGTCAGCATCAACATACAATGCTTTTTTATGTCGGGGCCATCGCATTAAGTGCTATCCGGCAGTGCCAAATGCTTAAGCTGCTGCCGGATAGCAGCTTAATGTTCCCCATGTGGTGCGGTAAGTATTACTTACCCCTCCACAATGCTCCGGGGTGCCCTCCGGGTCCAGCGCTGGTCTTCCGGTGTCTTCTTGGCCCTCTCCGATGACGTCAATACGCTGCTGCGCACGTCATCCAATAGGAATGGCGTACGCAGCGGCGTAATGACGTCGCTACGCAGGCCCAGTAAGGCCTTGCGGAAGAAAGAAGAGGACCGAAGAAGACAGCAGAGGACTGGAGAAGACAGTGGAGGACCGGAGAAGACAGCGGAGGACTGGAGAAGACAGCGAAGAGCCCAGCGGAGGCCCGGGGACACCATCTCGAGCGGCGGGGACAGGTGAGTACAGCTTCCTATACTTTACATTGCACGAATCCCTCAACATATGATAGATTTCGACAAACGATGGCTCGTTTGGAACGAATTACCATCGTATGTTGAGGGACCACTGTAAATGAGATGACATGCTCCACTTACAATTTGACATATATTGGTTCTACTAAAAGAAGTGTAAAAAAAAAACACATTCAGGAACATATTAGGGGTGCAGTCAATTCACTTAATGTGAATGCGTCCAATGTATCTCTTCACTTTCATGATGTTCATGCCGGTGACGTATCCAGAAGGCAACTGGTTAAAGGCACTCAGAGACCGGGAGACCCTGTGGATATACAGATTTGATTGTTTCCAGCCTAAAGGGTTGAAAAACCATGCAGATTTATTTTTCCATTGTTAAGAAATTGCCACTTTGTGTCTTTGTACTTGTCTCTGTAACAAAAAATCTTTCCACCTATTATTGTTTTAATGTTTGTTTCATATTTTTTACCTGTTCAGATGATGCGGTTTTACTAGCCAATGCTGGCATTTATGTGTAAGAGGTGTGAGAGCGCTCAGTGAAAGTCCACAGGGGGTTAATACTCCAACAGGTGCCAACCATTCTTTTTCAACCTTAGAACAAAGTACATTTTTAACTTCTTATTTCCTGCAGGCCACGGTAAAGGTGATCGGCATGCAGCAGCCCGTCTTCCGTGAGCAGACGAACCCTCTCTACACTCCACTCACGGCTCTGAAATATGCAGACAACAGTGGTAACCTCTCCGTCAGGACCTTCTACAATCTCATCTTCAACTATGGCTCCCTCTTTCACTGCAGCCTCAACCTCCTGAAATGTATCACCTGCAACTGTTTCCGCCGCAGAGTCATGCCGGTCTGAAGAATGAGGACAACGGCCTACAGTTCAGCACTTAGAGCACTTAGAGGGTATGTATACTTTAGCAAAATTTTTCTTTTTGCTACAGTGCATCTCAAATAATACATGAATAATAAGCAACACTGCAAATAGTCCTAAATTAGGCCAATCCTACTATTTTTTGTCTACATCTCTTATGGATACCTTTATGTCTCCATGGAAACAGACTACAAACAACGATGTGTAGTCTGACAGTGTAGCGATGTGTTACTTGTTTCCATTTGGTCCTTTATACAGACAGCTGATTTGCAAGAAGCTGGGACCAAATAGTAGGGAGAAACATAGGACTTTAATAAAAGTTTATGTCCCTTTGTCCTTCGGAGCATGCTTAGACCTGGGATAGTAAGAGTTAAAGGGTACCTCTCATAAAAAAAAAATTTTGATATATTATAGATTAATGTATGCAGAATAACTTTACAATTGCATGTTATTAAAAAAATATGCTTCTTTCTATTTCATTTTCCACTTTGAAGAAATGACCACTAGGGGTCTCCCTACCAGTCCTGGCAGCAAGCATTTCAGACTCATGCTGGAGTCCTAAACACTACGAGCTGCCAGTCTGCTTTGTTCACAAAGGAGAACACTCAGAGCTGCCAGCCTGCTTTGTTCACAGCCTGTTTGGCTGTGAACAAAGCAGGCTGGCAGCTCTGAGTGTTTAGGACTCCAGCATGAGTCAGAAATGCTTGCTGACAGGACTGATCGGGAAAAATACAATAGAAAGAAGCCTATTTTTCATTAACATGCTATTGGAAAGTTATTCAACATTCATTAATCTAAAATATATCAAAAGTTTATTTGATGAGAGGTACCCTTTAAAAAAATAGAAACCGTATATACTCGAGTATAAGCCCCCCTCGGCTTTTACTCGAGTGAACTCTCCGCCTGTCAATCTCTTCTCAGTGGTCTTCAACTTGCGGACCTCCAGATGTTGCAAAACTACAACTCCCAGCATGCCCGGACAGCCATCGGCTGTCCGGGCATGCTGGGAGTTGTAGTTTTGAAACCTCTGGAGGTCCGCAGGTTGAAGACCACTGAGAAGGTCTGGATGATGAAATGGGGGAGATGATGTATTTCCCACCCTAGGCTTATAGTCGAGTCAATAACTTTTCCTGGGTTTTTGGGGTGAAATTAGGGGCCTCGACTTATATTCGGGTCGGCTTATACTCGAGTATATACGGTAGGCAAAAAAAAAAAATGCCAAAAAAATGAATACAAACTGATTTAAAAAGAAACTGATACAATTGGTTGACATTCGTAAAAAGGAGTTCACACACACTGTTTAACTGCATCAAATTCTTCCTTTTTATACATGGATAATTTTCCAAACATATAACAAAATCGGTAAAGCAGAAAAATATTCGCTCAATGTGGATTTAAAAAGTCCGCACGATGTGTCTTGGAGAAGTAGCCGGCTTCTTTATATTTTCATGTGCAGTGTTCACTGCTGTATTCCTCCGGCCGTCTCCCTTCACACGAAGGACAGGTGAAAGCAGTTGCTACGTTTCAGAGGCTATGCTTCCAACCTCAAGCATAGTGCACCATTCCCATCACCAACATACATAGCATCAAACTCTGGCGAGATTTAAATTCTACAAAATGACAAAAATTTTCAAAATTATTTTTTATATAACATATTACTAAAAACATTTACTTAGAAAATCGGGTTGTAAGTCTATCTTGCTTTCTTACCCGACTGCTTTTTCCCCCTGGTATTTATTATTATGTCGCATCCTGTTTGTCGCACGTGGGTTTTGTTGGTTTTGGTTTCCAACTCTTCTGAGTTGTCGGGAAAAAATCCACAACAATTCAACAAATTCGGGTTGGAAACCTTTATAAATACGTGCGAAAGCTCAGAAATGTCGGGTTACGCCCCTTTTTCGGGTCTGGGAGAATCCACATCGGGTCCGTCGGGAAAAAATGTTGCATCGTGTCGCAAACTGGCGCACGATGTCTGCGACATGGTGCAGACAAAGATGCGCCAAAAAAACCCAACAAAAGAAGTCGGGTTTAGAATAGTAAGTGAGGGCCAATGTATATTATTCCAGAAACATATCGTACAAAAAAACATTAAAATGACAACATTTGTTGATCCCTTGGGGCTGTAGCGTACATAATTTTTGAATCCATCGTACCTCACTCCTAAGTAATCTCATCTTGACCTGTTCTTTGTTGTCACCTTCAATACTCTACCACCGTAATTCGTTAATGTTATGTCCTTTTTCAACAAAGTGCCTTGCTACACTCGTCTCATATTTTTGTTTCTGGATCTTATCATCTGTCTCTTTTTTGTCATACCCAAGAAAGACATAAAACAGGCGTCCTGCAATCACCGCTTCAGTTCTGTTCAAACGGCTCCCATCTCGGGCTGCTCCTCCGGAACCGGGGGCTGGCGGACGCGTGCTGCGCTCAGAGGCAGTTTCAGTTTTTGGGTACTGCCCGAGTGTCACCATTGTCCATCTCGAGGTGCTGCGTTGATAAGGTATCGGTGCCACTTGTGTTTGTCTTTTTTGGTTATTGTCTCTTTTTTGTACGTACGAATTGTACTTTTGTGTTCATTTATTCTTTGTTTAATCGGTCTCATTGTCTGCCCGACATTTTTTTCTGCTTTCCTGATTTTGTTATATGTTTGGAAAATTATCCATATATAAAAAAGAAGAATTTGATGCAGTTAAACAGTGTGTGTGTGAACTCCTTTTTACGAATGTGCATATACTGGGATTAGAGCACCCAGTCACCACACTGCACCCTAGGACACCAGTCCCTTCCCTAGATATATTGGTCAGGACCGTTTATTTTGACAGACAATTCAAACAGACAGACATAAACGCATCCAAATGGTAGGGATGTTAAAGGCAGATGAGCCTAAGATTTGCAGCCTGTAACCATGGACCTGTAGATATTGAAAAAACTATTTGCAAAGTTGCCTCATTTTATTACTTTAGAGGCACTGGGGCTATAAAAATTGATTGCAAAAGTAGAGACCTGTGGCCAATCGCCATGAAATAGCTTATGGTGCCCCGATCACAAACCTTTTTACAGTTTCTTGATACGTCCTCCTGTTCCTGAGATATGAGGGTTTATAGTTTTTTCGGACAATTCAAGGAATCAGTCAGATGGGTGTGAACTTCATTTTAATAATGGGACAGTCTATCAGGTAATGGGCGTGGGGGTGTTTTACATTGAGAGGTGTGTCTGCATAATTCACACTCCCCAACTTTATAACCCCACCCATCACCTGATAAATTCACGCCCCTCTGACTGGATCCATGAATTGTCAGACAAACTATAAACCCTCATATCTCAGGAATGGGAGGGTGAATCAAGAAACTGTAAAAAGGTGCATGATTGGGGCTCCCTAAGCTATTTACGGATAATTACATTATATTGTTGCTCACAGGTCCTCTTTATGGTAGGGTCACACATAACAGATTTTAGGAATTGCAGTGATTGACTGGGGTTGATTTGTTGGGAATGGTATTTTTGTACATCTGTGATCCCCAACCCGGTCTTTAAGGCCCTCCAACATTCTGGGTCTTCAAGGCCCACCAACATTCTGAGTCCTCAAGGCCCACCAACATTCTGGGTAATCAAGGCCCAACAACATTCTGGGTCCTCAAGGCCCACCAACATTCAGGGTCATCAAGGCCCACCAACATTCCGGGTCATCAAGGTCCACCAATATTCTGGGTCTTCAAGGTCCACCAACATTCTGGGTCCTCAGGGCCCACCAACATTCTGGGTCCTCAAGGCCCACCAACATTCTGTGTCCTCAAGGCCCACCAATATTCTGTGTCCTCAAGGCCCACCAATATTCTGTGTCCTCAAGGCCCACCAACATTCTGTGTCCTCAAGGCCCACCAACATTCTATGTCCTCAAGGCCCACCAACATTCTGAGTCCTCAAGGCCCACCAACATTCTGTGTCCTGAAGGCCCACCAACATTCTGAGTCCTCAAGGCCCACCAACATTCTGTGTCCTGAAGGCCCACCAACATTCTGGGTCCTCAAGGCCCACCAACATTCTGTGTCCTCAAGGCCCACCAACATTCCAGGCTTTTTCAGTTACTCAATTAGAGTTACTCCAATAGAACAGGGAAAAATGAAGGCTGATTTCAGAGGAGCAAAATATGTGTGCAAGTCCTGGCCTGACTAGGTCCTGTCTAGTGACCTGAACTGAGAGCATCATAGATCCCTATGTGGCGGTATTATGTTTATCTGAAACTAGCCTAATACTAGAGCAGACAGATAGATACAGTCTCATTGGTAACAATTGTACCGATAATCATGGCACATGGTACATGGGGTCCCAATGGAGCCTAGATACTTTACACTATGTCTCCAGCTGTAGCTTGCAGAGAGTGGACCCAGGCCCTGCATATGATTTCAAGGGAAGTTTCTGAAAGGGAAATTTAAAGCATACACATTGTCCTTGAGACAAAAACATCATATACAGGCAAATTAAGTATTATCCTTACAATCCTCAAATGTTAGAATATACTATAAAGTATTATAATTTTCAAGTATTAAAATATGCAAGTGTTATATTCAAAACAATACAAAAGAAATCCAAAAATAATGTGCACTATTATTATGATTGCCATATACTTGACATATAAAATATTGTTCTTTATATTTGCTTATAAATAATTGTAGAATAAGGGCGGTATCTCATGATATCACCTCCTAATTGTTTATTAAAATTGTAATATATTAAAAATAATTAATGATTTAACATGAGTTTTTCTATTACATCAAATACAATCAGGGAAACTTTGTTGTGTGATGCCATAATATGGGACACTAAAAGAAATCTAAAATTACGGTATATAAAAAAAAATTGAAAATATTTTATTGAGTTATAAACTTCTGTTTTGTATTAAGAACTTGTGGAACAATGTGACATGAATGTAGAAATGTGTGTTAAGGAACATGTAAGTACCATTTTAATATATTTGATAATTATTAATATAATAAAGTGAACATAAATAAATAATATCTATTATATACCCCTCATTATGTAATAAAGCTTCATTTATTTTTATGGTTTTCGATGACTTTTTTTTAATTTTGTTGTCCACCTTTCTCCTAACAGAACTAGTTGAGTCAGGTTTGTAGGCCTTGCTGAAGTTTTTAGGCCTTCCAAGAGTTTGTAGACCTTCCTGGAGTTTGTAGACCTTCCTGGAGTTTGTAGACCTTCCTGGAGTTTGTAGGCCTTCCTGGAGTTTGTAGACCTTCCTGGAGTTTGTAGACCTTCCTGGAGTTTGTAGACCATCCTGGAGTTTGTAGACCATCCTGGAGTTTGTAGACCTTCCTGGAGTTTGTAGACCTTCCTGGAGTTTGTAGGCCTTCCTGGAGTTTGTAGACCTTCCTGGAGTTTGTAGGCCTTCTTGTACTTTGTAGACCTTCCTGGAGTTTGTAGGCCTTCTTGTACTTTGTAGGCCTTCCTGGAGTTTGTAGGCCTTCTTGTACTTTGTAGGCCTTCTTGCCGTTTGTAGGCCTTTTTGACGTTTGTAGGCCTTCTTGTACTTTATAGGCCTTCTTGACGTTTGTAGGCCTTCTTGTACTTTGTAGGCCTTCCTGGAGTTTGTAGGCCTTCTTGTACTTTGTAGGCCTTCTTGACGTTTGTAGGCCTTCTTGTACTTTGTAGGCCTTCTTGCCGTTTGTAGGCCTTTTTGACGTTTGTAGGCCTTCTTGTACTTTATAGGCCTTCTTAACGTTTGTAGGCCTTCTTGTACTTTGTAGGCCTTCTTGAAGTTTGTAGGCTTTCTTGCCCACGGCACTTTTTTAGTTCTGGACGTACATTTTCTATGATTGAGGTCAGGGCCACTTTATTACCTTCTCTTTATTGCCCTTAAGCCATTTTTTCACATCTTTGGAAGTATGCAAGGCGTCATTGTCCATTTGAAAGACCCCTTTGCACCCAAGATTTAACTTCCTGGCTGATGTCTTTAATATCACTTAACTGTCCATCCCTTTAATGCCGTCTATTTTGTGAAGTGCACTAGTCCCTCCTGCTGCAAAGCCCCCCACACCATGAAGCTGATACCTCCGAGTTTCATGGTTAGAGTGGATTTTTTTGGTTTGAAAGCCTCCTGCTCTTTCTTTAAAACACATTCAGGTCTGTAGAGGTCCACATATCTTTTGATTCTGGTGTCTTGGCTGATTTAAGAGGCAAGTGAAGTAGGCCTTTAAATCTTGTGTGGTAAGCCTACACTTTGGAAAAACTGATCTCCACCGGGGGCGCACGCCTGGGGGCGCACACCACGAAACCGTAGGTACTGCACAGGGGTCCGCTCGCATGCTAATGGGGATACAGGACAATTGTCCCGGATCTCCAGGCGAGCGAGTTCTGCTTTCACCTGTATGCGTATAAGAGCATTCAGTTGTAGGCTTTCTTTCATTGTGAGCTGCAGGACCTGCGGCCTACGCTTAGAGGAGACCGTGACCTCCGCCCCCACATCACTCATCGGCTCCTGCACTGTGAAGGAAGAAGACTCAGTCACTATACTGCGGTGGGACATGAGGTAAGCATAAATTTTTCTTTTTATCCTGGGGGGGGGGGGGGGGGACTGGGGAGTATCTACCTACCTGGCTACACAGCTACCTACCTGGCTACCAACCTACTTACAAAGCTACCTACCGAGCAACCTGACAAAGAGAAGAGAGGCAGCACTGGATTAATCCGTCGTACCTGCAATCATCCGGAAACACCAGTCCGAAAATGCATAGAATAGAAACTCCAGATTACAGCACCAAACACCAGAGACTCAGGATCTTGACAGGACTGCTCTTTATTAGCTCCCCATAGTGCAACATTTTGGCATACACCTGCCTTTTCAAGTTGTATGCCAAAACGTTGCACTATGGGGAGCTAATAAAGAGCAGTCATATCAAGATCCTGAGTCTCTGGTGTTTGGTGCTGTAATCTGGAGTTTCTATTACCTGGCTGCCTGGCTACCTACCTACCTAGCTACCCGCCTACATAGCTATCTACTTACCAACTTGTTTATCTACCTACCTATTTACCTACATACTTACGTACCTAGCTACCTACCTACCCACATAACTACTTACCTAGCTACATACCTACCTACTTATTTACCTACCTACTTATGTATATGGCTACCTAAGTATGTATTTACCTGGCTACCTACTTACATTGCTGCTTACCTATTTACTTATCTATCTAACTAGCTACTTGGCTACCTATCTATTTACATACCTAGCTAGCTACTTGCCTACAAAGTTAGCTACCTACCTAGCTACCTACCTTCATGTTACCTACCTACCTACCTGGCTACCTTACTACATAGCTACCTACTTATCTACCTAGCTACTTGGCTACCTACCTTCTTGCCTACTTAGCTAGCTAGCTACCTACATAGCTACTTCCCTCATTACCTACCTGGCTATATATCATACATCTACTTCTATACATACCTACCTACTTACGTACCAGGCTACCTACTTACATTGCTACCTACCTATTTACTTATCTATCTAGCTACCTGGCTACCTACCTACTTACATACTTAGCTAGTTACTTACCTACAAAGTTAGCTACCTACCTTCATGGCTACCTACCTAGCTACCTACCAACATATTTGCCTACTGGGGGGGGGGGCATCAATCTACCTACCTAAGGATGTTTTTACCTACCTGCCTCTGGGGTGACTACCTAATAAGGGAACTAACTGCTGTGGGACATACCTATCTTCTTCTGTGGAGGTGAAATTTTTCTTCTTGATGGGAGACCATATATTCTACCCACTTTTACTGTGCAGGACACCAAGGAGGCTTTATTACAGTTTGAGGCCTATAGGAGGGAGGGTACTGGAAAAATGTCTAACATGTTTGTTCTGCAGATGTTGACAACAATATGGCTGGGGAATCAGCACCAGAAGTAGGTAAGAGTTTAACAATATGTATGAATTCTCCCCCAAAAAGAGGAAGTCAACTCTGTACCTACTGTGCCAATGTCCCGTCCTGTCCCCCCAGCACCATAAACACTGGCGGAGGTTAATAGGTGGCCCCCTCACCCAGCCCAGCAGATTATGAGAATCCTAACTGTATTATGGAACCCACCAAAAATACTGAGAAACAGCAGTAACACAAAAGAACGATCGGTGCCGAATAGGAACAAACAGTATACTGCCAAGAGAAGGCAGCAAATCACATAGTAAACATAGTAGAAAGTAGACAATAATCTGAGAAGTCTGAAGGCGGGTGGGGGAAATCCCTTCTAGACAATTTACCAGAGTGTGATAGATATGTGTAGTCAGAAACTGGCTAAGTTTTTATGTAAAACATATTTTTGAAAACTTTTTGTAGACTTTTTTTTATTAATTTTTTATTTTGATTTTATTATCTATATCATAGAATAATCCCAAAAGCTTGCAGTTTTCATTTTCACCACTAGGCCTAAAACTAGATATGGATATTCACCAGTTTATTTATAAAAAAAAAAAAAAAAAAAAGTACGACGTGTTTCTGGGCTGTTTTCGCCCCTTCCTCAGACCTGATTTTTTGTTGTTGATTTCTTATTGTTGTTTTTTTTAAATAAACCTACTTGTGAATATTTATATTGGATAGTGGCAGCACCAATGTTTACCTTGAGGAGAAAGTGTGGTTTGGGTGTTTTTCTGATCGTATACACCAAGAGCGTTGGGAGAAGCGGCAGCCTTGAAAAGATTCATCTAATATGGCCTTCATGCGTTATGCGCCTGCAGATGCACAACCTGTAGTCTTCAAACTGTGGACCAGATGTTGCAAAACTACAACTCCCAGCATGCCCCGACAGCCGTTGGCTAACCAAGTGAATAGGTTGGTCTCATTAGGGGACATGCAGTGATGAGACTCCACCCCCTCTCTTTCTCTCTCGGCCAAACTAGAGGATGCATAGGAACTGTAAGCAGGATTAGGAAATTAGTTCAGTGATAGAATTGGAATCAATATGGTTGAAAACCTGCACCTGCCACATCATCTAACACAGGTAAGCACATTGCATACACAAGAACCATTGCATTATTCTATAATAATATACTATGAACGTCCCTGAGTGTGAAAAGGTAGCCGAGCGAGTAAGGGGGCAAGGTGCGCTTCCAGTGAATTTCACAGCAGTCAACATGAGGAGAAACATCCCGGCGCCGCTCCTCCTAAAATTCTTCACAGGGAACGGGAATTAAGGGGACAGTGACATCACGGACCTCTTGTATAGTAGATTGGACAATTGAGCAATATATTAATATATTATTCATTAAAAAAAAAAGAAAAAATAAAATAAAATAAACTTTTTTTTATTTGTTGCCATATCCTGACTGCCATATTTATTTATTTTTTTTTGTTGCCTGACCGCATTGTGTGAGGGCTTATTTTTTGCGCGAAGAGCTGTACTTTTTAGTGCTACCACGTTTTATCCCCCATTTTTATTCCGCACTTTATGACAGAAATGAGCAATTCTTCTGTCTTTTGTTTTTTATATACAGCATTCATCGTGTGGAATAAAATTGTATTCTGTAAAAATCTATACGCACAATATATGGGACCTGTTCAGGACTAGCCATAAGTCCCTGATTGGCCTTGAGCTCACTCTCTAATAGAGTTTTCCAAGCAGGGTGTCTACAGTTGTTGCAAAACAACAACTCCCAGCATGCCCGGACAGCCTTCGGCTGTCCGGGCATGCTGGGAGTTGTAGTTTTGCAACAGATGGAGGCACCCTGGTTGAGAAACACTGCTGTACAGACTTGGCATAGAGGCCATGATATTGTTGTCTAGGCTGAGTCTGAGGGGTCCTTGTACAGCAGTGTTTCTCAACCAGGGTGCATCCAGCTGTTGTAAAACTACAACTCCCAGCATGCCAGATGCTTAGGGTGTTGCACCTTTCCTTGTCCACCATGCTTTACACTGCACCTCTGCTTTGTAATTCTGCATCAAGGGTACCTTTCATTAAAAAAAAAAACACATTTGATATATTATAGATTAATGTATGCAGAATAACTTTCCAATTGCATGTTATTAAAAAATATTCTTCTTTCTATTTAATTTTCCACTTTGAAAAAATGACCACTAGGGGTCTCCCTACCAGTCCTGGCCGCAAGCCTTATTTTTTATAGAATTCAGACTCATGCTGGAGTCCTAAATGTCAGACTGCAGCCGGGACACAGACAAGCTCAGCCCTGGCAGGGAGCAGTGCTGAGCTTGTCTGTGTCCTGGCTGCAGTCTGACTCCAGCATGAGTCTGAATTCTATTTTAAAAAAAGGCTTGCGGCCAGGACTGGTAGGGAGACCCCTAGTGGTCATTTTTTCAAAGTAGAAAATTAAATAGAAGGAAGCATATTTTTTAATAACATGGTATTGGAAAATTATTCTGCATACATTAATCTATAATATATGAAATGTTTTTTTAAATTTTTTTTTTTTAATGAAAGGTACCCTTTAAGATATAGCTATGAATAGTGGCTCCAGGCTGATGGCCTTATCATTGCAGTCTATAGGAGTCACAACTACACAACCTGTCTCACTTGACAGATGCTCAGGGTGTTGCGCCTTTCCTTGTGCACCATGCTGTATTCTGCACCTGTACCTCTGCCTCATCAGCATCGCGGTACTATTGGTGAATCCTTCTTGACCGTATTGTGGAGTCTGTAGGAGCCACAAATACCCTTTCTGTCTCACTGCTGAAGACGTCAGAGGCCCAGGCCTCTCCACCCTGCCCTCAATACTTTACACCGCATCTCTGCTTTTTTATTTTATTTTTATTCGGCTTCAATGTGATCAATGACTGAACTATGTCTCCCATGCTTTACACTGCCGCTCTGTTGTGCATAAACATAAGCTCACAGAGAAGTCACAGCGCGTGGAAAGAGAATTTCCCTCATTGCTGTGCTTACCAGTGACAGTGCTGGACATGGTCTAGGGCAGTGGTCTCCAAACTGTGGACCTCCAACTGGTGCAAAACTACAACTCCCAGCATGCCCGGACAGCCAGCGGCTGTCCGGGCATGCTGGGAGTTGTAGTTTTGCAACAGCTAGAGGTCCACAGTTTGGAGACCACTGGTCTATGGAATCCCCTATGCACAACATGTGTCCCCTCCCACAATAAACCACCCAAATAATATCAGTGCCCATACTACAGTGAACATAAATAATATCGCTATATAGTGCCTACATAATACAATCGCTGGCGCCATGACATGAGGTTGCACCAAACTACTGGGCAGGGATCCTAGAATGGGTTTGTAACACCTGCGCTCCGGTCGGACACGCCGGCCGAGAGCTCTCTCTGCTTATGTCCCCGCTGCCGGCGGGGCTGGGAATTCGCATCGCGGGACGAGCCCGCATGCGAATCCCAGCCCGTCACTCACCTCCCTCATCTTCCGCCCTCTCCGTGTCCTCATAGCCCCGGCACGCACGCCCCCGCCTCCTAGGGCACGCTCGCCGGAGCTCTTTCACTTAAAGGGCCAGTGCTCAATTAATCAAGTGTCTACACCTGTGTCCTTAAATATCAGCTCCTCCCTTGTTTCCCTGCCGGATCTTTGGCTGCCTATTGCCATAGTGAAAGTCCTGTGCCCCTGTTACCGTGTACCTGTTCCTTACCTACCCTGTACCTGTGTTACCTGCCCTGACCTACTAACATCTTGCCACGTCCTGCCAGTCTTCTGTGCCAAGGGTAGCAACCTGGGTGCCGCCTGCTGCAGAAGGACCATCCCGCTTTGCGGTGGGCTCTAGTGAAAACCAGCGGCACCTTAGACTCCACTCCCTGGCACGGCTCACGTCATCAACCACACAGGCCCAGAGGATCCACCACCCGCCGTGACCCGTTACAGTAAGATCCGGCCATGGATCCCGCTGGGGAGCCTTTGCCAGATCTCTCGGATCTTTCCACCGTCGTGGCTCAGAAGTCGCAGCAGTAAGCTCGTCAAGCGCAACAACTTAATCAACTCTCTAGTGAAAACCAGCGGCACCTTAGACTCCGCTCATCCACACAGGCCCAGAGGATCCACCACCTGCCGTGACCCGTTACAGTAAGATCCGGCCATGGATCCCGCTGGGGAGCCTTTGACAGATCTCTCGGATCTTTCCACCGTTGTGGCTCAGAAGTCGCAGCAGTTAGCTCATCAAGCGCAACAACCTAATAAACTCTCTAGTGAAAACCAACAGCACCTTAGACTCCGCTCCCTGGCACGGCTCACGTCATCATCCACACAGGCCCAGAGGATCCACCACCTGCCGTGACCCGTTACAGTAAGATCCGGCCATGGATCCCGCTGGGGAGCCTTTGCCAGATCTCTCGCATCTTTCCACATTCGTGGCTCAGAAGTCGCAGCAGTAAGCTCGTCAAGCGCAACAACTTAATCAACTCTCTAGTGAAAACCAGCGGCACCTTAGACTCCGCTCCCTGGCACGGCTCACGTCATCATCCACACAGGCCCAGAGGATCCACCACCTGCCGGGACCCATTACAGGCTTCCTGTAGGGCTGGCACTAGGGTTGGCAGATCTTCTGAGACTTACACCGGTATTATTTGGCACTGTAGGGTGGTGTTATTTGGGAATTGTAGCATAAAATAGCAACCACATGGGAGTATTATGTGGGTCCTTTAAGGGGGAATTTGGTCAATAAAGCATATTATTTGGGCGTTACGTGGTGGTATTATGTGGCCCTATATAGCACTATTATCTTGCCACCATATAGTGGTATTATGTGAGCTGCATAGGATGTTATTATGTGAGCTGCATATAGCAGTATTATCTTGGCACTATATGACAGTATTAAGTGGTAAGTACATAGGGGTAATATACAGGCTGTGTATCACAGTACTGTCTTGGCATTATGTGGCGGTACTATCTTGGTACTGAATGTTTTGGGTTAAAGGGTTGTATGTGGCAGTAATATGTAATAGCAGTATCATCTTGGCACTATATGGCAGTATTAAGTGGTAAGTACATAGGGGTAATATACAGGCTGTATATCCTAGTACTGTCTTGGCACTATGTGGCGGTACTAACTAGGCACCGAATGTATGTGGCAGTAATATGTAGGCTGTGTATAGCAGCATTATCTTGGCACTATATGGCAGTATTAAGTGGTAAGTACATAGGGGTAATATACAGGCTGTGTATCACAGTACTGTCTTGGCATTATGTGGCGGTACTATCTTGGCACCGAATGTTTTGGGTTAAAGGGTTGTATGTGGCAGTAATATGTAATAGCAGTATCATCTTGGCACCATGTGGCGGTACTACCGGTACAACCTAGGCACCGAATGTATGTGGCAGTAATAGGTAGGCTGCGTATAGCAGTATCATCTTGGCACTATATGGCAGTATTAAGTGGTAAGTACATAGGGGAAATATACAGGCTGTGTATCACAGTACTGTCTTGGCATTATGTGGCGGTACTATCTTGGCACCGAATGTTTTGGGTTAAAGGGTTGTATGTGGCAGTAATATGTAATAGCAGTATCATCTTGGCACTATATGGCAGTATTAAGTGGTAAGTACATAGGGGTAATATACAGGCTGTGTATCACAGTACTGTCTTGGCACTATGTGGCGGTACTACCGGTACAACCTAGACACCGAATGTATGTGGCAGTAATATATAGGCTGTATATAGCAGTATCATCTTGGCACTATATGGCAGTACTATATTTACACCGTATGACGGTATTAAGCAGGCTTTATATGGTGGTGTTACTACTAGTCACACATTGACAGCCTTTTTCCAAATGGAACCTTATCTCTTGTTAGCTGCCGCATTGCTGGGATTTGTAGTACCACAATAAAATGAAACATTTAAATAGCTTTTGAACTACAGTATCCAATCCCCAAAATGCTGAGACTTCTAGTTGTGCTTGCTGGAATTTGTAGTTCTCCGAGGTAATGCTTCATCTGTATCTCAACAGCTACTGTAGAACTACAAGTCTAAGCATCTTCTACTATACCCTGCCAAATGAAACAGCAGTGCATAGCAGCCATGCTGGGATTTGTAGTTCTACAATGTATTGAAGCTATTTAGGTGTAGAATGATTAGGCCAGTAAAGCCTTTGTAGACCAGCAATGTAGTAAATAGGATCTGAAGAACTACTAAACCCAGCAAAACCTTCCTCCAACTTGTGCATTAAAGCTGTTATACCAGTGGTCTTCAAACTTTGGCCCTCCAGATGTTACAAAACTACAATTCCCAGCATGCCCGGACAGCCGTTGGCTGTCCGGGCATGCTGGGAGTTGTAGTTTTGCAACATCTGGAGGTCCACAGTTTGAAGACAGCTGTGTTATCCTGTAGAACTACAGGTGGCAGCCCCCTCCCCCGCCCCTTCGGTATGCTGGGATTTGTAGTCTCACAATGTTCTGTCACGTATGAAGGAAAGTTCTACTATCTTCTACTTGCTGGGATTTGTAGTCCCACACTGTCTAAAGAAGTTCTGCTACCGAACGACAGGACCAGTGATTTCTACCAGGGGTTGTATTCCCACAATGAACTGCTGCTCCTCTCCTGTAGAACTACATGTCCCAGCACGGCGGCCCCCCGGAGATGTAGTGCCGCAGGTCACATGACCCGGAGTGTGTACAGTAATGATAATGATGATGATGATGATGATCCAGTAATCCGCGCAGTCTCCTCCTATAACGGGCGGACCCGGAACACTCACCCCGGACCGAGCAACGGGGCCCGAGAGACCGAGGAGCCGGGGAGGACGGACCGGGAACATGCAGGGGAACAGTGCGGAGGAGCTGGAGGCGAGTGACCGGTCCTGTATACTGCATTATGTGTCCTGTATACTGCTTATGTGTACTGCACCCCCTGTCCTGTATACTGCACCCCCTGTACTGTATACTGCACCCCCTATACTGTATACTGCACCCCCTATACTGTATACTGCACCCCCTGTACTGTATACTGCACCCCCTATACTGTATACTGCACCCCCTGTCCTGTATACTGCGCCCCCTGTCCTGTATACTGCACCCCCTATACTGTATACTGCACCCCCTATACTGTATACTGCACCCCCTATACTGTATACTGCACCCCCTATACTGTATACTGCACCCCCTGTCCTGTATACTGCACCCCCTATACTGTATACTGCACCCCCTGTCCTGTATACTGCACCCCCTATACTGTATACTGCACCCCCTGTCCTGTATACTGCACCCCCTATACTGTATACTGCACCCCCTGTACTGTATACTGCACCCCCTATACTGTATACTGCACCCCCTATACTGTATACTGCACCCCCTATACTGTATACTGCACCCCCTATACTGTATACTGCACCCCCTGTCCTGTATACTGCACCCCCTATACTGTATACTGCACCCCCTGTCCTGTATACTGCACCCCCTATACTGTATACTGCACCCCCTGTCCTGTATACTGCACCCCCTATACTGTATACTGCACCCCCTATACTGTATACTGCACCCCCTATACTGTATACTGCACCCCCTATACTGTATACTGCACCCCCTGTCCTGTATACTGCACCCCCTATACTGTATACTGCACCCCCTGTACTGTATACTGCACCCCCTATACTGTATACTGCACCCCCTGTCCTGTATACTGCACCCCCTATACTGTATACTGCACCCCCTGTCCTGTATACTGCACCCCCTGTCCTGTATACTGCACCCCCTATACTGTATACTGCACCCCCTGTCCTGTATACTGCACCCCCTATACTGTATACTGCACCCCTATACTGTATACTGCACCCCCTGTCCTGTATACTGCACCCCCTATACTGTATACTGCACCCCTATACTGTATACTGCACCCCCTGTCCTGTATACTGCACCCCCTATACTGTATACTGCACCCCTATACTGTATACTGCACCCCCTGTCCTGTATACTGCGCCCCCTTTACTGTATACTGCACCCCTGTACTGTATACTGCACCCCCTGTCCTGTATACTGCACCCCTATACTGTATACTGTGCCCCCTGTACTGTATACTGCTTATGTGTACTGTATACTACACCCCCTATACTGTATACTGCACCCCTATACTGTATACTGCACCCCTTTACTGTATACTGCTTATGTGTCCTGTATACTGCACCCCCTGTCCTGTATACTGCACCCCCTATACTGTTTACTGCACCCCCTATACTGTATACTGCACCCCTATACTGTATACTGCTTATGTGTACTGTATACTGCACCCCCTATACTGTATACTGCACCCCTGTACTGTATACTGCACCCCCTGTACTGTATACTGCACCCCCTGTCCTGTATACTGCACCCCCTGTCCTGTATACTGCATTATGTGTCCTGTATACTGCACCCCCTGTACTGTATACTGCACCCCCTATATTGTATACTGCATTATGTGTACTGCACCCCCTGTCCTGTATACTGCACCCCCTGTACTGTATACTGCACCCCCTGTACTGTATACTGCACCCCCTGTCCTGTATACTGCATTATGTGTCCTGTATACTGCACCCCCTGTACTGTATACTGCACCCCCTGTCCTGTATACTGCACCCCCTGTACTGTATACTGCACCCCCTATACTGTATACTGCACCCCCTATACTGTATACTGCACCCCCTATACTGTATACTGCATTATGTGTCCTGTATACTGCACCCCCTGTACTGTATACTGCACCCCCTGTCCTGTATACTGCACCCCCTGTACTGTATACTGCACCCCCTATACTGTATGCTGCACCCCCTGTACTGTATACTGCACCCCCTATACTGTATACTGCACCCCCTGTACTGTATACTGCACCCCCTATACTGTATACTGCCCCCCTGTCCTGTATACTGCATTATGTGTCCTGTATACTGCTTATGTGTACTGTACTGTCCTGTATACTGCACCCCCTGTACTGTATACTGCTTATGTGTACTGTCCTGTATACTGCACCCCCTATACTGTATACTGCACCCCCTGTCCTGTATACTGCACCCCCTGTCCTGTATCCTGCACCCCCTGTACTGTATACTGCACCCCCTATATTGTATACTGCATTATGTGTACTGCACCCCCTGTCCTGTATACTGCCCCCCTATACTGTATACTGCACCCCCTGTCCTGTATACTGCCCCCCTATACTGTATACTGCACCCCCTGTCCTGTATACTGCCCCCCTATACTGTATACGGCACCCCCTGTCCTGTATACTGCACCCCCTGTCCTGTATACTGCATTATGTGTCCTGTATACTGCACCCCCTGTACTGTATACTGCACCCCCTGTCCTGTATACTGCCCCCCTATACTGTATACTGCACCCCCTGTCCTGTATACTGCCCCCCTA
Source organism: Hyla sarda (assembly GCF_029499605.1). Taxonomy (NCBI): domain Eukaryota; kingdom Metazoa; phylum Chordata; class Amphibia; order Anura; family Hylidae; genus Hyla; species Hyla sarda. Next base: position 40,163,599 of record NC_079192.1, read on the forward strand.
TACTGTATACTGCACCCCCTGTCCTGTATACTGCTTATGTGTACTGTCCTGTATACTGCACCCCTTATGCTGTATACTGCACCCCCTGTCCTGTATACTGCACCCCCTGTCCTGTATCCTGCACCCCCTGTACTGTATACTGCACCCCCTATATTGTATACTGCATTATGTGTACTGCACCCCCTGTCCTGTATACTGCCCCCCTATACTGTATACTGCACCCCCTGTCCTGTATACTGCCCCCCTATACTGTATACTGCACCCCCTGTCCTGTATACTGCTTATGTGTACTGTCCTGTATACTGCACCCCCTATACTGTATACTGCACCCCCTATACTGTATACTGCACCCCCTGTCCTGTATACTGCACCCCCTATACTGTATACTGCACCCCCTGTCCTGTATACTGCACCCCCTGTCCTGTACACTGCACCCCCTATACTGTATACTGCACCCCCTGTCCTGTATACTGCACCCCTATACTGTATACTGCACCCCCTGTCCTGTATACTGCGCCCCCTTTACTGTATACTGCACCCCCTGTCCTGTATACTGCATTATGTGTCCTGTATACTGCACCCCTATACTGTATACTGCCCCCCTGTCCTGTATACTGCATTATGTGTACTGCACCCCCTGTCCTGTATACTGCACCCCCTGTCCTGTATACTGCACCCCCTGTCCTGTATACTGCACCCCCTGTCCTGTATACTGCACCCCCTATACTGTATACTGCGCCCCCTGTCCTGTATACTGCACCCCCTGTCCTGTATACTGCATTATGTGTCCTGTATACTGCTTATGTGTACTGCACCCCCTGTCCTGTATACTGCACCCCTATACTGTATACTGCCCCCCTGTCCTGTATACTGCATTATGTGTCCTGTATACTGCATTATGTGTCCTGTATACTGCTTATGTGTACTGTACTGTCCTGTATACTGCACCCCCTGTACTGTATACTGCACCCCCTGTCCTGTATACTGCACCCCCTGTCCTGTATCCTGCACCCCCTGTACTGTATACTGCACCCCCTATATTGTATACTGCACCCCCTGTCCTGTATACTGCACCCCCTGTCCTGTATCCTGCACCCCCTGTACTGTATACTGCACCCCCTATATTGTATACTGCATTATGTGTACTGCACCCCCTGTCCTGTATACTGCCCCCCTATACTGTATACTGCACCCCCTGTCCTGTATACTGCTTATGTGTACTGTCCTGTATACTGCACCCCCTATACTGTATACTGCACCCCCTGTCCTGTATACTGCACCCCCTGTCCTGTATCCTGCACCCCCTGTACTGTATACTGCACCCCCTATATTGTATACTGCATTATGTGTACTGCACCCCCTGTCCTGTATACTGCCCCCCTATACTGTATACTGCACCCCCTGTCCTGTATACTGCTTATGTGTACTGTCCTGTATACTGCACCCCCTATACTGTATACTGCACCCCCTGTACTGTATACTGCACCCCCTATACTGTATACTGCACCCCCTGTCCTGTATACTGCACCCCCTGTCCTGTACACTGCACCCCCTATACTGTATACTGCACCCCCTGTCCTGTATACTGCACCCCTATACTGTATACTGCACCCCCTGTCCTGTATACTGCGCCCCCTTTACTGTATACTGCACCCCCTGTCCTGTATACTGCACCCCTATACTGTATACTGCACCCCTGTACTGTATACTGCACCCCCTATACTGTATACTGTGCCCCCTGTACTGTATACTGCTTATGTGTACTGTATACTGCACCCCCTATACTGTATACTGCACCCCTATACTGTATACTGCACCCCTTTACTGTATACTGCTTATGTGTCCTGTATACTGCACCCCCTGTCCTGTATACTGCACCCCCTGTCCTGTATACTGCACCCCCTATACTGTATACTGTGCCCCCTGTACTGTATACTGCTTATGTGTCCTGTATACTGCACCCCCTGTCCTGTATACTGCACCCCCTATACTGTTTACTGCACCCCCTGTACTGTATACTGCACCCCCTGTCCTGTATACTGCACCCTATACTGTATACTGCACCCCCTATACTGTATACTGCACCCCTGTACTGTATACTGCTTATGTGTACTGTATACTGCACCCCCTATACTGTATACTGCACCCCCTGTACTGTATACTGCTTATGTGTACTGTATACTGCACCCCCTGTCCTGTATACTGCTTATGTGTACTGTATACTGCACCCCCTATACTGTATACTGCGCCCCCTGTACTGTATACTGCTTATGTGTACTGTATACTGCACCCCCTATACTGTATACTGCACCCCTGTACTGTATACTGCACCCCCTGTCCTGTATACTGCTTATGTGTACTGTATACTGCACCCCTGTACTGTATACTGCACCCTATACTGTATACTGCACCCCCTATACTGTATACTGCACCCCCTGTCCTGTATACTGCTTATGTGTACTGTATACTGCACCCCCTGTCCTGTATACTGCACCCCCTGTCCTGTATACTGCTTATGTGTACTGTATACTGCACCCCCTGTCCTGTATACTGCGCCCCCTTTACTGTATACTGCATCCCTGTACTGTATACTGCACCCCCTGTCCTGTATACTGCACCCCTATACTGTATACTGCACCCCCTATACTGTATACTGCACCCCCTATACTGTATACTGCACCCCTGTACTGTATACTGCTTATGTGTCCTGTATACTGCACCCCCTGTCCTGTATACTGCACCCCCTATACTGTTTACTGCACCCCCTGTACTGTATACTGCTTATGTGTACTGTATACTGCACCCCCTATACTGTATACTGCACCCCCTGTACTGTATACTGCTTATGTGTACTGTATACTGCACCCCCTATACTGTATACTGCACCCCCTGTACTGTATACTGCTTATGTGTACTGTATACTGCACCCCCTGTCCTGTATACTGCACCCCCTGTCCTGTATACTGCTTATGTGTACTGTATACTGCACCCCCTGTCCTGTATACTGCTTATGTGTACTGTATACTGCACCCCCTGTCCTGTATACTGCACCCCTGTACTGTATACTGCACCCTATACTGTATACTGCACCCCCTATACTGTATACTGCATCCCTGTACTGTATACTGCACCCCCTGTCCTGTATACTGCACCCCTATACTGTATACTGCACCCCCTATACTGTATACTGCACCCCCTATACTGTATACTGCACCCCTGTACTGTATACTGCTTATGTGTCCTGTATACTGCACCCCCTGTCCTGTATACTGCACCCCCTATACTGTTTACTGCACCCCCTGTACTGTATACTGCTTATGTGTACTGTATACTGCACCCCCTATACTGTATACTGCACCCCCTGTACTGTATACTGCTTATGTGTACTGTATACTGCACCCCCTATACTGTATACTGCACCCCCTGTACTGTATACTGCTTATGTGTACTGTATACTGCACCCCCTATACTGTATACTGCACCCCCTGTACTGTATACTGCTTATGTGTACTGTATACTGCACCCCCTATACTGTATACTGCACCCCCTGTACTGTATACTGCTTATGTGTACTGTATACTGCACCCCCTGTACTGTATACTGCTTATGTGTACTGTATACTGCACCCCCTATGCTGTATACTGCACCCCCTGTACTGTATACTGCTTATGTGTACTGTATACTGCACCCCCTGTCCTGTATACTGCTTATGTGTACTGTATACTGCACCCCTATACTGTATACTGCGCCCCCTGTACTGTATACTGCTTATGTGTACTGTATACTGCACCCCCTATACTGTATACTGCTTATGTGTACTGTATACTGCACCCCCTATACTGTATACTGCACCCCCTGTCCTGTATACTGCTTATGTGTACTGTATACTGCACCCCTATACTGTATACTGCACCCCTGTACTGTATACTGCACCCTATACTGTATACTGCACCCCCTATACTGTATACTGCACCCCCTGTCCTGTATACTGCACCCCCTATACTGTATACTGCATTATGTGTACTGCACCCCCTGTCCTGTATACTGCCCCCCTATACTGTATACTGCACCCCCTGTCCTGTATACTGCATTATGTGTACTGCACCCCCTGTCCTGTATACTGCACCCCCTGTACTGTATACTGCTTATGTGTACTGTATACTGCACCCCCTGTCCTGTATACTGCACCCCCTATACTGTATACTGCACCCCCTGTACTGTATACTGCACCCCCTGTACTGTATACTGCACCCCTATACTGTATACTGCCCCCCTGTCCTGTATACTGCACCCCTATACTGTATACTGCACCCCCTGTCCTGTATACTGCTTATGTGTACTGTATACTGCACCCCCTGTCCTGTATACTGCACCCCCTGTCATGTATACTGCACCCCCTATACTGTATACTGCACCCCCTGTACTGTATACTGCACCCCCTATACTGTATACTGCACCCCCTGTCCTGTATACTGCACCCCCTATACTGTATACTGCACCCCCTATACTGTATACTGCACCCCCTGTCCTGTATACTGCTTATGTGTACTGTATACTGCACCCCCTGTCCTGTATACTGCACCCCCTATACTGTATACTGCACCCCCTGTACTGTATACTGCACCCCCTATACTGTATACTGCACCCCCTGTCCTGTATACTGCACCCCCTGTACTGTATACTGCACCCCCTATACTGTATACTGCACCCCCTGTACTGTATACTGCACCCCCTATACTGTATACTGCACCCCCTGTCCTGTATACTGCACCCCCTATACTGTATACTGCACCCCCTGTCCTGTATACTGCACCCCCTGTCCTGTATACTGCACCCCCTATACTGTATACTGCACCCCCTGTCCTGTATACTGCACCCCTATACTGTATACTGCACCCCCTGTCCTGTATACTGCGCCCCCTTTACTGTATACTGCACCCCCTGTCCTGTATACTGCACCCCTATACTGTATACTGCACCCCTGTACTGTATACTGCACCCCCTATACTGTATACTGTGCCCCCTGTACTGTATACTGCTTATGTGTACTGTATACTGCACCCCCTGTCCTGTATACTGCACCCCCTGTCCTGTATACTGCTTATGTGTACTGTATACTGCACCCCCTGTCCTGTATACTGCTTATGTGTACTGTATACTGCACCCCCTGTCCTGTATACTGCACCCCTGTACTGTATACTGCACCCTATACTGTATACTGCACCCCCTATACTGTATACTGCACCCCTGTCCTGTATACTGCACCCCCTGTCCTGTATACTGCATTATGTGTCCTGTATACTGCACCCCTGTCCTGTATACTGCACCCCCGGTCCTGTATACTGCTTATGTGTACTGCACCCCCGATACTGTATACTGCTTATGTGTACTGTATACTGCACCCCCTGTCCTGTATACTGCACCCCCTGTCCTGTATACTGCACCCCCTATACTGTATACTGCACCCCCTGTACTGTATACTGCACCCCCTATACTGTATACTGCACCCCCTGTCCTGTATACTGCACCCCCTATACTGTATACTGCACCCCCTGTCCTGTATACTGCACCCCCTATACTGTATACTGCACCCCCTGTCCTGTATACTGCACCCCCTGTCCTGTATACTGCACCCCCTATACTGTATACTGCACCCCCTGTCCTGTATACTGCACCCCTATACTGTATACTGCACCCCCTGTCCTGTATACTGCGCCCCCTTTACTGTATACTGCACCCCTGTACTGTATACTGCACCCCCTGTCCTGTATACTGCACCCCTATACTGTATACTGCACCCCTGTACTGTATACTGCACCCCCTATACTGTATACTGTGCCCCCTGTACTGTATACTGCTTATGTGTACTGTATACTGCACCCCCTATACTGTATACTGCACCCCTATACTGTATACTGCACCCCTATACTGTATACTGCACCCCCTATATTGTATACTGCATTATGTGTACTGCACCCCCTGTCCTGTATACTGCCCCCCTATACTGTATACTGCACCCCCTGTCCTGTATACTGCATTATGTGTACTGCACCCCCTGTCCTGTATACTGCACCCCCTATACTGTATACTGCGCCCCCTGTACTGTATACTGCTTATGTGTACTGTATACTGCACCCCCTGTCCTGTATACTGCACCCCCTGTACTGTATACTGCACCCCCTATACTGTATACTGCACCCCCTGTCATGTATACTGCACCCCCTATACTGTATACTGCACCCCCTGTACTGTATACTGCACCCCCTATACTGTATACTGCACCCCCTGTCCTGTATACTGCACCCCCTATACTGTATACTGCACCCCCTATACTGTATACTGCACCCCCTGTACTGTATACTGCACCCCTATACTGTATACTGCCCCCCTGTCCTGTATACTGCACCCCCTATACTGTATACTGCACCCCCTGTCCTGTATACTGCTTATGTGTACTGTATACTGCACCCCCTGTCCTGTATACTGCACCCCCTGTCATGTATACTGCACCCCCTATACTGTATACTGCACCCCCTGTACTGTATACTGCACCCCCTATACTGTATACTGCACCCCCTGTCCTGTATACTGCACCCCCTATACTGTATACTGCACCCCCTATACTGTATACTGCACCCCCTGTCCTGTATACTGCACCCCCTGTCCTGTATACTGCACCCCCTGTCCTGTATACTGCACCCCCTGTCCTGTATACTGCACCCCCTGTACTGTACACTGCACCCCCTATACTGTATACTGCACCCCCTATACTGTATACTGCACCCCCTGTACTGTATACTGCACCCCCTATACTGTATACTGCACGCCCTGTCCTGTATACTGCACCCCCTATACTGTATACTGCACCCCCTGTCCTGTATACTGCACCCCCTGTCCTGTATACTGCACCCCCTATACTGTATACTGCACCCCCTGTCCTGTATACTGCACCCCTATACTGTATACTGCACCCCCTGTCCTGTATACTGCGCCCCCTTTACTGTATACTGCACCCCTGTACTGTATACTGCACCCCCTGTCCTGTATACTGCACCCCTATACTGTATACTGCACCCCTGTACTGTATACTGCACCCCCTATACTGTATACAGTGCCCCCTGTACTGTATACTGCTTATGTGTACTGTATACTGCACCCCCTATACTGTATACTGCACCCCTATACTGTATACTGCACCCCTATACTGTATACTGCACCCCCTATATTGTATACTGCATTATGTGTACTGCACCCCCTGTCCTGTATACTGCCCCCCTATACTGTATACTGCACCCCCTGTCCTGTATACTGCATTATGTGTACTGCACCCCCTGTCCTGTATACTGCACCCCCTATACTGTATACTGCGCCCCCTGTACTGTATACTGCTTATGTGTACTGTATACTGCACCCCCTGTCCTGTATACTGCACCCCCTATACTGTATACTGCACCCCCTGTCATGTATACTGCACCCCCTATACTGTATACTGCACCCCCTGTACTGTATACTGCACCCCCTATACTGTATACTGCACCCCCTGTCCTGTATACTGCACCCCCTATACTGTATACTGCACCCCCTATACTGTATACTGCACCCCCTGTACTGTATACTGCACCCCTATACTGTATACTGCCCCCCTGTCCTGTATACTGCACCCCCTATACTGTATACTGCACCCCCTGTCCTGTATACTGCTTATGTGTACTGTATACTGCACCCCCTGTCCTGTATACTGCACCCCCTGTCATGTATACTGCACCCCCTATACTGTATACTGCACCCCCTGTACTGTATACTGCACCCCCTATACTGTATACTGCACCCCCTGTCCTGTATACTGCACCCCCTATACTGTATACTGCACCCCCTATACTGTATACTGCACCCCTGTCCTGTATACTGCTTATGTGTACTGTATACTGCACCCCCTGTCCTGTATACTGCACCCCCTGTCCTGTATACTGCACCCCCTGTCCTGTATACTGCACCCCCTGTACTGTATACTGCACCCCCTATACTGTATACTGCACCCCCTGTACTGTATACTGCACCCCCTATACTGTATACTGCACCCCCTGTCCTGTATACTGCACCCCCTATACTGTATACTGCACCCCCTGTCCTGTATACTGCACCCCCTGTCCTGTATACTGCACCCCCTATACTGTATACTGCACCCCCTATACTGTATACTGCACCCCCTGTCCTGTATACTGCACCCCCTATACTGTATACTGCACCCCCTGTCCTGTATACTGCACCCCCTATACTGTATACTGCACCCCTATACTGTATACTGCACCCCCTGTACTGTATACTGCACCCCCTATACTGTATACTGCACGCCCTGTCCTGTATACTGCACCCCCTATACTGTATACTGCACCCCCTGTCCTGTATACTGCACCCCCTATACTGTATACTGCACCCCCTGTCCTGTATACTGCACCCCTATACTGTATACTGCACCCCCTGTCCTGTATACTGCGCCCCCTTTACTGTATACTGCACCCCTGTACTGTATACTGCACCCCCTGTCCTGTATACTGCACCCCTATACTGTATACTGCACCCCTGTACTGTATACTGCACCCCCTATACTGTATACTGTGCCCCCTGTACTGTATACTGCTTATGTGTACTGTATACTGCACCCCCTATACTGTATACTGCACCCCTATACTGTATACTGCACCCCTATACTGTATACTGCACCCCCTATATTGTATACTGCATTATGTGTACTGCACCCCCTGTCCTGTATACTGCCCCCCTATACTGTATACTGCACCCCCTGTCCTGTATACTGCATTATGTGTACTGCACCCCCTGTCCTGTATACTGCACCCCCTATACTGTATACTGCGCCCCCTGTACTGTATACTGCTTATGTGTACTGTATACTGCACCCCCTGTCCTGTATACTGCACCCCCTATACTGTATACTGCACCCCCTGTCATGTATACTGCACCCCCTATACTGTATACTGCACCCCCTGTACTGTATACTGCACCCCCTATACTGTATACTGCACCCCCTATACTGTATACTGCACCCCCTATACTGTATACTGCACCCCCTGTACTGTATACTGCACCCCCTATACTGTATACTGCCCCCCTGTCCTGTATACTGCACCCCCTATACTGTATACTGCACCCCCTGTCCTGTATACTGCTTATGTGTACTGTATACTGCACCCCCTGTCCTGTATACTGCACCCCCTGTCATGTATACTGCACCCCCTATACTGTATACTGCACCCCCTGTACTGTATACTGCACCCCCTATACTGTATACTGCACCCCCTGTCCTGTATACTGCACCCCCTATACTGTATACTGCACCCCCTATACTGTATACTGCACCCCCTATACTGTATACTGCACCCCCTGTCCTGTATACTGCTTATGTGTACTGTATACTGCACCCCCTGTCCTGTATACTGCACCCCCTGTCCTGTATACTGCACCCCCTGTCCTGTATACTGCACCCCCTGTCCTGTATACTGCACCCCCTGTACTGTATACTGCACCCCCTATACTGTATACTGCACCCCCTGTACTGTATACTGCACCCCCTATACTGTATACTGCACCCCCTGTCCTGTATACTGCACCCCCTATACTGTATACTGCACCCCCTGTCCTGTATACTGCACCCCCTGTCCTGTATACTGCACCCCCTATACTGTATACTGCACCCCCTGTCCTGTATACTGCACCCCCTATACTGTATACTGCACCCCCTGTCCTGTATACTGCACCCCCTATACTGTATACTGCACCCCTATACTGTATACTGCACCCCCTGTCCTGTATACTGCGCCCCCTTTACTGTATACTGCACCCCTGTACTGTATACTGCACCCCCTGTCCTGTATACTGCACCCCTATACTGTATACTGTGCCCCCTGTACTGTATACTGCTTATGTGTACTGTATACTACACCCCCTATACTGTATACTGCACCCCTATACTGTATACTGCACCCCTTTACTGTATACTGCTTATGTGTCCTGTATACTGCACCCCCTGTCCTGTATACTGCACCCCCTATACTGTTTACTGCACCCCCTATACTGTATACTGCACCCCTATACTGTATACTGCTTATGTGTACTGTATACTGCACCCCCTATACTGTATACTGCACCCCTGTACTGTATACTGCTTATGTGTACTGTATACTGCACCCCCTATACTGTATACTGCACCCCCTATACTGTATACTGCGCCCCCTGTACTGTATACTGCACCCCCTGTCCTGTATACTGCACCCCTATACTGTATACTGTGCCCCCTGTACTGTATACTGCTTATGTGTACTGTATACTACACCCCCTATACTGTTTACTGCACCCCTATACTGTATACTGCACCCCTTTACTGTATACTGCTTATGTGTCCTGTATACTGCACCCCCTGTCCTGTATACTGCACCCCCTATACTGTTTACTGCACCCCCTATACTGTATACTGCACCCCTATACTGTATACTGCTTATGTGTACTGTATACTGCACCCCCTATACTGTATACTGCACCCCTGTACTGTATACTGCTTATGTGTACTGTATACTGCACCCCCTATACTGTATACTGCACCCCCTATACTGTATACTGCGCCCCCTGTACTGTATACTGCTTATGTGTACTGTATACTGCACCCCCTATACTGTATACTGCACCCCTGTACTGTATACTGCACCCCCTGTCCTGTATACTGCTTATGTGTACTGTATACTGCACCCCTGTACTGTATACTGCACCCTATACTGTATACTGCACCCCCTATACTGTATACTGCACCCCCTGTCCTGTATACTGCTTATGTGTACTGTATACTGCACCACCTGTCCTGTATACTGCGCCCCCTTTACTGTATACTGCATCCCTGTCCTGTATACTGCACCCCCTGTCCTGTATACTGCACCCCTATACTGTATACTGCACCCCCTATACTGTATACTGCACCCCCTATACTGTATACTGCACCCCTGTACTGTATACTGCTTATGTGTCCTGTATACTGCACCCCCTGTCCTGTATACTGCACCCCCTATACTGTTTACTGCACCCCCTGTACTGTATACTGCTTATGTGTACTGTATACTGCACCCCCTATACTGTATACTGCACCCCCTGTACTGTATACTGCTTATGTGTACTGTATACTGCACCCCCTGTCCTGTATACTGCTTATGTGTACTATATACTGCACCCCCTATACTGTATACTGCGCCCCCTGTACTGTATACTGCTTATGTGTACTGTATACTGCACCCCCTATACTGTATACTGCACCCCCTGTCCTGTATACTGCTTATGTGTACTGTATACTGCACCCCTATACTGTATACTGCACCCCTGTACTGTATAATGCACCCTATACTGTATACTGCACCCCCTATACTGTATACTGCACCCCCTGTCCTGTATACTGCTTATGTGTACTGTATACTGCACCCCCTATACTGTATACTGCACCCCCTGTCCTGTATACTGCTTATGTGTACTGTATACTGCACCCCCTGTCCTGTATACTGCACCCCCTGTCCTGTATACTGCTTATGTGTACTGTATACTGCACCCCCTGTCCTGTATACTGCTTATGTGTACTGTATACTGCACCCCCTGTCCTGTATACTGCACCCCTGTACTGTATACTGCACCCTATACTGTATACTGCACCCCCTATACTGTATACTGCACCCCTGTCCTGTATACTGCACCCCCTGTCCTGTATACTGCATTATGTGTCCTGTATACTGCACCCCTGTCCTGTATACTGCACCCCCGGTCCTGTATACTGCTTATGTGTACTGCACCCCCGATACTGTATACTGCTTATGTGTACTGTATACTGCACCCCCTGTCCTGTATACTGCACCCCCTGTCCTGTATACTGCACCCCCTGTCCTGTATACTGCACCCCCTATACTGTATACTGCACCCCCTGTCCTGTATACTGCACCCCCTGTCCTGTATACTGCACCCCTATATTGTATACTGCACCCCCTGTACTGTATACTGCACCCCCTATACTGTATACTGCACCCCCTGTCCTGTATACTACACCCCCTATACTGTATACTGCACCCCCTGTCCTGTATACTGCACCCCCTGTCCTGTATACTGCACCCCCTATACTGTATACTGCACCCCCTGTCCTGTATACTGCACCCCTATACTGTATACTGCACCCCCTATACTGTATACTGTACCCCCTATACTGTATACTGCGCCCCCTGTACTGTATACTGCACCCCCTGCTCTGTATACTGCGCCCCCTTTACTGTATACTGCACCCCTGTACTGTATACTGCACCCCCTGTCCTGTATACTGCACCCCTATACTGTATACTGCACCCCTGTACTGTATACTGCACCCCCTATACTGTATACTGCGCCCCCTGTACTGTATACTGCTTATGTGTACTGTATACTGCACCCCCTATACTGTATACTGCACCCCCTGTACTGTATACTGCACCCCCTATACTGTTTACTGCACCCCCTGTCCTGTATACTGCTTATGTGTACTGTATACTGCACCCCCTATACTGTATACTGCACCCCCTGTACTGTATACTGCTTATGTGTACTGTATACTGCACCCCCTGTCCTGTATACTGCTTATGTGTACTGTATACTGCACCCCCTATACTGTATACTGCGCCCCCTGTACTGTATACTGCTTATGTGTACTGTATACTGCACCCCCTATACTGTATACTGCACCCCTGTACTGTATACTGCACCCCCTGTCCTGTATACTGCTTATGTGTACTGTATACTGCACCCCTATACTGTATATTGCACCCCTGTACTGTATACTGCACCCCCTATACTGTATACTGCACCCCCTGTCCTGTATACTGCTTATGTGTACTGTATACTGCACCCCCTGTCCTGTATACTGCACCCCCTGTCCTGTATACTGCTTATGTGTACTGTATACTGCACCCCCTGTCCTGTATACTGCTTATGTGTACTGTATACTGCACCCCCTGTCCTGTATACTGCACCCCTGTACTGTATACTGCACCCTATACTGTATACTGCACCCCCTATACTGTATACTGCACCCCTGTCCTGTATACTGCACCCCCTGTCCTGTATACTGCATTATGTGTCCTGTATACTGCACTCCTGTCCTGTATACTGCACCCCCGGTCCTGTATACTGCTTATGTGTACTGTATACTGCACCCCCTGTCCTGTATACTGCTTATGTGGTCTGTCCTGTATACTGCACCCCCTGTCCTGTATACTGCTTATGTGTCCTGTATACTGCACCCCCTGTCCTGTATACTGCTTATGTGTACTGTATACTGCACCCCTGTATTGTATACTGCTTATGTGTACTGTCCTGTATACTGCACCCCTGTACTGTATACTGCTTATGTGTACTGTCCTGTATACTGCACCCCCTGTCCTGTATACTGCACCCCCTGTCCTGTATACTGCTAATGTGTTCTGTCGTGTATACTGCTTATGTGACCTGTCCTGTATACTGCACCCCCTGTCCTGTATACTGCTTATGTGTTCTGTCCTGTATACTGCTTATGTGTACTGTCCTGTATACTGCTTATGTGTACTGTCCTGTATACTGCTTATGTGTACTGTCCTGTATACTGCTTATGTGTTCTGTCGTGTATACTGCTTATGTGTACTGTCCTGTATACTGCACCCCCTGTTCTGTATACTGCTTATGTGTTCTGTCCTGTATACTGCACCCCCTGTCCTGTATACTGCTTATGTGTTCTGTTGTGTATACTGCTTATGTGTTCTGTACTGTATACTGCTTATGTGACCTGTCCTGTATACTGCACCCCCTGTCCTGTATACTGCACCCCCTGTACTGTTTACTGCTTATGTGACCTGTCCTGTATACTGCTTATGTGTACTGTCCTGTATACTGCTTATGTGACCTGTCCTGTATACTGCACCCCCTGTCCTGTATATTGCACCCCCTGTCCTGTATACTGCTTATGTGTACTGTCCTGTATACTGCTTATGTGTACTGTCCTGTATACTGCTTATGTGACCTGTCCTGTATACTGCACCCCCTGTCCTGTATACTGCTTATGTGTTCTGTCCTGTATACTGCTTATGTGTACTGTCCTGTATACTGCTTATGTGTACTGTCCTGTATACTGCTTATGTGTACTGTCCTGTATACTGCTTATGTGTACTGTCCTGTATACTGCTTATGTGTACTGTCCTGTATACTGCTTATGTGTACTGTCCTGTATATTGCTTATGTGTTCTGTCCTGTATACTGCTTATGTGTACTGTCCTGTATACTGCTTATGTGTACTGTCCTGTATACTGCTTATGTGTACTGTCCTGTATACTGCTTATGTGTACTGTTCTGTATACTGCTTATGTGTTCTGTCCTGTATACTGCACCCCCTGTCCTGTATACTGCTTATGTGTACTGTCCTGTATACTGCTTATGTGTTCTGTCCTGTATACTGCTTATGTGTACTGTCCTGTATACTGCTTATGTGTACTGTCCTGTATACTGCTTATGTGTACTGTCCTGTATACTGCTTATGTGTACTGTACTGTATACTGCTTATGTGTTCTGTCCTGTATACTGCTTATGTGTACTGTCCTGTATACTGCTTATGTGTTCTGTCCTGTATACTGCTTATGTGTTCTGTCCTGTATACTGCTTATGTGTACTGTCCTGTATACTGCTTATGTGTACTGTCCTGTATACTGCTTATGTGTACTGTATACTGCTTATGTGTTCTGTCCTGTATACTGCTTATGTGTTCTGTCCTGTATACTGCACCCCCTGTCCTGTATACTGCTTATGTGTACTGTCCTGTATACTGCTTATGTGTACTGTTCTGTATACTGCTTATGTGTTCTGTCCTGTATACTGCACCCCCTGTCCTGTATACTGCTTATGTGTACTGTCCTGTATACTGCTTATGTGTACTGTACTGTATACTGCTTATGTGTTCTGTCCTGTATACTGCTTATGTGTTCTGTCCTGTATACTGCACCCCCTGTCCTGTATACTGCTTATGTGTACTGTACTGTATACTGCTTATGTGTTCTGTACTGTATACTGCTTATGTGTACTGTACTGTATACTGCTTATGTGTACTGTCCTGTATACTGCTTATGTGTTCTGTCGTGTATACTGCTTATGTGACCTGTCCTGTATACTGCACCCCCTGTCCTGTATACTGCTTATGTTTTCTGTCCTGTATACTGCTTATGTGTACTGTCCTGTATACTGCTTATGTGTACTGTCCTGTATACTGCTTATGTGTACTGTCCTGTATACTGCTTATGTGTACTGTCTTGTATACTGCTTATGTGTACTGTTCTGTATACTGCTTATGTGTTCTGTCCTGTATACTGCACCCCCTGTCCTGTATACTGCTTATGTGTACTGTCCTGTATACTGCTTATGTGTACTGTCCTGTATACTGCTTATGTGTTCTGTCCTGTGTACTGCTTATGTGTTCTGTCCTGTATACTGCTTATGTGTACTGTCCTGTATACTGCTTATGTGTACTGTCCTGTATACTGCTTATGTGTACTGTACTGTATACTGCTTATGTGTACTGTACTGTATACTGCTTGTGTACTGTATACTGCACCCCTGTCCTGTATACTGCTTATGTGTACTGTATACTGCACCCCCTGTCCTGTATACTGCTTATGTGTACTGTCCTGTATACTGCTTATGTGTACTGTCCTGTATACTGCTTATGTGTACTGTCTTGTATACTGCTTATGTGTACTGTTCTGTATACTGCTTATGTGTTCTGTCCTGTATACTGCACCCCCTGTCCTGTATACTGCTTATGTGTACTGTCCTGTATACTGCTTATGTGTACTGTCCTGTATACTGCTTATGTGTTCTGTCCTGTGTACTGCTTATGTGTTCTGTCCTGTATACTGCTTATGTGTACTGTCCTGTATACTGCTTATGTGTACTGTCCTGTATACTGCTTATGTGTACTGTCCTGTATACTGCTTATGTGTACTGTCCTGTATACTGCTTATGTGTACTGTCCTGTATACTGCTTATGTGTACTGTCCTGTATACTGCTTATGTGTACTGTACTGTATACTGCTTATGTGTACTGTACTGTATACTGCTTGTGTACTGTATACTGCACCCCCTGTCCTGTATACTGCTTATGTGTACTGTCCTGTATACTGCTTATGTGTACTGTCCTGTATACTGCTTATGTGTACTGTATACTGCACCCCTGTCCTGTATACTGCTTATGTGTACTGTCCTGTATACTGCTTATGTGTTCTGTCCTGTATACTGCTTATGTGTACTGTCCTGTATACTGCTTATGTGTTCTGTACTGTATACTGCTTATGTGTTCTGTACTGTATACTGCTTATGTGTACTGTACTGTATACTGCTTATGTGTCCTGTCCTGTATACTGCACCCCCTGTCCTGTATACTGCTTATGTGTACTGTCCTGTATATTGCTTATGTGTACTGTTCTGTATACTGCTTATGTGTTCTGTACTGTATACTGCTTATGTGTTCTGTCCTGTATACTGCTTATGTGTACTGTCCTGTATACTGCTTATGTGTACTGTCCTGTATACTGCTTATGTGTACTGTCCTGTATATTGCTTATGTGTTCTGTCCTGTATACTGCTTATGTGTACTGTCCTGTATACTGCTTATGTGTTCTGTACTGTATACTGCTTATGTGTTCTGTACTGTATACTGCTTATGTGTACTGTACTGTATACTGCTTATGTGTCCTGTCCTGTATACTGCACCCCCTGTCCTGTATACTGCTTATGTGTACTGTCCTGTATATTGCTTATGTGTACTGTTCTGTATACTGCTTATGTGTTCTGTACTGTATACTGCTTATGTGTACTGTACTGTATACTGCTTATGTGTCCTGTCCTATATACTGCACCCCCTGTCCTGTTTACTGCATTATGTATTCTGTCCTGTATACTGCATTATGTGTACTGCACCCCTGTACTGTATACTGCACCCTATACTGTATACTGCACCCCTAGACTGTATACTGCACCCCTGTACTGTATACTGCACCCCTATACTGTATACTGGAGTCTGTATTCTCTGCACTGTATACTGTATACTGGAGTCTGTATTCTCTGCGCTGTATACTGTATACTGGAGTCTGTATTCTCTGCACTGTATACTGTATACTGGAGTCTGTATTCTCTGCACTGTATACTGGAGTCTGTATTCTCTGCACTGTATACTGTATACTGGAGTCTGTATTCTCTGCACTGTATACTGTATACTGGAGTCTGTATTCTCTGCACTGGATACTGTATACTGGAGTCTGTATTCTCTGCACTGGATAATGTATACTGGAGTCTGTATTCTCTGCACTGTATACTGTATACTGGAGTCTGTATTCTCTGCACTGTATACTGTATACTGGAGTCTGTATTCTCTGCACAGGATACTGTATACTGGAGTCTGTATTCTCTGCACTGTATACTGTATACTGGAGTCTGTATTCTCTGCACTCTATACTGTATACTGGAGTCTGTATTCTCTGCACAGTATACTGTATACTGTAGTCTGTATTCTCTGCACTGGATACTGTATACTGGAGTCTGTATTCTCTGCACTGGATAATGTATACTGTAGTCTGTATTCTCTGCACTGGAAACTGTATACTGGAGTCTGTATTCTCTGCACTCTATACTGTATACTGGAGTCTGTATTCTCTGCACTCTATACTGTATACTGGAGTCTGTATTCTCTGCACAGTATACTGTAGTCTGTATTCTCTGCACTGGATACTGTATACTGGAGTCTGTATTCTCTGCACTGGATAATGTATACTGTAGTCTGTATTCTCTGCACTGTATACTGTATACTGGAGTCTGTATTATCTGCACTGGATACTGTATACTGGAGTCTGTATTCTCTGAACAGTATACTGTATACTGTAGTCTGTATTCTCTGCACTGGATACTGTATACTGGAGTCTGTATTCTCTGCACTGGATAATGTATACTGTAGTCTGTATTCTCTGCACTGTATACTGTATACTGGAGTCTGTATTCTCTGTACTGGATAATGTATACTGTAGTCTGTATTCTCTGCACTGGAAACTGTACAGGTGTCTGTATTCTCTGCACTGGATAATGTATACTGGAGTCTGTATTCTCTGCACAGGAGTCTGTATTCTCTGCACTGGATACTGTATACTGTAGTGTGTATTCTCTGCACTGGATACTGTACAGGTGTCTGTATTCTCTGCACTGGATAATGTATACTGGAGTCTGTATTCTCTGCACTGGATAATGTATATTGAAGTCTGTATTCTCTGCACTGGATAATGTATACTGGAGTCTGTATCCTCTGCACTGGATACTGTATACTGGAGTCTGTATTTTCTGCACTGGATAATGTATACTGGAGTCTGTATTCTCTGCACTGGATAATGTATACTGGAGTCTGTATTCTCTGCACTGGATAATGTATACTGTAGTCTGTATTCTCTGCACTGGAAACTGTATACTGGAGTCTGTATTCTCTGCACTCTATACTGTATACTGGAGTCTGTATTCTCTGCACTCTATACTGTATACTGGAGTCTGTATTCTCTGCACAGTATACTGTAGTCTGTATTCTCTGCACTGGATACTGTATACTGGAGTCTGTATTCTCTGCACTGGATAATGTATACTGTAGTCTGTATTCTCTGCACTGTATACTGTATACTGGAGTCTGTATTATCTGCACTGGATACTGTATACTGGAGTCTGTATTCTCTGAACAGTATACTGTATACTGTAGTCTGTATTCTCTGCACTGGATACTGTATACTGGAGTCTGTATTCTCTGCACTGGATAATGTATACTGTAGTCTGTATTCTCTGCACTGTATACTGTATACTGGAGTCTGTATTCTCTGTACTGGATAATGTATACTGTAGTCTGTATTCTCTGCACTGGATAATGTATACTGGAGTCTGTATTCTCTGCACAGGAGTCTGTATTCTCTGCACTGGATACTGTATACTGTAGTGTGTATTCTCTGCACTGGATACTGTACAGGTGTCTGTATTCTCTGCACTGGATAATGTATACTGGAGTCTGTATTCTCTGCACTGGATAATGTATATTGAAGTCTGTATTCTCTGCACTGGATAATGTATACTGGAGTCTGTATCCTCTGCACTGGATACTGTATACTGGAGTCTGTATTTTCTGCACTGGATAATGTATACTGGAGTCTGTATTCTCTGCACTGGATAATGTATACTGGAGTCTGTATTCTCTGCACTGGATAATGTATACTGGAGTCTGTATCCTCTGCACTGGATACTGTATACTGGAGTCTGTATTTTCTGCACTGGATAATGTATACTGGAGTCTGTATTCTCTGCACTGGATACTGTACAGGTGTCTGGTGCAGACTACAGAACACAGAGTCTGTGCACTGGAATCTACTGTCTGTGCTCAGTGTTCTGTATTCATTTCGCTTGTCTCTATAATCTACGCAGAGGTGTCTGTTTTGCAGTCTGCACTGGATTCTGTGTTCTGTGCACTGGATTCTGTGTTCTGTGCACTGGATTCTGTGTTCTGTACACTAGATTCTGTGTTCTGTGCACTAGATTCTGTGCTCTAGATTCTGTGTTCCGTGCACTGGATTCTGTGTTCTGTACACTGGATTCTGTGTTCTGTGGACTAGATTATGTGTTCTGTGCACTAGATTCTGTGTTCTGTGCTCTAGATTCTGTGTTCTGTGGACTAGATTCTGTATTCTGTGGACTAGATTCTGTGTTCTATGCACTGGATTCTGTGTTCTGTGCACTAGATGCTGTGTTCTGTACACTAGATGCTGTGTTCTGTGCACTGAATTCTGTGTTCTGTACACTAGATGCTGTGTTCTGTGCACTGGATTCTGTGTTCTGTGCACTGGATTCTGTACACTGGATTCTGTGTTCTGTGCACTAGATTCTGTGTTCTGTACACTGGATTCTGTGTTCTGTGGACTAGATTCTGTGTTCTGTGCACTGGATTCTGTGTTCTGTACACTGGATTCTGTGTTCTGTGGACTAGATTCTGTGTTCTGTGCACTGGATTCTGTGTTCTGTACACTAGATGCTGTGTTCTGTGCTCTAGATTCTGTGTTCTGTGCACTGGATTCTGTGTTCTGTACACTGGATTCTGTGTTCTGTGGACTAGATTCTGTGTTCTGTGCACTAGATTGTGTTCTGTGCTCTAGATTCTGTGTTCTGTGGACTAGATTCTGTGTTCTATGCACTGGATTCTGTGTTCTGTACACTTCATTCTGTGTTCTGTGCACTGGATTCTGTGTTCTGTGGACTAGATTCTGTGTTCTGTGCTCTAGATTCTGTGTTCTGTGGACTAGATTCTGTGTTCTGTGGACTAGATTCTGTGTTCTATGCACTGGATTCTGTGTTCTGTACACTGGATTCTGTGTTCTGTGCACTGGATTCTGTGTTCTGTACACTGGATTCTGTGTTCTGTGGACTAGATTCTGTGTTCTGTGCTCTAGATTCTGTGTTCTGTGGACTAGATTCTGTGTTCTGTGGACTAGATTCTGTGTTCTATGCACTGGATTCTGTGTTCTGTACACTAGATGCTGTGTTCTGTACACTAGATGCTGTGTTCTGTGCACTGGATTCTGTGTTCTGTATACTAGATTCTGTGTTCTCTGCACTGGATTCTGTGTTCTGTGCACTGGATTCTGTGTTCTGTACACTGGATTCTGTGTTCTGTGCACTAGATTCTGTGTTGTGTGCACTAGATTCTGTGCTCTAGATTCTGTGTTCTGTGCACTGGATTTTGTGTTCTGTGCACTGGATTATGTGTTCTGTGCACTAGATTCTGTGTTCTGTGCTCTAGATTCTGTGTTCTGTGGACTAGATTCTGTGTTCTGTGCACTGGATTCTGTGTTCTGTGCACTGGATTCTGTGTTCTGTGGACTAGATTCTGTGTTCTGTGCACTGGATTCTGTGTTCTGTGCACTGGATTCTGTGTTCTGTGCACTGGATTCTGTGTTCTGTGGACTAGATTCTGTGTTCTGTGGACTAGATTCTGTGTTCTATGCACTGGATTCTGTGTTCTGTACACTAGATGCTGTGTTCTGTACACTAGATGCTGTGTTCTGTGCACTGGATTCTGTGTTCTGTATACTAGATTCTGTGTTCTGTGCACTGGATTCTGTGTTCTGTACACTGGATTATGTGTTCTGTGCACTAGATTCTGTGTTCTGTACACTGGATTCTGTGTTCTGTGCACTGGATTCTGTGTTCTGTACACTGGATTCTGTGTTCTGTGGACTAGATTCTGTGTTCTGTGCTCTAGATTCTGTGTTCTGTGGACTAGATTCTGTGTTCTGTGCACTAGATTCTGTGTTCTATGCACTGGATTCTGTGTTCTGTACACTAGATGCTGTGTTCTGTACACTAGATGCTGTGTTCTGTGCACTGGATTCTGTGTTCTGTATACTAGATTCTGTGTTCTGTGCACTGGATTCTGTGTTCTGTACACTGGATTCTGTGTTCTGTGGACTAGATTCTGTGTTCTGTGCACTAGATTCTGTGTTATGTGCTCTAGATTCTGTGTTCTGTGGACTAGATTCTGTGTTCTATGCACCGGATTCTGTGTTCTGTACACTGGATTCTGTGTTCTGTGCACTGGATTCTGTGTTCTGTACACTGGATTCTGTGTTCTGTGGACTAGATTCTGTGTTCTGTGCTCTAGATTCTGTGTTCTGTGGACTAGATTCTGTGTTCTATGCACTGGATTCTGTGTTCTGTACACTATATGCTGTGTTCTGTACACTAGATGCTGTGTTCTGTGCACTGGATTCTGTGTTCTGTACACTAGATTCTGTGTTCTGTGCACTGGATTCTGTGTTCTGTGCACTGGATTCTGTGTTCTGTACACTGGATTCTGTGTTCTGTGCACTAGATTCTGTGTTCTGTGCACTAGATTCTGTGTTCTGTGCACTAGATTCTGTGCTCTAGATTCTGTGTTCTGTGCACTGGATTTTGTGTTCTGTGCACTACTGGATTATGTGTTCTGTGCACTAGATTCTGTGTTCTGTGCTCTAGATTCTGTGTTCTGTGGACTAGATTCTGTGTTCTGTGGACTAGATTCTGTGTTCTGTGGACTAGATTCTGTGTTCTGTGCACTGGATTCTGTGTTCTGTGGACTAGATTCTGTGTTCTGTGCACTGGATTCTGTGTTCTGTGCACTAGATTCTGTGTTCTGTACACTGGATGCTGTGTTCTGTGCACTGGATGCTGTTTTCCGTGCACTGGAAGCTGGCTTCATCTTACTAGTTGTTGAGGGTCTGACCACATGGTCTTCCACCCATCACAATAATGAAGGGGGCTCTATGGTTCTCTTCAGATTTTATCTCTGCACAACAAGAGAGAAAATGCAGAACTGAGGGTTCCTCCTAGGGGCAAAAAGATTAGTTCACTGGAAATCTGTTCAGAACATTTATTCCTGTAAAGCTACAACGAGCACCGGAGTCTTGTCACATGTAGCAGAGGTGGGTGGGTTCACAGCAGCTTTGAGCTCAGGACCCCAGACCGAAACCCGACGGACCCCATTCAAAGTCACTGGGAGACGTAGGAACCCAGTGGTGTCCGTTCAGGGTCCACTCGGCACAAAAAAAAAAAAAGAGCCGAATGGACCCTTAATGGGTCGGAGCACAACAACAGTGTGAACCCAACCTAAGCATTTGGCACAGTATGTCCTGTTTTATATGTGCTTTTCTATAATGTTATCCCTGGTCAGTGAGTTAGGGTCTATTCACACGGCAGAATTTCTGCCTCAAAATAAAGCCCGTAGACTTCTATGGGATTCCGCACTCCCATTCACACTTCTGAATTTCTGCTTGCGGAATTCCGCAAGCAGAAATTCAGAAGTGTGAATGGGAGTGCGGAATCCCATAGAAGTCTATGGGCTTTAATTTGAGGCGGATTTCCGCAAGTGGAAATTCCGCTCTGTGAATAGACCCTTATCGTGTAAGTTTCTTTCGTGGGATCTGACCTGAGTTTAAAGGATAAAATGTTTGGTCCAGCTTAGTGCTGGGCATTATACCGGTTCATATCGAATACCGAAATTTTTTGTGCTGCACGATATGAATTTTTCCCCATACCGCAATACGAGTTAGGCCCCTCCCCCTCGGGAATGAATGAGTTATCAACCCAGCGCTGCGCTGTCCCCACATTGGGGGAACTAATCATATCTGCTTTTCCCCCCTCCCCCCAATTAATTATCAGCCCAGTGCTGCGCTGTCCCCATAGGGGTACTACTCACGTCACCCGCAAGCGCTGCCCTCCTCGTCCTCCTGTTTGTTGCGCCCGCCGGCGCTGACACTCTCTATACTGTACGCTGTATCCCTATGCCCGGGCTGCAAAAGATAAACAAAAGAAACTTTAACTCACCTTCCCCGTCGGTCCGGACCTGCTTCCTGGGGACATGAACGTCGGAGAGCCGTCAGCCTATCACCGGCCGCAGCGATGTTCCTCCATGATAGGTTGAACCGGCTTCTTACATGACAGCGGGCTCAGCCTATCCCCGGCCGAGGCGGAACATCGCTGCGGCCGGTGATAGGCTGACGGCTCTCCGATGATCATGTCCCCAGGAAGCTGGTCCGGACAGACGGGGAAGGTGAGTTAAAGTTTATTTTGTTTATCTTTTGCGGCCCGGGCATAGGGATACAGCATACAGTATAGAGCAGTGGTCTCCAACCTGCGGACCTCCAGATGTTGCGAAACTACAACTCCCAGCATGCCCGGACAGCCGTTGGCTGTCCGGGCATGCTGGGAGTTGTAGTTTTGTAACATCTGGAGGTCCGCAGGTTGGAGACCACTGGTATAGAGTGTCAGCGCCGGCGGCCCGCAACAAACAGGAGGACAAGTAGGACAGCGCTTGCGGGTGACGTGAGTAGTACCCCAATGGGGACAGCGCAGTGCTGGGCTGATAATTAATTGGGGGGGAGGGGGGCAGAAAAGCGCTAGCGGGTCACATGATTTGGGGGGGGGGGGGAATACCGATATATTCCGTGGATCAGCCATAAGTTACATAAATACCGTGATACACACACTTGGTCATACCGCCCAGCTCTGGTCCAGCTTTTGGAAAGATCAGTGGCGAAACCCTAAGGGGGCACATTCCGATTTTGCCCCTGAACATTTGATGCTATAAGTGATGGTTATCAGAAGTAAAAGGGAACATCATTGGTGGTCTGTGGAACTGAATGTGTTAATGGGCCCGTATCTTAGGGGTTTACCCCCTCCTTAGGCTCCAGTGCTGTCTGGTGCCCCATCATTGGTCCACTACAAGGCAGAAGGTGTAAGGATTGGGCCACACAGATGGCCAACGACTGGTGTGTGCCCACCAATACATGGGGCAGTCAGGGACAACCTTACACTCATATACATCCATCAGCCATGACATTGATTTGTGACAATGACGTCTGTCGGGGGTTGGGATATAATACACCGCTATGATTGTAATGGAGGTGTTGAGAGCAGGGAAAATGCACAAGTGTGAGGATCTGTGAGACTTTTGGGCCTCATTGTGAGGTCTAGATGTCTGGGTCAGAGCATCTCCAAAATGGCCGATCTCCCATGTTTCCAGTATGCAACGATTAGTACCAAAAGGGCTCAAAGGAAGGACAACAGGTGACAGGGTCATGGGCACCCAAGGCTCATCGGTGGCCATGGAGAGTGAAGGCTAGCCCTCCGATCCCACAGAAGAGCGGCTGTAGACTATGATGAAAGAAGTCAGAACCCACAGGACACAGCTGGTTGTATATGGGGCTTTGTAGCTGCAGACCCGTCAGGGCGCCCAGCACCCAAAAGTGTCTACAGTAAGAATCAGAACGGGACCATGAAGCTATGGAAGAAGGTGACCTGGTATTAAATGGGCACTGTCAGATACAATGGGGGAGATTTAGCAAAGGATTTAGACTGGTTTTTCCTGTCTAAAATTGTCGCACAGAAAGTCACACTCTAAATATGCGCGACTTTTTCACAACTTTTGCTTTAGAGGATTTTTAGAACATGATGCATTCTGGTCTATTTTAGACGGAAAAATGCATTGGTGCTGAATTTATCCAAAGCAACTTTTCGGCGACAAGTCGCTTCGGCTGAAAGTACGCCGAAATGTCAGACCATGCTGGAGCAGGTTTAAATACAGTCAAAAAGCATCGATCCCGAAGTACGTGCGCAGAATTTATCAAGAGACGTGCGACTTTTGATAAATTAGGTTCACAATAAACCGGCCTAACCCTCTTTAGTTTGGCCTATATTGATGCGGGACATAGACGGCTTTAATAAATCTCCCCCAATAACTTTTGATATGTTTTAAAGCATGCAAAACATATTGGGGGAGATTTATCAAAACCTGTGCAGAGGAAGAGTGGTGCAGTTGCCCATAGCAACCAATCAGATCGCTTCTTTCATTTTCCACAGGCCTCTTTAGAGGCCTGTGGAAAATGAAAGAAGCGATCTGATTGGTTGCTATGGGCAACTGCACCACTTTTCCTCTGCACAGGTTTTGATAAATCTCCCCCAATATGTTTTGCAATTGCTTTCATACTGAAAAAGCCAGTCAAAAAAGTGGCCTCTAGCGGTCCCCCTGCCTCCTGGGACACATACCAGTCCTGCAGTGTCCAGGGGTCATGGACATGTCATGGACACCTTGAGTGATTGTCAGGGCTGCAGGCAGGTCCAGAGCTGCTGTTTGCTCCCGACCCTCTGTGAGTCAGAGCAGAGTGAGGGAGGGGGAGGAGTCATCACAGTGAGGAGAAGAGAGGGACGCGCCCCATGCCTCTGCATGGACAGAAACCACACTGAGCAATGATGGCAAGTAAATAAAGGTAATTCTGAGAGAAATATAAGTTGTAGACACATGATCATGATGAGGTACTGAGCAACATATAACAGTTGTTGTTTTTTTTTTGGGGGGGGGGGATCTGACAGGTACGCTTTAAGTTTTACATCATGTGGACAGCTTGGTGAGTGTGTGTCTTATAGCTGGAAATGAGATGGCGGTAGGACACTCTATAGGAAGAAGACAAGCTGGTGGAGGCATTGTGATGTTCTGGGCAATGTTCTGCTGCAAACCTTGAGTCCTGGCCTCATGAGGATCTTACTGTGAAAACTGGAAAAAAAAATAATGGGACCAGAAAAAAATGGAAATATTGGAAAAGACTTTCGAGACCCAAATGGGTAACAAGAAAATGGATTGGGCCTATGTTTCCACTGAAGGCTAAAAGGCTAAAATTACCATTCATCGCTGATTAATAATGTACTTAATAAGAAATGTAAAAAATATCGGAAAATAGAAGCAGATAAGAAAAAATAGTATCTGACTCTAATCCGTACATAAAAATATCCAGGCGATACATTCCCTTTCGGGCTCAGGCTTTTATTATACATTGAGTACAGCAGGTGGCTTTGGAATAGGTCAGTACATGTATACGGTGTCCATTTTAGGACAGCATCAACCGTCAAGCTGTACCTCGCTCATCCTTCAGCCAAAACGGCGTCCCGCCTCCTCCCTCGCTCATCCTTCAGCCAAAACGGCGTCCCGCCTCCTCCCTCGCTCATCCTTCAGACAAAACGGCGTCCCGCCTCCTCCCTCGCTCATCCTTCAGACAAAACGGCGTCCCGCCTCCTCCCTCGCTCATCCTTCAGCCAAAACGGCGTCCCGCCTCCTCCCTCGCTCATCCTTCAGACAAAACGGCGTCCCGCCTCCTCCCTCCACCGTCAGGCAAAACCTTTGTCATCCTTAAGTCTGTCATACCTCAGATGAAAATGAAAGTGCTGAGTCAGCAGAGCTTCGGCAGACCTGCTAGCACAGACAGTGTGTGATTGGCTGCTGCCAGCAAAGATACTGTGATTGGTTGATGGGAGCGTAGGTGTGTGCAGTCCCGCTCCAATGTTTACACACATTTCTTTACAAACCCTAATCCTCTCATGTACCCAGCTTTCCCCTATTCCTGCAAAACAAACCTGCGCTAATCCTCTCATGTACCCAGCTTTCCTGAGCGTAGGTGTGTGCAGTCCCGCTCCACTGTTTACACACATTTTTTTACAAACCCTAATCCTCTCATGTACCCAGCTTTCCCCTATTCCTGCAAAACAAACCTGCGCTAATCCTCTCATGTACCCAGCTTTCCTGAGTGTAGGTGTGTGCAGTCCCGCTCCACTGTTTACACACATTTCTTTACAAACCCTAATCCTCTCATGTACCCAGCTTTCCCCTATTCCTGCAAAACAAACCTGCGCTAATCCTCTCATGTACCCAGCTTTTCCATATTCCTGCAAAACAAACCTGCACTCACTGTGATTGGTTGATGGGAGCGTAGGTGTGTGCAGTCACGCTCCACTGTTTAGACACATTTCTTGACAAAGCCTAATCCTCTCATGTACCCAGCTTTCCCCTATCCCTGCAAAACAAACCTGCGCTCTCGGCTTTTCCCCTATTCCCGCAAAACCTACAGTTATGTACTCAGCTTTTAACAATTCCTGATAAACCTACAGCTGACTACATAACTGTAGGTTTTGCAGGAATAGGGGAAAAGCTGAGAGCGCAGGTTTGTTTTGCAGGAATAGGGGAAAGCTGGGTACATGAGAGGATTTGGGTTTGTAAAGAAATGTGTCTAAACAGTGGAGCGGGACTGCACACACCTATGCTCCCATCAACCAATCACAGTGAGCGCAGGTTTGTTTTGCAGGAATAGGGGAAAGCTGGGTACATGAGAGGATTTGGGTTTGTAAAGAAGTGTGTCTAAACAGTGGAGCGGGACTGCACACACCTACGCTCCCATCAACCAATCACAGTATCTTTGCACTCCCATCAACCAATCACAGTATCTTTGCTGCCAGCCAATCACACACTGTCTGTGCTAGCAGGTCTGCCGAAGCTGTGATGACTCAGCATGAGAGAGTTTAGGTTGACAAAGATTTTGCCTGACGGAGGAGGGAGGAGGCGGGACGCAGTTTCGGAGAAGGGGGGAGGCAGTTTCGGAGGAGGGAGGAGGCGGGACGCAGTTTCGGAGGAGGGAGGAGGCGGGACGCAGTTTTGGCTGAAGAATGAGCGAGGTGCGGCTGACGGCTGATGCTGTCCTAAAATGGACACCGTACATGTAGACTAAAGTAAGGAGTAATTAAGAATACAAAAAGAGGTGAACCTTCAAGAGTTTTTAAGTGCTTTGACAAAAATCCAGATACTTTTGTAGGTGTTTCATGAAAAACTCTTTCCATATATTGGGGGAGATTTATCCAAACCCGTCCAGAGGAAAAGTTGCTGAGTTGCCCATAGCAACCAATCAGATCCCTTCTTTCATTTTTCACAGACCTTTTCAAAAAGTGAAAGAAGCGATCTGATTGGTTGCTATTAGCAACTTTTCCTCTGGACAGGTTTTGATAAATCTCCCCCATTGTGTTTAGGAGGGTGTAAGGACTTTATAGTGGAGGTTTCCTTACTAGAAAACATCAAGTCATGCCCCTCGTGACGTCACACCATGCCCCC
Source organism: Hyla sarda (assembly GCF_029499605.1). NCBI lineage: Eukaryota > Metazoa > Chordata > Amphibia > Anura > Hylidae > Hyla > Hyla sarda. The sequence continues at coordinate 40,192,151 of NC_079192.1, forward strand.
TCAATGCAAGTCTATGGGAGGGGGCGTAGCATGCACCACGCCCCCTCCCATAGACTTGCATTGAGGGGGTGTGGCGTGACATCATGAGGGGGCATGGCCGTGACATCACGACCCCCGCATCTGGGTGCTGCACAGAGATCATGGGGGTCCCAGTTGCTGGATCCCTGCGATCAGTCATCGTATCTCCTATTCTTTGGATAAGGGATAAATGTCTAGGGGCGGAGTACCCCTTTAAAGGGGTACTCCACTGGAAAACATTTTAGGCTTCCCCATCCTAGAAAACCTTTCAGGTTGGGCCATCCTGAGGAAATTCTTCCACGGCTAATAATGTAAATCGTGGAGGGTGGTATCTCCACAAAGTGGTTTCTGTTCCTCTTTACAGAAGGAAGGGCCTTTTCTAGTTACTAAGTTTAATCATTAAAGGGGTACTCCACTGGAAAACATATATATATATTTTATTTTTTGAATCAACTGGTGCCAGAAAGTTAAACAGATTTGTAAATTACTTCTATTAAAAAAATCTTAATCCTTCCAGTACTTATCAGCTACTGTATGATCCACAGGAAGTTCTTTTCTTTTTGAATTCCCTTTCTGCCTGACCACAGTGCTCTCTGCTGGCACCTCTGTCCATGTCAGGACCTGTCCGGAGTATTAGAAAATACCCATAGCAAACCTATGCTGCTCTGGACAGTTCCTGACATGGACAGAGGTGTCAGCAGAGAGCACTGTGGTCAGGCAGAAAGGAAATTCAAAAAGAAAAGAACTTCTTGTGGATCATAACAGCGGCTGATAAGTACTGGAAGGATTAAGATTTTTAAATAGAAGTAATTTACAAATCTGTTATACTTTCTGGCAGCAGTTGATTTAAAGGGTACCTCTCATCAAAAAAACTTTTGATATATTATAGATTAATGTATGCAGAATAACTTTACAATTGCATGTTATTAAAAAAAATATGCTTCTTTCTATTTAATTTTCCACTTTGAAGAAATGGCCACTAGGGGTCTCCCTACCAGTCCTGGCAGCAAGCATTTCAGACTCATGCTGGAGTCCTAAACACTACGAGCTGCCAGTCTGCTTTGTTCACAAAGGAGAACACTCAGAGCTGCCAGCCTGCTTTGTTCACATCCTGTTTGGCTGTGAACAAAGCAGGCTGGCAGCTCTGAGTGTTTAGGACTCCAGCATGAGTCAGAAATGCTTGCTGACAGGACTGATCGGGAAAAATACAATAGAAAGAAGCAGATTTTTCATTAACATGCTATTGGAAAGTTATTCAACATTCATTAATCTAAAATATATCAAAAGTTTATTTGATGAGAGGTACCCTTTAAAAAAAAAAAAATAGTTTTCCACCAGAGTACCCCTTTAAATGGACATTCAAAAACCCCTTGATCCGGAGAGGAGGCCAGAGAGGACAATTGTGGCATTGAGGGCTGTAATGTTATCCCATGTGATCAGATGATACCGAGGACTCATTCAGGAGTTCTTATGAAGTAGGAAACAATGGCTTGGATCAAAGTTGGCAATAGACAATTGTGAGTTGGCAGCCGAGGATATGGGCATGTGTTCTCCGCAAGTGACCTCAACCTTTTTAGCCGAGATATTCAGATTTAGAGGAAGCTAACGTAGAAGGAATGATGTTATGGTGATGAATGCCAAGTAGCGGTAGCATTGTTTTGCTCAAAGTAACGGCCGTGGTGGGAATTGCCGGTTAGAGCTACTTATATGTGGTTTCCATACGTGGCTCTAGGGTCACCGGTGACTAGGCCGCTCTTACACCTGCATGACGGACATGGACTGGTTGATGAGGACAACATACAGTGATCCCTCAACTTACAATGGCCTCAACACACAATAGTTTCAACATACAATGGTCTTTTCTGGACCATCGTAAGTTGAAACCAGACTCAACATACAATGTACAGACAGTCCAGATCTGTGAAACGTGTCAATGACCGGAAGAACCGACCAATCAGAATGGGCATTCGCTGGTAAAACCCCTGTATTACTGAAGTGCATGCACTGACTGATGTCTGGTAGCGCCCCCTACAGTACAGGGAGGTATTACATGTTCTGTTCTCTTTACCTGTACCAGGGTTAGCTGCTCCTTTAGACACCAGGTGAGGGCGACTCCATCTTACTTTTTTAGGACACTGTGTACTGTACAGGACCCTGAAGAAGCTCCTGTCTAGAGATGAGCGAATTTACAGTAAATTCGATTCGTCACGAACTTCTCGGCTCGGCAGTTGATGACTTTTCCTGCATAAATGAGTTTTCCTGCATAAATTAGTTCAGCTTTCAGGTGCTCCCGTGGGCTGGAAAAGGTGGATACAGTCCTAGGAGACTCTTTCCTAGGACTGTATCCACCTTTTCCAGCCCACCGGAGCACCTGAAGGCTGAACTAATTTATGCAGGAAAAGTCATCAACTGCCGAGCCGAGAAGTTCGTGACGAATCGAATTTACTGTAAGTTCGCTCATCTCTACTCCTGTCCTCTACATAGACCAGTGTTTCCCAAGCAGGGTGCCCCCAGCTGTTGCAAAACTACAACTCCCAGCAAAAAGGCTGTCCGGGCATGCTGGGAGTTGTAGTTTTGCAACAGCTGGAGGCTCCCTGCTTGGGAAACACTGACATAGACAGTAATTACAGCTCACAGCAGATCTTTCTTACTTTTATATGTAAGGATTTGCTTTATCTCTATTAGTTATCTACTTATTTTTCTTTAATTCTCACTTTTTCCTATTTTTGGATGACATTTTGGGGCTTCAGAACCAATTACCAGGTTTCCATAGAGTTCTGGTCTCAACATACAATGGTTTCAACATACAATGGTCGTCCTGGAACCGATTAATATTGTAACTTGAGGGGCCACTGTAATCTACTATTTTTATTTATTTTTTATTTCATTTTTTCTAAGGCCACGTAAAAAAGTTAACCATATTAGTTCCAACCCATTCCACCCAATCTGGCCATGAACATTAGATGTACTGGTTGGTGATCCTACTGATTTCGGTTGGATCATCTCGTGTAAATGCTGTCCGCCTGGTTTTCTTTCAATGAATGATATGACAGGAAAGAGAGATCAGGTATGGTAAACTTCTTTCTTATGTTCTTGGTGGGATAAGCAGCTGCCAAACCAGTCTGGCAATGGCTCACCCCACCCCATTGAGAACACAACAGTGTTTGGCCCATCAGGTGTGTGCATGTAGGGATTGGGAGAGATGGCAGCCGTGAATTCCTGTGTATGGCAGAATTGCCGAGAGATACGGTATACCGTATATACTCGAGTATAAGCCGACCCGAGTATAAGCCGAGACCCCTAATTTTAACCCAAAATCCCAGGAAAAGTTATTGACTCGAGTATAAGCCTAGGGTGGGAAATACCTCATCCCCCCCTGTCATCATCCAGACCCGTCATTAACATCCTCATCATCATCCCCTTGTCATCATCCCACACATCCCCCCTTCATCATCCCCTTATCATCCCACACATCCCCCCTTCATCATCCCCTTATCATCCCACACATCCCCCCTTCATCATCCCCTTATCATCCCACACATCCCCCCTTCATCATCCCCTTATCATCCCACACATCCCCCCTTCATCATCCCCTTATCATCCCACACATCCCCCCTTCATCATCCCCTTATCATCCCACACATCCCCCCTTCATCATCCCCTTATCATCCCGCACATCCCCCCTTCATCATCCCCTTATCATCCCACACATCCCCCCTTCATCATCCCCTTATCATCCCACACATCCCCCCTTCATCATCCCCTTATCATCCCACACATCCCCCCTTCATCATCCCCTTATCATACCACCCCCCCCCCCCCTTCATCATCCCCACACCCCCCCTTCGTCATCCTCTTCTCATCATTCGCCCTCAGTGGTCTTCAACCTGCGGACCTCCAGAGGTTTCAAAACTACAACTCCCAGCAAGCCCGGGCAGCCATCGGCTGTCCGGGCTTGCTGGGAGTTGTAGTTTTGAAACCTCCGGAGGTCCGCAGGTTGAAGACCACTGCGGCCTTCAACATCATCCAGCCCCCCTCTCACCCCCTTTAGTTCTGAGTACTCACCTCCGCTCGGCGCTGGTCCGGTCCTGCAGGGCTGTCCGGTGAGGAGGTGGTCCGGTGAGGAGGTGGTCCGGTGGGGAGGTGGTCCGGTGGGGAGGTGGTCCGGGCTGCTATCTTCACCGGGGGCGCCTCTTCTCCGCGCTTCCGGCCCGGAATAGAGCCGTTGCCTTGGCAATGACGCAGAATTACGTTGGCAATGAACGCACCTCTGCGTCGTTGTCACGGCAACGTGACTATTCTGAGGCCGGGCCCGAAGCGCTTAGAAGAGGCCTCCCCGGTGAAGATAGCAGCCCGGAACCAGTATCCCACCGGACCACCTCCTCACCGGACAGTCCTGCAGGACCGGACCAGCGCCGAGCGGAGGTGAGTACTCAGAACTAAAGGGGGTGAGAGGGGGCTGGATGATGTTGAAGGCCGCAGTGGTCTTCAACCTGCGGACCTCCGGAGGTTTCAAAACTACAACTCCCAGCAAGCCCGGACAGCCGATGGCTGCCCGGGCTTGCTGTGAGTTGTAGTTTTGAAACCTCTGGAGGTCCGCAGGTTGAAGACCACTGCGGGTGGGGGAGTTCACTCGAGTATAAGCCGAGGGGGGTGTTTTCAGCACGAAAAATCGTGCTGAAAAACTCGGCCTATACTCGAGTATATACGGTATTACTTGTATGGCTACCTTAAAGCTATCCCTACATAAATGATAAGTCACTGTAATTCTTCCCTGGTGCAGCTTAACCCCTTAAGGACCGGGGTTTATTCCGTTTTTGCATTTTAGTTTTTTCCTCCTTACCTTTAAAAAATCATAACTCTTTCAATTTTGCACCTAAAAATCCATATTATGGCTTATTTTTTGCGCCACCAATTCTACTTTGCAGTGACATCAGTCATGTTACCCAACAATTTACGGCGAAACGGGAAAAAAAATCATTGTGAGACAAAATAAAAAAATTAAAAAAGCGCCATTTTGTAACTTTTGGGGGCTTCCGTTTCTGCACAGTACATATTTCGGTAAAAATGACACCTTATCTTTATTCTGTAGGTGCATACGGTTAAAATGATACCCTACTTATATAGGTTTTATTTTGTCGCACTTCTGTAAAAAATCATAACTACATGCAGGAAAATGTATATGTTTAAAATTGTCATCTTCTGATTTTTCCGCGTATGGGGCAGTATGAGGACTCATTTTTTGCGCCGTGATCTAAAGTTTTTAGCGGTACCATTTTTGCATTGATAGGACTTATTGATCGCTTTTTATTCATTTTTTCATGATATAAAAAGTGACCAAAAATGCACTATTTTGGACTTTAGAATTTATTTGCGCGTACGCCATTGACTGTGCGGTTTAATTAACGATATATTTTTATAACTCGGACATTTCCGCACGTGGCGATATCACATATGTTTATTTTTATTTACACAGTCTTTTTTTTTTTTGCAGTGCTATAGCTCCCATAGGGACCTATAACACTGCACACACTGATCTTTTACATTGATCAGTGGTTTCTCATAGGAAACCATTGATCGATGATTCTGCCACTTGACTGCTCATGCCTGGATCTCAGGCACTGTGCAGTCATTCGGCGATCGGACAGCGAGGAGGCAGGTAGGGACCCTCCTGCTGTTTCTCAGTTGTTCGGGATGCCGCGATTTCACCGCGGACATCCCGAACAGCCGCCTGAGCTAACCGGTAATGATTTACTTTCACTTTAGACTCTCCATACACATTAAATGGTTGTCCTACAAAAATCACACTTACCCAATGTGTATGACCAGCTCAAAGGGGTAGACCACTCCTAGACATCTTATCCCCTATCCACAACATACATGTCTGATCGCAGAGGGTCCAGCCGCTGCGACCCCCCCCCCCCCCCCGATATCTCTATGTGAGATCTGGAGATATATCTCTGTCTCCCCCATAGACATGAAAGGAGGGGGGCGTGACAACCATGGTCGCGCTAAAGCCTAGCGCACTGCTGGGATGCTGGGCCGGAGATCGCTGGGGTCCCAGCAGTCGGGCCCCCCATGATCGGACATCTTATCCCCATCTTTGGAAGATTACTAGTACCGGAGTACCCCTTTTAAGATCCTAGGGGCTCAAGACTGGGGCAGTCAGAAGAACAACGTCAGTGTAATACATTGGCCCTCATTTACTATTCTAAACCCGACCTCTTTTGTCGGGTTTTTTTGTCGCATCTTTGTCTGCGCCATGTCGCAGACATCGTGCGCCAGTCTGCGACACGATGCAACATTTTTTCCCGACGGACCCGATGTGGATTCTCCCAAACCCGAAAAAGGGGCGTTACCCGACATTTCTGAGCTTTCCCACGTATTTATAAAGGTTTCCAACCCGAATTTGTTGTATTGTTGTGGATTTTTTCCCGAGAGCTCAGAGGAGTTGGAAACCAAAACCAACAAAACCCACGTGCGACAAACAGGATGCGACATAATAATAAATACCAGGGGAAAAAAGCAATCGGGTAAGAAAGCAACATAGACTTACAACCCGATTTTCTTAGTAAATGAGGGCCATTGTGTCTCCACACGGTACCGAGAGTGATCCAGTCCATGTCAGGGCGGCCTGAGGGAAGGAGACGTTACAAAGCAACTCACCATATATTCCCGTGATATTAATTGAGAATTATCTTGTAGAAAAGGAAATATTACAGAAATATATTGCACAACACATTTCATGAATAGAACAGGGAGGAGCGAAATGAAGGCAACACTGAGACAACTTGTCCTGAAGGATTTTAGGAAGCCTCGTGGGCCTAGTACATCAAGCTATCAGCACTTAATGGAGGCTCCAGGCAGGTGATGACATCCTTCGTAGAAGTCATCGTCCTTCAGAACCTAAGGCTTGGCAAGATACAGCATAGCTGAACTGCCTGGAATGCAGAATACTTCTGCAAACTTCTCTTCTGCACATCGAATAAAAAATCTGGGAAAATCCAAACCCCCCTGTTCCCCAGCTTTTCGGCGGATCTTGACTTTGGTTATAGGGCTACTCCACTGGAAATCATTTTTTTTAAATCAACTGGTGCCAGAAAGTTAAACAGATTTGTAAATTACTTCTATAAAAAAATCTTATTCCTTCCAGTACTTATCAGCTGCTGTATACTCCACAGGAAGTTCTTTTTTTTTTTTTTTTACATTCCTTTCTGTCTGAGCACAGTGCTCTCTGCTGACACCTCTGTCCATGTCAGGAACTGTCCAGAGCAGGATAAGTTTGCTATGGGGATTTGCTCCTGCTCTGGACAGTTCCTAAAATGGACAGAGGTGTCAGCAGAGAGCACTAAAAAAGAAATTCAAAAAGAAAAGAACTTCCTCTGTAGCATTCAGCAACTGATAAGTACTGGAAGGATTAAGATTTTAATATAGAAGTAATTTACAAATTTGTATAACTTTCTGGCACCAGTTGATTTAAAATTTTTTTTTTACCAGTCGATTACCCCTTTAAAGGACATCTTCAGCGATAAAAACGTATCCTCTATCCACAAGAGAGGAGGTAAGTGTTTGATCACGGGGGGTCCGACTGCTGGGACCCCCCCGCGATCTTCCAAATGGGCCCCAGCATTGCCGCTCTGTGAGAGCAGTTAATGCGAGTAGCGTCGACCTCAGTGACCTCCTGTGGATAGGGGATAAGTTGTTTTTGCTACACATTTCCTTTAAGGTTGAGACCTTTATACCAGTCCCGGTAGTTTAGCAACTTAGCTACACACGTGTGGAGGAGCACCAGGGTTGGAGTTCTAGAAGATTCCTATGTGCACCTCAAGTTATTCCTTTGAGGACATCTCATATTGGGGCATTGTTCCCTAAATTTGATTCAGGTCTATCTGTGGTGCGAGACTTAGCGTCTGCCATAGTGCTAGTCAAAGAAAGGGGGAACTACCGTATATACTCGAGTATAAGCCGACCCGAATACAAGCCGAGGCCCCTAATTTCACCCCAAAAACCCAGGAAAAGTTATTGACTCGACTATAAGCCTAGGGTGGGAAATACATCATCCCCCTATGTCATCATCCAGACCCCCGTCATCATCCAGACCCCCGTCATTAACATCCCCCCCCTTCATCATCACCGCCTGTCATTTCCACCCCCATCATCATCACCATCACCCCCTCATCATCACCCCGTCATCATCCCCCCCCCCCTTCATCATCACCGCCTGTCAATCCCTTCATCAGTAGTCTTCAACCTGCAGACCTCCAGATGTTGCAAAACTACAACTCCCGGCATGCCCAGACAGCCATCGGCTGTCCGGGCATGCTGGGAGTTGCAGTTCTGAAACCTCTGCGGCCTGCGTCATCATCCAGACCCCCCCCTTTAGTTTTCTACTTACCTCCCCTCGGTGGGAAGGAAGGGTGAGCTGGTCCGGGCCATCTATGCTGCAGGGACCGACCGGTGGGGAGGGTTAGTCGTTCCGGCCTGTCCATTTTCACCAGGAGGCCCTCTTCTCCGGGACGTGCATTGTCAAGACAACGTCACTAGGCCGGGCCTGAAGCGGAGAAAAGGGCCTAACTGTGAAAATGGAGAGGCCGGAACAACTAACCCTCCCCACCGGACGGTCCCTGCAGCATAGATGGCGCGGAACGACCAGCTCACCCTAACTTCCCACCGAGGGGAGGTGAGTAGAAAACTAAAGGGGGGTCTAAATGATGACGAAGGCCGCAGTGGTCTTCAACCTGCGGACCACCAGAGGTTTCAAAACTGCAACTCCCAGCATGCCCGGACAGCCGATGGCTGTCCGGGCATGCTGGGAGTTGTAGTTTTGCAATATCTGTAGGTCCGCAGGTTGAAGACCACTGATGAAAGGATTGACAGGCGGAGAGTTTTTCAGCATGAAAAATCGTTCTGAAAAACTCGGCTTATACTCGAGTATATACGGTAAGTCTCAGACCTTTCTATTCAGCGTAATACATGAATGGTGCCCCAGAGGTTGTCTCCTGTAGAATCTACCAGATCTGGATCCAAGAGTCCACTGTGAACTTGGGCTAAGCAAAAAGAGAGCAAAATCTTATTTGCCCTTCTTGTGGCCTAGAGTTGTTGTGTGATATGTGTATGGAGGTGCGGCGGTGTGGTCATTGGTGGAGCACAATGCATTGGCCCATAGGGAGGTGTAGTATTGCTATGTAGAGGCATGGCCTCTATCCTGGTGTATAGCTCTAGACCTATTGTATGCTCTTGAAATGCGTCTCCTTATCTGTAATATTGTCCATAACCCAAAGCTTTAAGGAACTTACATTATGTCCTGCATCTCCTAAAATGCCACGTATGGTGCCTGAGTCACCCATTTCCTGCAGAATTCAGCTGTGCGCCGGATACTTACAACGTCATAATGTCTATTTGTGCACGGATTGTTTTGGCTTATATGAAGTGTCTGGCATCATGTTTGTGATCTGCTCACCAGGTTGCCACATATTGGTACCGTTGTGTGATGCATGAACATAACGTGCTGTACAGTATATTTGCCTTGTAGATTCAGGACATTGGTTCCATTCATGGCCCCTGTGTTTGGCATTTGCATGCTCTCCTTATGTTTGTATAATGATGTTCAAGCTTTGTGGCAGACACTCGTTCGACCAGAAGAGGTGCCTGGTTTGACGTTGGTGGTTGAAGCTTCACGGTCAGCAATGAACTTCAGGTAGACCACCGCTTGTGCCATGCTGTGCCCAAGGTGGTTCAGATCATATGGTGATGCTCAGTACAGTTTCTGTGCCATGGTTCTGTACTTTGCCAACTTTTGTGATAGATTCATTGACTGGCACAAAGTAGGGGAGCATGACCATCTGGCATGGCTCCCCAGATGTTGTCTTTACATCACACAACGGTGTGCAGTGTTCAACCTACAACCACTTAGTCCTTCAGCCGATCACTAGGAAAAGTGACCCAGCTTAAAGGGGTACTCCGGTGGAATCAACTGGGGCCAGAAAGTTAAACAGATTTGTAAATGACTTATATTTAAAAAAAAAAATAATCTCAATCCTTCCAGTACTTTTTAGCAGCTGTATGCTACAGAGGAAATTCTTTTCTTTTTGAATTTCTTTTTTGTCTTGTCCGCAGTGCTCTCTGCTGACACCTGATGCCCGTATCAGGAACTGTCCAGAGTAGCATAGCTTTGCAAAGGGGATTTTCTCATGCTCTGGACAGTTCCTGATACAGGCATCAGGTGTCAGCAGAGAGCATTGTGGACAGGACAAAAAAGAAATGCAAAAACAAAAGAATTTCCTCTGTAGCATACATCTGCTATAAAGTACCGGAAGGGTAAAGATTTTTTAATAGAAGTCATTTACAAATCTGGCACAATAGAGATTGGATGGAAAACGCACTCACAACTTGCTTGATCGGATGAAAAAGTCTTTATTGCAGCCTGTAAGTCATGAAATCTTCTGACATTGGCTTCAGGTACAAACGTGCACTGGGAGCTGGAGATGGACAAAGGCAGGGAGCGTGCGGGGGGCGGCAACTAGTTTCGCGCACGTGGGTGCTTCCTCTGGCTCGCACTGACGCACTAGGCATCTAGAGGACATCATTTACAAATCTGTTTCACTTTCTGGCACCAGTTGATTTAAAAAAAAAAAAATGTTTTCCACCGGAGTACCCCTTTAATGCTCCCATACACGCTAGAGGAAAGTCTGCCAAACCAATTGATCCCGGCAGAATTTATGGACACATGGTGACCTCCCAACCTACATAGAAACATAGAATGTGTCGGTAAACAAGAACCATTTGGCCCATCCAGTCTGCTCAATATCCTGAATACTATGAATAGTCCTTGACCCTATCTCTTATATAGGCTAGCCTTATGCCTATCCCAAGCGTAAGGCTATCCTTCAAATAAGATAGGGCCAGGGACTATGCATAGAATTGGGAACATTAGGAATATTGGGCAACATATGTTGGGAGAGAGAAGAACCGATCAGGTGGGATTTCGAACTCGAGATAAGCCAACGCCAATGGAGTCTGGAAGCCAAGCCAAGCATTCTTGTATATTCAGGGAAGAGATAGCTGTCAGCCAAAAAAAATGTCATCTCACAGCTTTTGAAGGTCTTTTACTGCCCTACACCACCAGGTAAATTACAGTCGCACACATTGTATGGTGTAGTCCCAACGTCAGATGGTATCCATTTCGTGTGTCAAGCACACTTCGTCTGCCGACGCTGAGCGTCGGCAGACGAAGTGTGCTTGACACACGAAACGGATACCATCCGTCCCATGGCCCCATTCACACTACCATTGTCACACGGTAGTGTGACGGAAGGTTGGGGCAGCCGGGGAGAATAACGGGAGAAAAAATACAGCTTGCGCCGTCTTTTTCTCCCGCAACTCCTGCTGAAAAACAGCAGCGCCCGACGGACCCCATTGACTATAATGGGGTCCATCGGGACCTGCTGTTGCCCGAGTTTGAAGGCCTAGTCAAAATGATGGCCGTCAAACTCCCCTCAAAAAAGGGAGAGAGTTTGACATCCGTTCTCGACGGGGCGCAACGGCAGTGTTAAAAAAAAGCCTTATTGACCTATGTACCTGCTGATCCACTTTGAATAAAGAAGCCTGAATACGACCGGTGAGTGCGGCACTTAAAGGGTACCTCTCATCAAATAAACTTTGGATATATTTTAGATGAATGAATGTTGAATAACTTTCCAATAGCATGTTAATGAAAAATATGCTTCTTTCTATTGTATTTTTCCCGATCAGTCCTGTCAGCAAGCATTTCTGACTCATGCTGGAGTCCTAAACACTCAGAGCTGTCAGCCTGCTTTGTTCACAGCCAAACAGGATGTGAACAAAGCAGGCTGGCAGCTCTGAGTGTTCTCCTTTGTGAACAAAGCAGACTGGCAGCTCGTAGTGTTTAGGACTCCAGCATGAGTCTGAAATGCTTGCTGCCAGGACTGGTAGGGAGACCCCTAGTGGCCATTTCTTCAAAGTGGAAAATTAAATAGAAAGAAGCGTATTTTTTAATAACATTCAATTGTGAAGTTATTCTGCATACATTAATCTATAATATATCAAAAGTTTTTTTGATGAGAGGTACCCTTTAATCTTTGTTTTCTGACGTTGGGACCACCAGTGATCAGCTACAGGACCGTGTCCACCCTTCTGTGTGTGCCGGACCCATTCCCGAAGTGCCGGGCAATTGTCTTTCTCCATGCAGATTGTATGTAGTGGTATTGTGGCTCCCGTTTTGGATACAGCAGATCTATCTATTTGATCATCTGTTGTATCTCCTGATGTATGTTGGACCTGCACTTTGTTTGGCCTTTGACCTATACGCTTGCACTATAGACTTAACATGAATACTTGCAGAGAGTGTTTCTATATATTTGCATGTTTGTTTGGGTAAAATCAAGACAACGTGAAACAGCTGGACCAAGTTAAAAAGAAATTATTATTAATGAATTAATTAGGCAAGATTACAATGAAACACGCATATACAGTGGTCCCTCAAGTTACAATATTAATTGGTTCCGGGTTGACCATTGTATGTTGAAACCATTGTATGTTGAGACCAGAACTCTATGGAAACCTGGTAATTGGTTCTGAAGCCCCAAAATGTCATCCAAAAATAGGAAAAAGTGAGGGTTAAAGAAAAATAAGTAGATAACTAATATAGATAAAGCAAATCCTTACATATAAAAGTAATAAAGATCTGCTGGGAGCTGTAAATCACTGTCTATGTCAGTGTTTCGCAAGCAGGGAGCCTCCAGCTGTTGCAAAACTACAACTCCCAGCATGCCCGGACAGCCAAAGGCTGTCCGGGCATGCTGGGAGTTGTAGTTTTGCAACAGCTGGGGGCACCCTGCTTGGGAAACACTGGTCTGTGTAGAGGACAGGAGCTTCTTCAGGGTCCTTTACAGTACACACAATGTCCTAAAAAAAAGTAATGGAGTCCCCTTCACCTGGTGTCCAAAGGAGCAGGTAACCCTGGGACAGGTAAAGAGTACAGAACATGTGATACCTCCCTGTACTGTAGGGTATTACATGACGCTACCAGACATCAGTCAGTGCATACGCTTCAGTAATACAGGGGTTTTACCAGTGAATGCCCATTTTGATTTGTCGGTTCTTCCAGCCATTGACACGTTTGGCATTGACATCTGGACTGTCTGTACATTGTATGTTGAGTCTGGTTTCAACTTACGATGGTCCAGAAAAGACCATTGTATGTTGAAACTGTTGTATGTTGAGGCCATTGTAAGTTGAGGAATCACTATACATAGCATCAGTACATTCTGTAAGAAAAACAAAAATCCTCATGACAAAGCAAAGTGGAAAGGTGGTAGAAATTAATTGATTTCTTTAAAGCGTACCCGTCAGATCCAACAAAAAACATTTTTTTAAATATATCACTCAGTACCTAATCCCGACCATGTACATCTAATTTTTATGTGTCTAGCACCTTTATTTATTTTTTTATTACACTTTTAATTTAGCTCACTAGTCTGAATTCATCTCAAAGGGAGGGGGCGTGGCCTCACTGTGCAGGTCTCCGCCCCCTCCCTCAGTATGCTGTCTGCTCACATCCCCCCTAGCATTAGCAAAACTACAACTCCCAGCTTGTCCTCACTGGCAGTAGCAGGACACAAGCTGACCATGGGAGGATCTTTCCTCCAGCTATGAGCCCTGCACTCACAGCTGTCAATCAAGGAAGTGTGTCCATGACATAGGTGATGACGCATGGACACAGCAGGACTAGTATGTGTCTATGCAGGCGGGGGGGGGGCAGTTGTTTGACTGGCTTTTTCAGTATGAAATACTGAACATTTTCTAATGAAAGCAATTGCAAAACCTATTGGTTATACATGCTTTACAACATATCAAAAGTTTTTGTATCTGACAGTGCCCATTTAACAGTTTGGTGACTATATGACCCAAGATAGTTCTTCATAGCCTTCATCTTCATCTGTGGAGCACATGCGCCTGCTCTGACAAGCAGAGAACATGAACCTTCATGGCCACGTGAAAGGTTCGGTGGGTGGAGGCACTAGTTTGTACCGTGTAGAGGGCTCAGCTATTAGAATAGTTAAACTTGCACTTTGCATTGAAATACTCGGCATTGCACTTTATGTCGCCATTGGTTAGGCTGAACAACGGGAGCACACAGGCTGTTTTGTGTCTCTTGTAGATTGTTGTGGTTCCTCTTCGGCAGTGTCCTTGTCTTTATGTAAACAGCCGGGGTTCTTGGCACACCACAAAGCATAATTATAAAGTAATCCTGACCTCCAACAAGAGCGAAAACTTACAAAGAACTCATCGCCTCCCCCACCATTGTCTCTTTATACATTATACAGATATAACAGGGTTAACCCTTTCATGTGCATGTTGATGTTCTCAGATTGAACTGGGATCTTCATAGATCAGCCACTACAGGGGAAATAAGGTATTACATTGTCCCTATTGAAGTAGTGGGTTGTCCACACAATATATGGATGTGCGTGATCTTCCACTCTACATTCTAAAAGATGAGTTTCCTAAATGGAGCCCCCCCCCCCCTGTTAATTCAGAATCCCCCCCATTGATCACATCTAAGTATTTTCTTACTGGGACATGTACCACGTAGCAGTGCCGGTAATGGTTACTGCGAGTCTTTACATCACCGGCATATGTTAGTGCACCTGCTAAGCACGTAGTATCTCAGGCAATGGCTGTATACTCTTGTATGTCTGTCCCTGTGTTATGCTGGCAGCAGGTATATTTACTTTCCCAATACAAATAGCTGTAGGCCTTAATGTAATTGTAAGTGAAGTTTCCTGGCACAAATGTTATACAAGTCTAATAAATCTTATGTTTGTAGGCGCAGCAGAGTTGACTTAGTCAGGTATATTCACTGTGTGCTCTTACATGGGACTTCAAACAAAGCTTTATTACCTAAAATGTCATGATTCATAAAAGAAACATAAGATAAATGCTGATATCTGCTACACATGTGTATAACAAAAGGTTGGAATGATGTGTCCTGTGTCTTCCCAATAGCTGGAGAAGAGCGTCCGGCGCCTCCGAGAGAAGTTTCATGGCAACGTCCCGATAGAGACGGCGGTGCTGCTGATGAGAAAATTTGCAAACAATCATGCCCAGGTGTGCCAATGGATCATATTGTGCAAGGATGAACTCAATGGTAAGAACAGCCTGTGGTCCTCCATCCCCTGTCACATCCTGTGGTCCTCCATCTCCTGACACATCATGGTGTCCTCCATCTCCTGACACATCATGGTGTCCTCCATCTCCTGACACATCCCGCTGTCCTCCATCTCCTGACACATCCCGCTGTCCTCCATCCCCTGTCACATCCCGCTGTCCTCCATCTCCTGACACATCCCGCTGTCCTCCATCTCCTGACACATCCCGCTGTCCTCCATCTCCTGACACATCATGGTGTCCTCTATCTCCTGACACATCTTGGTGTCCTCCATCTCCTGACACATCTTGGTGTCCTCCATCTCCTGACACATCCCGCTGTCCTCCATCTCCTGACACATCATGGTGTCCTCCATCTCCTGACACATCATGGTGTCCTCTATCTCCGGACTCATCATGGTGTCCTCTATCTCCGGACACATCATGGTGTCCTCTATCTCCGGACACATCATGGTGTCCTCTATCTCCGGACACATCATGGTGTCCTCTATCTCCGTACACATCATGGTGTCCTCCATCTCCTGACACATCCTCCTGTCCTCCATCTCCTGACACATCCTCCTGTCCTCCATCTCCGGACACATCATGGTGTCCTCTATCTCCGTACACATCATGGTGTCCTCCATCTCCTGACACATCCTCCTGTCCTCCATCTCCTGACACATCCTCCTGTCCTCCATCTCCTGACACATCATGGTGTCCTCTATCTCCTGACACATCCTCCTGTCCTCCATCTCCTGACACATCATGGTGTCCTCCATCTTCTGACACATCATGGTGTCCTCCATCTTCTGACACATCATGGTGTCCTCTATCTCCTGACACATCATGATGTCCTCCATCTTCTGACACATCCTCCTGTCCTCCATCTCCTGACACATCATGGTGTCCTCTATCTCCTGACACATCATGGTGTCCTCCATCCCCTGACACATCATGGTGTCCTCCATCTCCTGACACATCATGGTGTCCTCTATCTCCTGACTCATCATGGTGTCCTCTATCTCCTGACACATCCTCCTGTCCTCTATCTCCTGACACATCATGGTGTCCTCCATCTCCTGACACATCCTCCTGTCCTCCATCTCCTGACACATCCTCCTGTCCTCCATCTCCTGACACATCATGGTGTCCTCCATCTTCTGACACATCATGGTGTCCTCTATCTCCTGACACATCCTCCTGTCCTCCATCTCCTGACACATCTTCTGACACATCATGGTGTCCTCTATCTCCTGACACATCCTCCTGTCCTCCTTCTCCTGACACATCATGGTGTCCTCTATCTCCTGACACATCATGATGTCCTCCATCTTCTAACACATCCTCCTGTCCTCCATCTCCTGACACATCATGGTGTCCTCCATCTCCTGACACATCATGGTGTCCTCTATCTCGTGACACATCATGGTGTCCTCCATCTCCTGACACATCATGATGTCCTCCATCTTCTGACACATCCTCCTGTCCTCCATCTCCTGACACATCATGGTGTCCTCTATCTCCTGACACATCCCGCTGTCCTCTATCTCCGGACACATCATGGTGTCCTCTATCTCCGGACACATCATGGTGTCCTCTATCTCCTGACACATCCTCCTGTCCTCCATCTCCTGACACATCATGGTGTCCTCCATCTCCTGACACATCATGGTGTCCTCCATCTTCTGACACATCATGGTGTCCTCTATCTCCTGACACATCCTCCTGTCCTCTATCTTCTGACACATCCTCCTGTCCTCCATCTCCTGACACATCATGGTGTCCTCTATCTCCTGACACATCCTCCTGTCCTCCATCTCCGGACACATCATGGTGTCCTCTATCTCCGTACACATCATGGTGTCCTCCATCTCCTGACACATCCTCCTGTCCTCCATCTCCTGACACATCCTCCTGTCCTCCATCTCCTGACACATCATGGTGTCCTCTATCTCCTGACACATCCTCCTGTCCTCCATCTCCTGACACATCATGGTGTCCTCCATCTTCTGACACATCATGGTGTCCTCCATCTTCTGACACATCATGGTGTCCTCTATCTCCTGACACATCATGATGTCCTCCATCTTCTGACACATCCTCCTGTCCTCCATCTCCTGACACATCATGGTGTCCTCTATCTCCTGACACATCATGGTGTCCTCCATCCCCTGACACATCATGGTGTCCTCCATCTCCTGACACATCATGGTGTCCTCTATCTCCTGACTCATCATGGTGTCCTCTATCTCCTGACACATCCTCCTGTCCTCTATCTCCTGACACATCATGGTGTCCTCTATCTCCTGACACATCCTCCTGTCCTCTATCTCCTGACACATCCTCCTGTCCTCCATCTCCTGACACATCATGGTGTCCTCCATCTCCTGACACATCCTCCTGTCCTCCATCTCCTGACACATCCTCCTGTCCTCCATCTCCTGACACATCATGGTGTCCTCCATCTTCTTACACATCATGGTGTCCTCTATCTCCTGACACATCCTCCTGTCCTCCATCTCCTGACACATCTTCTGACACATCATGGTGTCCTCTATCTCCTGACACATCCTCCTGTCCTCCTTCTCCTGACACATCATGGTGTCCTCTATCTCCTGACACATCATGATGTCCTCCATCTTCTGACACATCCTCCTGTCCTCCATCTCCTGACACATCATGGTGTCCTCCATCTCCTGACACATCATGGTGTCCTCTATCTCGTGACACATCATGGTGTCCTCCATCTCCTGACACATCCTCCTGTCCTCCATCTCCTGACACATCATGATGTCCTCCATCTTCTGACACATCCTCCTGTCCTCCATCTCCTGACACATCATGGTGTCCTCTACCTCCTGACACATCATGGTGTCCTCTATCTCCTGACACATCCTCCTGTCCTCCATCTCCTGACACATCATGGTGTCCTCTATCTCCTGACACATCCCGCTGTCCTCTATCTCCGGACACATCATGGTGTCCTCTATCTCCGGACACATCATGGTGTCCTCTATCTCCTGACACATCCTCCTGTCCTCTATCTCCTGACACAACCGACTAATCTACCAACCTGGCCATGTATTAATACTCCATCCTGCTCCACAGTTTTTCTATACTATAATACCTTTTTACCCCAGTGACACTTCCTCACACTAACTCTTGTCCCTGTTATGTCTTTGCTTTTGTGTTCCTATTATAGGCATTGATCCAGATGACAGAAACAATTTAAAAAAAGACAAGGTTGCAATGGTAAGACATTTTATTCCCGTGCTTCGGTCTTAAAGCTATAGATACCAACAAATAAGAACTTGACTGAAATACAATAAGGCAGATTTACTAAACTGTCCAATTCTTAGACAATGTGAACTTAGACCTGGCAGTCTATGAATGGGCCAGATTTACAACATTAGTTCCGTTTTCATCAAAATGGAGAACCAAAATTTGTATGCAGTCTGTGGTGCACAAAGTCTCTTTTAAAGTCACACCTCTTCACTAAACTGCACCTCTTTTTTGAGTGATGGCAAAAAGTTACTAAACCCACATATTTTTGCCACATACTGTTCCAGTAAACCTGCCCCGTTGTGGGCTAAACAAGTCTTAGAGCTTCTCATTATGGAAACCTTCATTAATAATTGACATTATATCAATATGACAGGACCTCTTTGTAGTCACCTTGGACTTATCGACGGCACACAAGGTCCTGGAGCTGCAGAAGTAAAGTAGCGGTGACATGAAAAACTTACGGCTTCAGAGATTGCACAAAATAAATACTGTGAGACCTTTGAGCCAAGCTTTCAAATTTGCACAAAAAATAGTTTTTTTGAGGATGGTCCTCTTAAAAAAAAAGGTATACAGAATGCTGGTTAAAGTGTCTAATGAAGTCAGCAAGAATATACAGTGCGCAAATAAACACAAATAATGATGAAAGAGCCAAAAAATCATGATACGCCCATCATTCCTTCCCCAGGCATCGCTCCCCATCTAATTCTTAAAGGGGTACTCCAGTGGAAAACATTTTTTTTTTAAGTCTTTATAAGTCAACTGGTGCCAGAAAGTTAAACAGATTTGTAAATGACTTCCATTAAAAAATCTTTACCCTTCCAGTACTTTTTAGCAGCTGTATGCTACAGAGGAAATTCTGTTCTTTTTGAATTTCTTTTTTGTCTTGTCCACAGTGCTCTCTGCTGACACCTGATGCCCGTATCAGGAACTGTCCAGAGCAGCATAGGTTTGCTATGGGGATTTTCTCTGCTCTGGACAGTTCCTGATGCGGGCATCAGGTGTCAGCAGAGAGCACTGTGGACAAGACAAAAAAGAAATTAAAGGGGTACTCCGGTGAAAACCTTTTTTCTTTTAAATCAACTGGTGGCAGAAAGTTAAACATATTTGTAAATTACTTCTATTAAAAAATCTTAATCCTTCCAGTAGTTATTAGCTGCTGAAGGCTACAGAGGAAATTCCTTTCTTTTTGGAACACTGATGACATCACGAGCACAGTTCTCTCTGCTGACATCTCTGTCCATTTTAGCAACCATGCATAGCAGATGCATGCTAAGGTCAGCATGGTGGCTCAGTGGTTAGCACTACTGCCTTGCAATGCTGGGGACTTGGGTTCAAATCCCACTAAGGACAACAATAAATAAAGCGTTATTATTATAATAACGTCAGCAGAGAGAACTGTGCTCGTGATGTCATCAGAGAGCATTCCAAAAAGAAAAGAATTTCCTCTGTAGTATTCATCAGCTAATAAGTACAGGAAGGATTAAGGTTTTTTAATAGAAGTAATTTACAAATATGTTTAACTTTCTGCCACCAGTTGATTTAAAAGAAAAAAAGGTTTTCACCGGAGTACCCCTTTAAAAAAAAGAACAGAATTTCCTCTGTAGTATACAGCTGCTAAAACGTACAGGAAGGGTAAAGATTTTTTAATAGAAGTAATTTACAAATCTGTTTAACTTTCCGGCACCAGTTCATTAAGAAAAAAAAAGTTTTCCACCGGAGTACCCTTTAATGCCACCCTACCCATCGTAGTATGGTTCCCCATCTTCTTCCTACTCAATAGTACAATCCTGGTTCTCACATGGCTCCATCTTATCTCTGCTCCTCAGCATGGCTCCCGATCTCATTCCTGGTCCCATGCATGTCTTTCCATAGTATTCCTTTTCCCTTACATGGCTTCCCATCTCATTCTTGTTCCCCAACACGGCTTCCCATCTTCCTCCTGGTTCCCAGTATGGCTCTCCATCTTATTCCTGGTCCCCAGCATGACTCCCCATCTCACTGCTATTTCCCAGTATGACTCCCCCATCTAATTCTTGGCCCTTAGGATTGTTCCCGATCTTATTCCAGATGTCCTACTCCTTCTTGCTCCAGTTTGGTGATGCGGAGCAGTGCATATCTGCATCCAGATGATCCAGAGCACATGTACCTCCAATAAGTGGTCTATAAAAGGAGTTTCTACTGAAACGCATGTTTGAAAAAGTGGTCCTGGGTCCTATAAGGGTGGTCTGCTTATAGAGTAGCCGCTTCCATAGGCTATAAAGGGAGAAAAAACTGTCATAAAAAAAGTCTAAACGGGAAGAAGTGGTCTTTTTAAGAGCAGATCCAAATAGTAGAGAAGAACGGAGCACTCACCCGAAAAACGGTGAACCAGTGGATGCTTCTTTATTCATCGAATAATGTAACGACAGGAACAACAAAGGAGCAGGGAAGGCTGACAGGATGGTATGCGGGGGGTCAGCAGTCACACAGGGGGACGGCTTTGTCAGGCCCAGGGGATCTGTTGCTAAGATTTTCTTCTGCTCTGCTGACACCTGATGCCCGTATCAGGAACTGTCCAGAGAGCACTGTGGGCAAGACAAAAAAGAAATTCAAAAAGAAAAGAATTTCCTCTGTAGCATACAGCTGCTAAAAAGTACTGTAAGGATAAAGATTTTTTAATAGAAGTCATTTACAAATCTGTTTAACTTTCTGGTACCAGTTGATTTAAAAAAATATATATATTTCCACCGTAGTACCTCTTTAACATCAAATCAACAACAAAAGCAGGTACGGAGAACTCACCAGGTCACTTCTTCAATGGCAGTCTCCCAACATTGTCATCTTCAGGTAGGAGCGGGGAGGCTGTAGATGGAACCGGGGGAGTTCAGACGCCGAGCCACGGACCGTATCACGCCGCCTTGGCGGCGTGATACGGTCCGTGGCCCGGCGTCTGAACTCCCCCGGTTCCATCTACCGCCTCCCTGCTCCTACCCGAAGATGACAACATTCGGAGACTGCCATTGAAGAAGTGAATGGGTGGGTGCTCCGTACCTGCTTTTGTTGTTGAAAACCCAAGGTATTTTATAAGTAGAGGAGAGCGGCCTGGAGCAGGAGCTTGGTGAGGTACATTTATTGCCAATATATCTCTATCTGATGTGGCCATATTGTTCATGATCACCCAAATACCAACAGAGTCAGGGTTTCTCACTCAAGTAGTCATAGAGAGTCATCAATAGTATTCATAGAGAGTCATCAATAGTAGTCATAGAGAGTCATCAATAGTAGTCATAGAGAGTCATCAATAGTAGTCATAGAGAGTCATCAACAGTAGTCATAGAGATGAATGAATATGAAGTGGTCGGCACTGCGGCTTTGGTCCTGGTGCACGTAGATACAATAACTGACAAGTAGAAAGAATTCCCGGCACACGGTAGTCGTTTTATTTTGCTTTATTGCGGTTCACAGCTTAGCGTCTGCACGCGTTGCGGCTCCACCTGAGCCTTTTTCAACTGTTGAGAAAGGCTCAGGTGGAGCCGCAACGTGTGCAGACGCTAAGCTGTGAACCGCAATAAAGCAAAAGAAAACGACTACCGTGTGCCAGGAATTCTTTCTATTTGTTAGTAGTCATAGTCATCAATAGTAGTCATAGAGAGTCATCAATAGTAGCCATAGAGAGTCATCAATAATAGTCATAGAGAGTCATCAATAGTAGCCATAGAGTCATCAATAGTAGTCATAGAGAGTCATCAATAGTAGTCATAGAGAGTCATCAATAGTAGTCATAGAGTCATTAATAGAAGTCATAGAGAGTCATAAATAGTAGTCATAGAGTCATTAATAGTAGTCATAGAGAGTCATCAATAGTAGTCATAGAGAGTCATCAATAGCAGTCATAGAGAGTCACCAATAGTAGTCATAGAGAGTCATCAATAGTAGTCATAGAGTCATTAATAGTAGTCATAGAGAGTCATCAATAGTAGTCATAGAGAGTCATCAATAGCAGTCATAGAGAGTCATCAATAGCAGTCATAGAGAGTCATCAATAGCAGTCACAGAGAGTCATCAATAGCAGTCATAGAGAGTCATCAATAGTAGCCATAGAGAGTCATCAATAGTAGCCATAGAGAGTCATCAATAGTAGTCATAGAGTCATTAATAGTAGTCATAGAGAGTCATCAATATTAGTCATAGAGAGTCATCAATAGCAGTCATAGAGAGTCATCAATGGCAGTCATAGAGAGTCATCAATAGTAGCCATAGAGTCATCAATAGTAGCCATAGAGAGTCATCAATAGTAGTCATAGAGAGTCATCAATAGTAGTCATAGAGTCATTAATAGTAGTCATAGAGAGTCATCAATAGTAGTCATAGAGAGTCATCAATAGCAGTCATAGAGAGTCATCAATAGTAGCCATAGAGAGTCATCAATAGTATTCATAGAGAGTCATCAATAGTAGCCATAGAGAGTCATCAATAGTAGTCATAGAGAGTCATCAATAGTAGTCATAGAGTCATTAATAGTAGTCATAGAGAGTCATCAATAGTAGTCATAGAGAGTCATCAATAGTAGTCATAGAGAGTCATCAATATTAGCCATAGAGAGTCATCAATAGTATTCATAGAGAGTCATCAATAGTAGTCATAGAGAGTCATCAATAGTAGTCATAGAGAGTCATCAATAGTAGTCATAGAGAGTCATCAATAATAGCCATAGAGAGTCATCAATAGTAGTCATAGAGAGTCATCAATAGTAGTCATAGAGAGTCATCAATAGTAGTCATAGAGAGTCATCAATAGTAGTCATAGAGAGTCATCAATAGTAGCCATAGAGAGTCATCAATAGTAGTCATAGAGAGTCATCAATAGTAGTCATAGAGAGTCATCAATAGTAGTCATAGAGAGTCATCAATATTAGCCATAGAGAGTCATCAATAGTAGTCATAGAGAGTCATCAATAGTAGTCATAGAGAGTCATCAATAGTAGTCATAGTCATCAATAGTAGTCAGAGAGTCATCAATAGTAGTCATAGAGAGTCATCAATAGTAGTCATAGAGAGTCATCAATAGTAGTCATAGAGAGTCATCAATAATAGTCATAGAGAGTCATCAATAGTAGTCATAGAGAGTCATCAATAGTAGTCAGAGAGTCATCAATAGTAGTCAGAGAGAGTCATCAATAGTAGTCATAGAGAGTCATCAATAGTAGTCATAGAGAGTCATCAATATTAGCCATAGAGAGTCATCAATAGTATTCATAGAGAGTCATCAATAGTAGTCATAGAGAGTCATCAATAGTAGTCATAGAGAGTCATCAATAGTAGTCATAGAGAGTCATCAATAATAGCCATAGAGAGTCATCAATAGTAGTCATAGAGAGTCATCAATAGTAGTCATAGAGAGTCATCAATAGTAGTCATAGAGAGTCATCAATAGTAGTCATAGAGAGTCATCAATAGTAGCCATAGAGAGTCATCAATAGTAGTCATAGAGAGTCATCAATAGTAGTCATAGAGAGTCATCAATAGTAGTCATAGAGAGTCATCAATATTAGCCATAGAGAGTCATCAATAGTAGTCATAGAGAGTCATCAATAGTAGTCATAGAGAGTCATCAATAGTAGTCATAGTCATCAATAGTAGTCAGAGAGTCATCAATAGTAGTCATAGAGAGTCATCAATAGTAGTCATAGAGAGTCATCAATAGTAGTCATAGAGAGTCATCAATAATAGTCATAGAGAGTCATCAATAGTAGTCATAGAGAGTCATCAATAGTAGTCAGAGAGTCATCAATAGTAGTCAGAGAGAGTCATCAATAGTAGTCATAGAGAGTCATCAATAGTAGTCATAGAGAGTCATCAATAGTAGTCATGAATATGTCCTAACAAGTCCTGGTGTGAATGTGTTCTAGTGTTTGGAGTAGTCAATAGTCTTAGAACCTGCAGAGGTCCCATTGGAGTCCACTTTGGACGACCTCTGAAGAAGAAATATAAAACAGGGTGAGAGGACACAGAAGGTGGGACAGCTTGTAATTCCCAGGCTCTCCACCAGCCTGGCTTCAGAGAGAACATTCAACCCAATACTGAATTTTTATTTTGTACCATGGTCCTAGTATAGGAATGATTGTGATAATGATATTTTATGACTCTTTCAGAACGTGATCAATAAAATGAAGAAGGACAATGACTTGCCAAAGGTAATCCCTGTGCCCAGCTTGGATTTGTCTATATGTATATACACAACGCTCATGTTTTGTTGATATCCTTTACCTGAGATGTTGGATCGGTTTGTAATATCCATGAAAACCATTCCCAGAGCCCATACCAATAGCAGGTATAACGTACTAAAATATTTGCAGTAGCTTACACCTCAGGTCTCAAGTCCTGCAGAAACGCGTGGGAACTGAGTTCCTGCACTTTTTTCCACAGCAGGAACACCATTCCCATTAGCAGGAGTTCTGCAGGACCAGCCCTTGAGTGGAAATCTTGGATGAGTTCCCCCACTTTTTTTCCCCAGGACTTGACCCCTGTTACACCTGCACAGATACTTAAAGGGGTACTCCACTGGCCAGCGTTTGGAAGTAAATGTTCTGAACGCTGTTTTTGCGCTGGCCGACCCCCTCAGCGCAAAAACAGCGCTCCGAACATTTACTTCCGAACGCTGGCCAGTGGAGTACCCCTTTAATACTTGGGCCTTAAAGGAAAACTCCCATATTACTCCTTATTATACATTACCAAATTACACAAAATATTTGTGTAGAACAAATAAAAACACAGAGTCCTCCATAGTTTATCATTTTTATGGCTGAAAAATATGATGACAAAATAGCAAGCTTCCTAGACTACCTAGGTTCCTTCATCAGGCATGGTGTTACTCAACATCTTTATCTTTTATATGTGCGGGCCAGGGGTTCATGGGGTACTCCGGTGGGGAAAAATTTTTTTTAATCAACTGGTGCCAGTAAGTTAAACAGATTTGTAAATGACTTCTATTTAAAAATCTTAATCCTTCCAGTACTTATCAGCTGCTGTATGCTCCACAGGATGTTATGTATTTCTGTCCAATCTGACCACAGTGCTCTCTGCGGACACCTCTGTCCATGTCAGAAACTGTCCAGAGTAGGAGAAAATCCCCATAGAAAACCTTTCCTGCTCTGGACAGTTCCTAACACGGACAGAGGTGTCAGCAGAGAGCACTGTGGTCAGACTGGATAGAACTACACAATTTCCTCTTGAGCATACAGCAGCTGATAAGTACTGTAAGGATTAAGATTTTTATATAGAAGTAATTTACAAATCTGTTTAACTTTCTGGCATAGAGAATGTTCCCCTCAGACCTCGTTGGGTCATCACAACCATGGACCAGATGTTAATAACAGAGCAAGAAAATGTTGACATTCCGGCCCTTATTTACTAAGAGTGTTGGGCGCATGTTCAAAATCAATGGACTGTTCATGCAGTGTATAGACATGTAGGTTCCTCCAGAATCTCTGAATAGTGAATGGAGGGATCCTAAGTGAGGCCTTTCCTATATAAACTATATCATTTCCGTCAAAAATGGGTTTTCTGAAGCAGACGACCCTTTTAAAGGGGTGATCTAGGAATAGGAAAACAGAGCAGATTTGTTTCCAAAAACAGCTCCACGCCCTTCTTTAGGTTGTGTGTGGTATTACAACTTGGCTCCATTCACTTCAATGGAACTGAGCTGCAATACCACGCACAACCTGAGGACAGGGGTGACGCTGTTTTTTTTTAAAGAAATCAGCTCTGTTTTTCTGTTTATGGATATTATCATATTACATATTGTTGTATCATTATTACCATATGTAGATTTATAAAAATAATCAATGTTTTCATTTTTTAGGACGATTTAAGCTCCGACAAGGATATAAAGGTAAAGTTCTTTATACTACAATGCATTGATAGGGAGTGCGGTGCCATCTATGGGGGAGATTTAGCAAAACCTGTGCAGAGGAAGGGTGATATCGTTGGCCATAGCAACCAATCAGATGGCTTCTTTCACTTTTCACAGGCCTCTTTAAAAATGAAGAAGCGATCTGACTAGTTGCTATGAGAAACTGCTCTGCTCTTTCCCTACACAGGTTTTTGGATAAGTCTCCCTCTATACGATTTATATGTAAAATGGGATCATTGGAAAAGGGAAAGTTGTCCATAGCAACCAATCAGATCGCTTCTTTACTTTTTAACAAGGCCTCTGCAGAATGAAAGAAGTGATCTGATTGGTTGCTATGGGCAACTGGGCAACTTTTCCTTTGCACAGGTTTAGATAAATCTCTTTGGCCATGTTCACTTGACAGACTTTCTGATCGGAATCCGGAGAAAATATATTCCATTTACATTCCCGCTAAATTTCCGCCATGTGAACATAGCCTTACCATCCTTACCACCCCAGACAAAAGGAAATCAAAATCAAAGTGGAAAACCGCACTACAGGCTGATCCAACTTTATGTAATGTCCTTAAAACAAGTCAAAATGAGGCTCAGTAGTGTGTGTGGCCTCCACGTGCCCGTATAACCTCCCTACAACGCCTGGGCATGCTCCTGATAAGGTGGAGGATGGTCTCCTGAGGGATGTCCTCCCAGACCTGGACTAAAGCATCCGCCAACTCCTGGACAGCCTGTGGTGCAATGTGGTGTTGGTGGATGGAGCGAGACATGATGTCCCAGATGTGCTCAATCGGATTCAGGTCTGGGGAACGGGCGGGCCAGTCCATAGCATCAATGCCTTCCTCTTGCAGGAACTGCTGACACACTCCAGCCACATGAGGTCTAGCATTGTCTTGCATTAGGAGGAACCCAGGGCCAACTGCACCAGCATATGTTCTCACAAGGGGTCTGAGGATCTCATCTTGGTACCTAATGGCAGTCAGGCTACCTCTGGCAAGCACATGGAGGGCTGTGCGGCCCCCCAAAGAAATGCCACCCCACACCATTACTGGCCCACCGCCAAACCAGTCATGCTGGAGGATGTTGCAGGCAGCAGAACGTTCTCCACGGCATCTCCAGACTTTGTCATGTCTGTCATATGTGCTCAGTGTGAACATGCTTTCATCTGTGAAGAGCACAGGGCACCAGTGTCAAATTTTCCAATCTTGGTGTTCACGTCCTGCACGGTGTTGGGGTGTAAGCACAACCCCCATCTGTGGACGTCGGCCCTCATACCACCCTCATGGAGTCTGTTTCTGACTGTTTGAGTGGACACATGCACATTTGTGGCCTGCTGGAGGTCATTTTGCAGGGCTCTGGCAGTGCTCCTCCTGCTCCTTCTTGCACAAAGGCGGAGGTAGCGGTACTGCTGCTGGGTTGTTGCCCTCCTACCGCCTCCTCCACATCTCCTGATGTACTGGCCTGTCTCCTGGTAGCGCCTCCATGCTCTGGACACTACGCTGACAGACACAGCAAACATTCTTGCCACAGCTCGCATTGATGTGCCATCCTGGATGAGCTGCACTACCTGAGCCACTTGTGTGGGTTGTAGACTCCATCTCATGCTACCACTAGAGTGAAAGCACCGCCAGCATTCAAAAGGGACCAAAACATCAGCCAAGAAGCATAGGAATTGAGAAGTGGTCTGTGGTCACCACCTGCAGAACCACTCCTTTATTGGGGGTGTCTTGCTAATTGCTCATCATTTTCATCTGTTGTCTGTTCCATTTGCACAACATCATGTGAAATTGATTGTCAATCAGTGTTGCTTCCTGAGTGGACAGTGTGATTTCACAGAAGTGTCATTGACTTGGAGTTACATTGTGTTGTTTAGGTGTTCCCTTTATATTTTTGAGCAGTGTATATTGCCATATATGAGTTCAGCATTAGGGGGTATGTGGCTTCCCCAGAGGCAAGAATCAAATATTTCTGATATTCCCAACAATACATTAGACAGATATGAAACTCCTGTCGGTGAAGTCAGTGAGATCCTTTTATCCATGTATGCAGTACCAATGACTGGATCTACAAATGGTTTCCTTAAAGTGGTTTTCCGATCATCACATGTATTAAAGGGGCATTCTGAACATTATGGGAGGCCGTGGTCATGAAGTCACGCCACGCCCCCTCCATTCATGTCTATGGGAGGGGGCGTGGCGGTTGCCACACACCCTCCCATAGACATGAATGGAGGGGGCATGGCGTGACGGCACAACCGCGGCCTCCCGAACCCGGTGTTCTCAACATAATGTTCAGAACGTTGGATGTCTGCACGGTGATCGCGCGGCGCGGGGGGGGGGGGGGGGATGGTCTGCTGGGATAGGATAGGGGATAAGATGTCTAGCAACAGAGTACCCTTTAAGCCCGCAGGGCTGTATTTGTGGGAGTGGCGTACATTGGGGCGTACGTTGCGTTCAGACCCACCCTACCCAACCCTCCCTCTCTTTTTCATAGGGTATGCCCTCTGTATACTCTTGAACCATCTAGCATAAATTGATATCCTCAGAATAAGCCATTAACTTCATACCGGTGGGTGCAGGCCCTGACTGGGACCAAATTATAGGCCTAGGCATTTTTTTATTTTTTGGTGGGGGTCCATCTGCTGGGACCCCCACCAATCACCATGGTTTAGGGGCTCTCCAGGTTTGCAAAGCTTTAACTCCCATCATGCCTGGAGAGCCTCAGGCGTTATGGGGTTGTAGTTTTGCAACAGTTGGAGAGACAGATATTGGGGTACAGTTTCACCCATCATCCCTTTAGAAGGTACTACAGCTCTGATGGGACAGTCAGGCAGCATACTTTGTCTGTCCAGGCATGCTGGGAGTTGTAGTTTTGCAACATCTGGATGCACACTGGCTGGGAAACACTGGTATACAGTATGAATCTGAATGGTTACACACTTGACCAAGGGATCCCTGGATTCTGTCACATTTATTGCTATAATAATATATATTCCCAGGATCTGGCCGCCAGGTTGAAGTGTTTGCCCCTGACGGAAAAAAATTTGAAGATGTTTAACAACGCCTCCGAGAACCGAATCCCCTCCAGCGACAGACAGTTTGCATGCAAAGACTGCGACAAGATGTGGTGGAGAAGAGTTCCTCAGAGGAAGGAGGTGAGTGTCACCACTGCTGGGACTTACTGCTGGTAGAGAGGGACAGGGAAATGCTCTAAGTATAAATTAAAGAAGCACTCCAGTTTTTTTTTTGCCTATATCATGTACACTCACCATCACTAGTTGTCGTCGTTTTTTATTTTTTTACAGCTACATCTATGTGTTTGTGATCACAAGTCCAAAAATTTCTAGTACCTAAGGGTAGGGTCAAACGTAACAAATCTGCAGCGTATTTTATGCACCCTCTCGCCCTGCCCCCTAGCCTGCTCGCAGCGGCAATCCGCCGCTCCGAGTAGCCACACTGGGGGCCTGCGGCTACACCGCGATGTCTGAGTGCACTCAGCGACTTGCAGGCCCCCAGTGTGGCTACTCGGAGCGCCGGATTGCCACGCGAGAGGGGGCATAAAATACGCTGCAGATCCGTTACGTGTGACCCTACCCTAAAGGTAACAACAGGAGTTCGGCCTCTGACTTTTGGACTCTTGACATTTTATTTTTATTCTGCGGGTCAATACGATTATGATACCGATGTTTACACTTTTTTCTATTATTGTACTGCTTTTAAAAACCTTTTTTAACCAAAATAAGTACCGTATATACTCGAGCCAAGGCCCCTAATTTCACCCCAAAAACCTAGGAAAAATTATTGACTCGACTATAAGCCTAGGGTGGGAAATACATCATCCCACCATGTCATCATCCCCCCCGTCATCAACACCCCTGTCATCATCACCCCGTCATCATCACCCTGTCATCATCACCCTGTCATCATCCAGACCCCCGTCATTAACACCCCCTTCATTAACACCCCCGTCATCATCACCCTGTCATTATCACCCTGTCATCATCATCCTGTCATCATCACCCTGTCATCATCACCCCTGTCATCATCACCCCTGTCATTATCACCCTGTCATCATCACCCTGTCATCATCACCCCGTCATCATCACCCTGTCATCATCCAGACCCCCGTCATTAACACCCCCTTCATTAACACCCCCGTCATCATCACCCTGTCATTATCACCCTGTCATCATCATCCTGTCATCATCACCCTGTCATCATCACCCCTGTCATCATCACCCCTGTCATTATCACCCTCTCATTATCACCCTGTCATTATCACCCCGTCATCATCACCCCTGTCATCATCACCCCGTCATCATCACCCCGTCATCATCACCCTGTCATCATCACCCCTGTCATCATCACCCCTGTCATTATCACCCTGTCATTATCACCCTGTCATCATCACCCTGTCATCATCACCCTGTCATCATCCAGACCCCCGTCATTAACACCCCCTTCATTAACACCCCCGTCATCATCACCCTGTCATTATCACCCTGTCATCATCACCCTGTCATTAACACCCCCGTCATCATCACCCTGTCATTATCACCCTGTCATCATCACCCTGTCATCATCACCCTGTCATCATCACCCTGTCATTATCACCCCTGTCATCATCACCCTGTCATTATCACCCCTGTCATCATCACCCTGTCATTATCACCCCTGTCATCATCACCCTGTCATTATCATCCCTGTCATTATCACCCCTGTCATCATCACCCTGTCATTATCACCCCTGTCATCATCACCCTGTCATTATCACCCCTGTCATCATCACCCTGTCATCATCACCCTGTCATCATCACCCTGTCATCATCACCCTGTCATTATCACCCTGTCATTATCATCCTGTCATCATCACCCTGTCATCATCACCCTGTCATCATCACCCTGTCATTATCACCCCTGTCATCATCACCCTGTCATCATCACCCTGTCATTATCACCCCTGTCATCATCACCCTGTCATCATCACCCTGTCATTATCACCCCTGTCATCATCACCCTGTCATCATCACCCTGTCATCATCACCCTGTCATTAACACCCCTGTCATCATCACCCTGTCATTATCACCCCCATCATCATCACCCTGTCATTATCACCCTGTCATCATCACCCTGTCATCATCCAGACCCCCGTCATTAACACCCCCTTCATTAACACCCCCTTCATTAACACCCCCGTCATCATCACCCCTGTCATTATCACCCCTGTCATCATCACCCTGTCATTAACACCCCCGTCATCATCACCCTGTCATTATCACCCCTGTCATCATCACCCTGTCATCATCCAGACCCCCTTCATTAACACCCCCTTCATTAACACCCCCGTCATCATCACCCTGTCATTAACACCCCTGTCATCATCACCCTGTCATTATCACCCCCATCATCATCACCCTGTCATTATCACCCTGTCATCATCACCCTGTCATCATCCAGACCCCCGTCATTAACACCCCCTTCATTAACACCCCCTTCATTAACACCCCCGTCATCATCACCCCTGTCATTATCACCCCTGTCATCATCACCCTGTCATTATCACCCCTGTCATCATCACCCTGTCATCATCACCCTGTCATCATCACCCTGTCATCATCACCCTGTCATTATCACCCTGTCATTATCATCCTGTCATCATCACCCTGTCATCATCACCCTGTCATCATCACCCTGTCATTATCACCCCTGTCATCATCACCCTGTCATCATCACCCTGTCATTATCACCCCTGTCATCATCACCCTGTCATCATCACCCTGTCATCATCACCCTGTCATTATCACCCCTGTCATCATCACCCTGTCATCATCACCCTGTCATCATCACCCTGTCATTAACACCCCTGTCATCATCACCCTGTCATTATCACCCCCATCATCATCACCCTGTCATTATCACCCTGTCATCATCACCCTGTCATCATCCAGACCCCCGTCATTAACACCCCCTTCATTAACACCCCCTTCATTAACACCCCCGTCATCATCACCCCTGTCATTATCACCCCTGTCATCATCACCCTGTCATTAACACCCCCGTCATCATCACCCTGTCATTATCACCCCTGTCATCATCACCCTGTCATCATCCAGACCCCCTTCATTAACACCCCCTTCATTAACACCCCCGTCATCATCACCCTGTCATTATCACCCTGTCATCATCACCCTGTCATCATCCAGACCCCCTTCATTAACACTCCCGTCATTATCACCCCTGTCATTATCACCCTGTCATTATCACCCCGTCATTATCACCCCGTCATCATCACCCCTGTCATCATCACCCTGTCATTATCACCCTGTCATCATCACCCCTGTCATCATCACCCTGTCATTATCACCCTGTCATCATCACCCCGTCATCATCACCCCTGTCATCATCACCCTGTCATCATCACCCCTGTCATCATCACCCTGTCATTATCACCCTGTCATTATCACCCTGTCATCATCACCCTGTCATTATCACCCTGTCATTATCACCCTGTCATTATCACCCTGTCATTATCACCCTGTCATTATCACCCCTGCCATCATCACCCTGTCATTATCACCCCTGTCATCATCACCCTGTCATCATCACCCTGTCATCATCACCCTGTCATTAACACCCCTGTCATCATCACCCTGTCATTATCACCCCTGTCATTATCACCCCTGTCATTATCACCCCTGTCATCATCACCCTGTCATTAACACCCCTGTCATCATCACCCTGTCATTATCACCCCCATCATCATCACCCTGTCATTATCACCCCTGTCATTATCACCCTGTCATTATCACCCCCGTCATTATCACCCCTGTCATTATCACCCCGTCATCATCACCCTGTCATCATCACCCAGACCCCCGTCATTAACACCCCCTTCATTAACACCCCCGTCATCATCACCCTGTCATTATCACCCCTGTCATTATCACCCCTGTCATCATCACCCTGTCATTATCACCCCTGTCATCATCACCCTGTCATTATCACCCTGTCATTATCACCCTGTCATCATCACCCTGTCATCATCACCCTGTCATCATCACCCTGTCATTATCACCCCCATCATCATCACCCTGTCATTATCACCCTGTCATCATCACCCTGTCATCATCACCCTGTCATTATCACCCCTGCCATCATCACCCTGTCATTATCACCCCTGCCATCATCACCCTGTCATCATCACCCTGTCATCATCACCCTGTCATTAACACCCCCGTCATTATCACCCCTGTCATTATCACCCCTGTCATCATCACCCTGTCATTATCACCCTGTCATTATCACCCCCGTCATTATCACCCCTGTCATTATCACCCCGTCATCATCACCCTGTCATCATCACCCAGACCCCCGTCATTAACACCCCCTTCATTAACACCCCCGTCATCATCACCCTGTCATTATCACCCCTGTCATTATCACCCCTGTCATCATCACCCTGTCATTATCACCCCTGTCATCATCACCCTGTCATTATCACCCTGTCATCATCACCCTGTCATCATCACCCTGTCATCATCACCCTGTCATCATCACCCTGTCATTATCACCCCCATCATCATCACCCTGTCATTATCACCCTGTCATCATCACCCTGTCATCATCCAGACCCCCGTCATTAACACTCCCGTCATTAACACTCCCGTCATCATCACCCTGTCATCATCACCCTGTCATTATCACCCTGTCATTATCACCCCTGTCATCATCACCCTGTCATCATCACCCTGTCATCATCACCCTGTCATCATCACCCTGTCATTATCACCCC
The DNA here is from genome assembly GCF_029499605.1 of Hyla sarda. NCBI lineage: Eukaryota > Metazoa > Chordata > Amphibia > Anura > Hylidae > Hyla > Hyla sarda. The sequence goes on from NC_079192.1 coordinate 40,226,300, forward strand.
TGTCATTATCACCCCTGTCATCATCACCCTGTCATCATCACCCTGTCATCATCACCCTGTCATCATCACCCTGTCATCATCACCCCCGTCATTATCACCCCCGTCATTATCACCCCCGTCATCATCACCCCTGTCATCATCACCCCTGTCATCATCACCCCTGTCATCATCACCCCCGTCATCATCACCCCCGTCATCATCACCCCCGTCATCATCACCATGTCATCATCACCCCCGTCATCATCACCCCCGTCATCATCACCCTGTCATCATCACCCCCGTCATCATCACCCTGTCATTATCACCCCCCGTCATCATCACCCTGTCATTATCACCCCTGTCATCATCACCCTGTCATTATCACCCCTGTCATCATCACCCTGTCATTAACACCCCCGTCATCATCACCCTGTCATTATCACCCCTGTCATCATCACCCTGTCATTATCACCCCCGTCATCATCACCCTGTCATCATCACCCTGTCATCATCACCCTGTCATCATCACCCTGTCATCATCACCCCCGTCATCATCATCCTGTCATTATCACCCTGTCATCATCACCCTGTCATCATCACCCTGTCATCATCACCCCCGTCATCATCATCCTGTCATTATCACCCTGTCATCATCACCCTGTCATCATCACCCCCGTCATCATCATCCTGTCATTATCACCCTGTCATCATCACCCTGTCATCATCACCCCCGTCATCATCATCCTGTCATTATCACCCCCGTCATCATCACCCTGTCATTTTAACCCCCGAAAAATCGTGCTGAAAAACTCGGCTTATACTCGAGTATATACGGTATGTTTAAAATTTACTTATTCTGACCCCTACAACACTTTCTAATATACGGGGCTGTATGATGGCACATTTTTTGCGCTGTAATCTGAAGCTTTTATCGGTACCATTTTTTGCGTATATGTGACTTTTTGATCACTTTTTACACAGTTCTTTTCTTGGTTGTGATGTGACCAAAAATCAGCAATTGTGGACTTTTTTTTACATTTATTGAACTTTATATTTTAATCGTTCGGACATTGCCGCATGCGGCAGTACCAAATATGATTATTTATTCCTTTTTTTACTTGTAAAATGGTAAAAGGGGGTGATTTTCTTTTTTTATTGAGGGAGGGGCTTATTCACATTTATTTTTTTTTTTACATCTTTTAAGCCCCCCACAGGAGACTATTTATCTATTTAGTTCTAATACTGTTAAGTGCTATCCACTCATCGATCTGTTTCTAAGGTCTGACAGAAGGCAGATCAAAGACAAGTGTATCCCAACCAGGGTGCCTCCAGCTGTTGCAAAACTACAACTCCCAGCATGCCCGGACAGCCGTTGGCTGTCCGGGCATGCTGGGAGTTGTAGTCTTGCAACAGCTGGAGGCAGCCTGGTTGAAAAACATTGTCATAGACAAAGATCCCTGTAGTGATCGTGAAGACAGGTGAGGATACCTCCAGCCACCATCTTGAATCATCGGACCCCCATGATTGCATGGCGGGTGGTCCGATGAGTCTTTCAAAGCTGCCTAATACTTCAGATGTCGTGCTCAGTATTGTCTATGAAGCGAGTGTAGCTCCTGCGCTCACTTCATAATTCGGATGAGATTCAGGACATGCATGTACGTCCTGGTGTTCCACATGTTCCAGGCAGCCCGGGCGTTTAGGTATGTCCTCTGTCCTAAAAACTCTATTTATTGTGATATTGTGACTGCCTTTTTGGCATGTTTTTACATAAAATTGCATAAAAAATTTGAACAATTTCCTGCAGTTTTGCCCATTTTACGTGAAAACGCATGCAGTACCGCAACAGTATGCTAATAAAACGCCACGTGTTAACAGAGCCTGTGGACTATGAAAAATGCAAAAATACTACCTCACATATCTTGTTACTTCTGATTTGCATTTGCCTTCCTGAATTTTTGGGGGATTTAAAGGGGTATTCCAAGAAAAAACTTTTTTTTTAATCAACTGGCTCCAGAAAGTCTAACAGATTTGTAAATTACTTTTATTAAAAAATCTTAATCCTTCCAATAATTATCAGCTGCTGAAGTTGAGTTGTTCTTTTCTGTCGGGCAACAGTGTTCTCTGCTGACCTCTCTGCTTGTCTCGGGAACTGCACAGAGTAGAAGAGGTTTGCTATGGGGATTTTCTTCTACTCTGGACAGTTCCCGAGACACGTGTCATCAGAGAGCACTTTAGTCAAGCCCTGAGTTATGCCATATACGATTTTGTCCCCTTATTGTTTGTTTAGGTGTCAAGGTGTCACAGTTGTCGTAAAAAATATGATCCTGTTCCATATGACAAGATGTGGGGGATTGCGGAGTTCCACTGCCATAGATGTGATCGCTCTTTCAAGTAAGGCGTTGAGGACCCGCAGTATTATGTCTGTCCGTTTTCACACTGATGTCAGTGCCAAACACCAATATCCTGGTTAATTCTTACATGTTTAAAGGGGTTCTCCGCCCCTAGACATCTTATCCCTTGGGATCTCAGCTGCAGAACCCACCTGTTGCGGCTGTAGGAAACGCTGGAGGCTTCGGCTCCCGACCACAGTGACGTGAGACTGTGATGTCACGGCTCCGCCCCCGTGTGACGTCACGCCCCTCAATGCAAGTCTATGGGAGGGGGCATGACAGCTGTCACGCCCCCTCCCATAGGCTTGCATTGAGGGGGTGGAGCGTGATGTCACACGGGGGCGGAGCCGTGACGTCACAATGCTCCGGCCCCGTGATCGACAGTAATCAGACCCGGAGCAAACACGCTCCGGGGACTTATTTTAACGAGGGGCAGTGTGCAAGATCACGAGGGGTCCCCAGCGGCGGGACCCCCGTGATCAGGCATCTTATCCTTTGGATAGGGGATATGATGTCTAAACTCCAGAGTACCCCTTTAACGAGTTGTTCGCTGCCTGAAAAGACTCAGGCTGGCTAAAAAAAAATAAGAAATACTCACCTGCCTGATCCTTCGCAAGCAGTGCCTAGTCACTGCCAGTGATTGACTGAGCGGGCAATTACTGCATGTTGAATAGAGAGCAGGAAGTCCGTAAAGGCAGTAAGACAGGGCACTGTTGGCGAGGGATCAGGCAGGTGAGTATTGCTTATTTTTTCTATTTTTCAGTCATTTTAAGCAATGGACAACCCACTGAACATGGGAATAGCCTTTTGATGAAAATCTTTCTTACACAATCCCGTCTAGCGCCAACAATGAGTCCACGGTCAGAAGTGCTCAGATGCAATTTCTTCTCCATTTTGGTGGAGAAGAAATTGTATCCCCTTAAAAGAAGAAATTATATCCCCTTAAACAAAATTCCAGTGCCAGATAACCCCGCCTTTACTGCACATCCACCAGATTTACTTCTAGGAACGGTGGGTGAACTCAGTTTGTGAATTCCTGCCTACCTCATTCTCCTTACACTGTAGTGTTGATATGGCGGCATGCGCAAGAGGGTATACATGTGTTAGCTACAGCTTCAAAGCCCACACTGGGTTACACAGGGTTCTATAGGTGTCTATAGGGGCCACATAGACCACGTAGAAGTCTACTTTGACTTTTCTTTCTTAAAGGGATACTCCGCCCCTAGACATCTTATCCCCTATCCAGGGACAGAGAATAAGATGTCTGATTGCGGGGGTCCCGCCACTGGGGACCCCCGCAATCTTGGCTGCAGCACCCCAGACATCCGGTGCACAGAGCGAACTTCGCTCTGTGCCTGATGGCTGGCGATGCGGGGCGGAGGCTCGCAACGTCACGGTCACACCCCGCTAGTGACATCACAGCCACACCCCCTCAATGATAGTCTAGGGGGCGTGACAGCCGTCACGCCCCCTCTCATAGACTTGCATTGAGGGGGCGTGGCCGTGACGTCATGAGCTGGGCGTTAACGTGACATCACAAGCCTCCTGCGCTAAACCCGATGCTCTAAACGAATGCCGGGTGCAGCAGGGAGATCGAGGGGGTCCCCCACAATCAGACATCTTATCCCCTATCCTCTGGATAAGGGATAAGATCTAAACATCTTACCCCTTTAAGAAGACAACTATAATTTCCACTGCCATCAAAACAACCCAAAAATTGGCCAACAGCAGCGTATTTCCAGGTGGATCAGTCACTTATCTTTTGAGATTTGACCAGTCCTGTTTTCATGGCTATCTTGCCATGTGACAAGACACATTGGGGGAGATTTATCAAAACCTGTGCTGGGTAAAAGTTGCCCAGTTGCCCATAGCAACCAATCAGATCGCTTCTTTCATTTTTAACAAGGCCTCTGAAAAATGAAAGAAGCGATCTGATTGGTTGCTATGGGCAACTGGGCAACTTTTCCTTTGGACAGGTTTTGATAAATCTCCCCCAAAGGTTGTCCCGAGCTGGTTCTAAGATGTCTTAATCCAACAACTGTAAATGCTATCGAGTCAGTGGTTCCATCACCTTCATACAAAGACGATTTTAGGCCGGTCTCAGCAGCGCTGTAGAATTTGGGACAGAGTCACGGAGATAGTTTTAGGCAACTACAAAATACAGGAGTCATACTGGAAAAATGGATTAGTAATGTGGCTTCTGTTGGTTACATGTTGATATCTCTACATAATGACCATTTTTTGTCCCTCATTTCTTGTTTATTCTTCCGTTTCCAGAGGATTTGCACAGATGGGGCTTTCATGCCCATGTTACATGTGCGCTTCTCCCGTCTTACCAATTCGAATACTCCCTCCTCGCCGAAATAGTGGCCCACGAACCCGAAACCCTCACAGCTGCTTCGGAGAAAATTGTTATAACCGGAGAGGTAATAATAGAATTCTATGCAATGATTACAAAGTGATAATACTGACACATTGGCCCTGATTTACTAAGAGTCTTGTGTAGTTTTCTTTGTGGATTTTAATTCCCTACTATTTTTTCCCACAGTATTTACTAAGGTTTCCCTCCATTTTGCTTTTTTTTTTGTACACATTCTCTGTTCTGCCGGGTTTTCCTCAGCTCAATTTCACCACATTTTCTGTGGAAACCTTAGTAAGTATGTTGGGTTTTTGTGAAAATGTCGGGGACACGCCCCTTTTTCCGGTGGCCTAACCCACTTTTCTAGATGACCGCGCCTCTTTTTCGTGTTTCCTCAGTAAAATGGTCGGGTTAGTTGTTTTTTTTTCAATTCTGGGGCGCACATTCTAACGCAGACAGAATTTCTGGCGCACAACCCGACAAAACATGTTGCGTTTACAATAGTAAACAGGGCCATAGAGTGTAATTTTGTCTTTAAAATAGCTTTAAAAAGTACAAGATTGAAAAAGGTATATAAGCTGCCCAGGGTGTAAGTATTTCATCTTGGTGGTCATGGGCTTTCATAGCCAAGGACATACAGTGCATTCTGAAAGTTTTCAAACCCTTTAACTTTTTTCATATTTTATTATGTTGAGGCCTTGTGCTAAAATGAAGAAAAAAATAAAGATTTTGTTTCATCATTCTCCCCCATGCTTCACTGTAGGGATGGTATTGGGCAGGTGATGGGCAGTGCTTGGTTTCCCCAGACATGATGCTGCCCCCACCATGATCACTGTAGAGATGGTATTGGGCAGGTGATGGGCAGTGCCTGGTTTCCCCCAGACATGATGCTGCCCCCACCATGATCACTGTAGAGATGGTATTGGGCAGGTGATGGGCAGTGCCTGGTTTCCTCCAGACATGATGCTGCCCCCACCATGATCACTGTAGGGATGGTATTGGGCAGGTGATGGGCAGTGCCTGGTTTCCCAGGACATGATGCTTCCCCCACCATGATCACTGTAGGGATGGTATTGGGCAGGTGATGGGCAGTGCCTGGTTTCTTCCAGACATGATGCTGCCCCCACCATGATCACTGTAGGGATGGTATTGGGCAGGTGATGGGCAGTGCCTGGTTTCCCAGGACATGATGCTTCCCCCACCATGATCACTGTAGGGATGGTATTGGGCAGGTGATGGGCAGTGTCTGGTTTCCCCCACACATGATGCTTCCCCCACCATGATCACTGTAGGGATGGTATCGGGCAGGTGATGGGCAGTGCCTGGTTTCCTCCAGACATGATGCTGCCCCCACCATGATCACTGTAGGGATGGTATTGGGCAGGTGATGGGCAGTACCTGGTTTCCTCCAGACATGATGCTGCCCCCACCATGATCACTGTAGGGAGGGTATTAAGCAGGTGAGGGCAGTGCCTGGTTTCCTCCAGACATGATGCTGCCCCCACCATGATCTCTGTAGGGATGGTATTGGGCAGGTGATGGGCAGTGCCTGGTTTCCCCCAGACATGATGCTTCCCCCACCATGATCACTGTAGGGATGGTATTGGGCAGGTGATAGGCAGTGCCTGGTTTCCTCCAGACATGATGCTGCCCCCACCATGATCACTGTAGGGATGGTATCGGGCAGGTGATGGGCAGTGCTTGGTTTCCTCCAGACATGATGCTGCCCCCACCATGATCACTGTAGGGATGGTATTGGGCAGGTGATAGGCAGTGCCTGGTTTCCTCCAGACATGATGCTGCCCCCACCATGATCACTGTAGGGATGGTATCGGGCAGGTGATGGGCAGTGCCTGGTTTCCTCCAGACATGATGCTGCCCCCACCATGATCACTGTAGGGATGGTATTGTGCAGGTGATGGGCAGTGCTTGGTTTCCCCCAGACATGATGCTGCCCCCACCATGATCACTGTAGGGATGGTATTGGGCAGGTGATAGGCAGTGCCTGGTTTCCCCCAGACATGATGCTGACCCCACCATGATCACTGTAGGGATGGTATTGGGCAGGTGATGGGCAGTGCCTGGTTTCCCCCAGACATGATGCTGCCCCCCACCATGATCACTGTAGGGATGGTATTGGGCAGGTGAAGGGCAGTGCCTGGTTTCCTCCAGACATGATGCTGCCCCCACCATGATCACTGTAGGGATGGTATTGGGCAGGTGATAGGCAGTGCCTGGTTTCCCCCAGACATGATGCTGCCCCCACCATGATCACTGTAGTGATGGTATTGGGCAGCCACCCACGTCAGCCACGTCACGCCCCCCACCCATAGACTTGCATTGAGGGGGTGGGGCGTGACATCATGAAGGGGTGGGACTATGACGTCACGAGCTCCCGGCGCCGGCTCTAAGAGTTTGGAACATTTTGTACCCCTTTAAGACGATAACATAACAAAATGTGAAAAAAATTAAAGAGTCTGAAGACGTGTCATGTCCTAAACACAGCAAGTGATATGATTGAAAATCCTGGCTAGACATTGGCCCTCATTTATTAAGAGTGTAGGGTTGTATTTGTTGTAGGTTTAATAATCCATGTGTTTTTTCCCTCATTTATTTATAATTATTAGTTATACTGAAAATAATTGTCCCATTCATAAAACATGTGGACATTGACCTCTTTCTGTCTACACACAGAACCTTACATTCCCGGCCTCCAGTGCGTCCATCCCAGAAGCCTGTCCAAACATAAGTGTCCCAAAGTCCTGCATCCCAGCATGCTTCACGTGAGCACAGGGTCCACGGTGGCCACATGCCTCAGCCAGGGCAGCATGGCCCAGTGTGATCTGGATGATCTTATTCTGGATGACATACAGGAGTCCGATGAAGACGAGAGTGACAGCAACCACAGCTAGAAGCCAAGTCTGACGGGTCAACGTTCCATTATCAGTCTCCTATGTTACAATAGAGCCATTTCCTAAAAACCTGTCTTACCTGAAAGCACCTACATTACTATTTACACAAGAATGACAATTCCATCATATATACTTGTTATCGGAACTGCTCTTTATTTTACGAGCAGGAACTTTCCAATGATAGAGCAGGGGAACATGAAAACCATGAAAGTTTAGTTGACAATGGGGGGGGGGAATCTGGGAAAGGAGGCAGGCAAACCATAGAAGGTCAGAGGGTTTTGCATTTAGACGGCCCCCAAAAGCCCCAGGGTTATGTTGCCAACTGTGTTTAAAGGGTTTCCAAGCACGGGCATATCCCTAGGATTAATGGGGACCCAACTATTTGCTAGAGTGAAGTGGCCAGTGTCTTCTATGACTCTGAAGGGCAAAAGCGGCCACTTCTGGGGGGCTGAGCCAGCGGGTCTGGGTTAACCCTACTCTGCCATGCCTACTTACATAACATCACAGCCTCTAGTGTCTGAAACGAGCTGGCCGGCCGAAAGTGCCACAGCTAGTCAGCACATGCGCCAGAAACAACAGCACGGGCTCAGACACAGGGATGTGCAGGTTGCCAGTCAAATCGCCATGACATAATGCAAGTAGGACCCGCAGGGCCAGCCCCCCGCAGAGCTATTTTCTGGTGGCCTTTATATGCTGCTCCATAAGTAAAATACAGGCTGCCATAAACAGCACCCTGCATTCTGCTGATAGATTTAAACTGTATTCCCATCTTGACATTTATGGCCTATCCACTGGGATCTGGATCCACATCTTCAGAACAAAGGTCCTGAAGGGCGACAGCTGGCAATGGTCAGGAAATCAAGAAAGAGCCAAATTTTATGTAACTTCCATGGAGGTTTAAGGGGTTATCTGGTGTTTAATAAAAACTAATATTGTGCTGGGCAAAATAAAATAAAAAACATACTTACCTATCCCCAGTCCCCTGTTG